>NC_137616.1:28336021-28418103 GCF_963280865.1 Gymnoscopelus braueri | reverse complement strand
TCTCTCTCTGCACACCACAGCCCTCCTTTTATGGACCATTCATCTTGTGGTGGTGCTTCCTGCTGTCACCTATCACCATGGCAACGGCTGCAGTGGGATGATGCCATTGGCCACTTTACAATATCCCAGGAGAGGTGGAAGAGAGAGGGGGGGGGGGTGTGGGATTGGGTGGGTGGGTGGGTGGTTGAGAAAAGAAACTCACAGAATGAATGAAACAGGCTCTCTGGACAACAGTGACGCGCAAGAACGGTGACGGCGACGGTGGCTGATGAATGGACGTGATCAAAGAGAGAGAGAGGGCGGGTGGAGGCGGGAGCAGGAAGTGTAACGCCCGAGATAAAAAAAAAAGGCGCCTCAGCTATTGTTGAGAGGACACAAAGCATGGGGGAAGGACTGGCGCGTGCCTCCAGACTGCAGGGGAGGTGAGGCTCATTGCGCTCATTGTGACAATATGTCTCTTAATGAATCCTAATGGAGAGTTTACTCGCTCAATAGCTGCCGGCTGGGGGCCCCTTAGTGTGTGGAGAGCGGGTCAAGGGGCCGCTTTATGCGGAGAGCACGGCGGACAAACCAGGGCCCTTAATGCGGCATGACCTACGACCCTCACACACACTCACTCACACACGCACGCAAGTACACAGTCACACACAGGCACGCAAATACACACACACAGGCATTAGGCACAGGAGCTAAGCTACGCCGGGAGCTAAGCTCACTCAGCTCTGCGAGGCAGCGGCAAGGCTGCTTGTTGTAGGAATGTAATCAGGAAGGAACAGGAACAAATTAATGAAATAAAAAGGCACCTCTTCCTTGAATAATGACATCCCTAGTACTGTTGGTTCAATAAAGCTGGGAGAGCAGAGAATGGTTAGTGCACTGTAAAATCCTTAGTGTTCATTTAACTCCGAAGAGCGTACAGATGGAACGAAATGGACCCGTAAGGGTCCATTTGGTTCCATCCGCACGCTCTTCTGAGTTAAATTAACACTGGGATTTTACTGTGCGGAGGCAGCGAGCAGTAGACCATTTCTACTGAGGGCAGTGGGTTCCTTGGTGTGTGGAATTGGATTAAAATGGCCCAGGAACGGGGGTTCTCATGAGTGATTTAAAATGCATGGGCTACAGTTAGTCAGGCCCATTTTTCTCACCGGACCACCAGGACGCAGTCACACACACACAGGGGGACGCGGACTAAGATTTACTGTAGTAGTTTCTCCAAGGGCACCAATGGGTGTATATAAATAGTAGCTCCACACAGCAGAACAAAGCACTGTTGTGTTCCAGCCCTCCAAGAACCTCTTGCCTGCACTCAAACATGTTCTTTTCTTTTCTTTTTTTGTACACCTGTGTCAAATGATCCTTTTGCATTAGGTCAAAGTCAAAGTTTCTTTGGTAATACATTTTAGTAGTAAATTTGGCGGGAGATTCAGCAGTTCACAAGACAAGACATCACAGAAATACAGATTCAATAGACATCAAGTTTTACACAAGTATCATCAATCATAGTATGAAAAATAGTACTTAAGTATAAGAACTCCTAAGAAGATCATGACAAAGTGATTCTACGCGGCACACACACACACACACACACACACACACACACACACACACACACACACACACACACACACACACACACACACACACACACACACACACACACACACACACACACACACACACACACACACACACACACACACACACACACACACACACACACACACACACACACACACACACACATGCTCACCAAAGCTGAGATTGATGCATCGTTTTTTTTTTCTTCCTGTTCCGAGCTATAAACAGCAGCCGACATAAAGACACAGACGTGACCAATCGGGGTGGGCGGCGGAATGCCGGCAGCCAATAGCAGAGGGAGCAGAGATCAAACTGGTGAAAACAGTCCCAGCAGCTGGTTTAGATCAGCGATATACAGCAACTCAGTGGAGAAGAAAATGAAAAATTGTTCTTTGTGGGACTAAGCGCATCAACGGGGAGCCTTGTTTCTCTTGGCTAGTGTAATATAAAGGGTTTTCTTTCTTGCTTGTCTTTGTCCCTCTGGGGAGTCAAGTAAAAAAAAAAGAATTGCGTCTTCCTCATCATTAAGTGCTGTCTAATTTTCCCATCCCATTTTATGATTCTAAACAATGGCTAATTGCTTGATTTTTGGGTATTATATATTTTTTATAAAACGCTGAATTTTCTGCCTTCCAGCTGCCATGGCTGAGTCACTCTTCTTAAGGATGATTTTTATACTTTGTTGCACACTGGGTGTCATACACTGAAAATAGCCAATCTACAAGCCCACAACATGTCACGTTGTGACATGTTGTGGTAATCTTCTATTTTCGGCGCGCAACACCAGCACACAACAGAGTATAAAATCAGGCTTCAGTCCTGGGGAAGTTTGAGCGAGAGACACCACATGTGCTGAACGGCAAAGTTCAAAAAATAGAGAGGATATCACCTCCCTTGAGGATGCGCCTTATCAAACGCCACACCTGATTCCTTTTCTCACCCACTCACCCTCTCCTCCCTGCCCCCACCACTATAGGCAAGGCTAGGCAGACCCATGATGCTTTGCTGCTGGTGGGGATAGACTGTCAAAGTTGACAGGGGGAGGAGAGCGGGCGCTTCTGGCAGCACAGAAGAGAGTGCACATGTACTGTATAACACAGCAACGCACGTGCGACACACACACACACACACACACACACACACACACACACACACACACACACACACACACACACACACACACACACACACACACACACACACACACACACACACACACACACACACACACACACACACACACACACACACACACACACACACACACACACACACACACACACACACACACCCCTTAGTATGCCACAATTCCCTGTCTGACAGTAGCATGTCACATTGGCAGGAGTTATCATCAAAGTGCAAACAGTGGGCCAGTATCACAAGAACAACTTTGACATCCTAATCCACACAGCGAGTTGGGACACCAAACTCACACGTACACACATAAAGTGTACACACACACTTAGACAAACACTCACATGTGTATGCCAAATTCCCATGTTGGAATCTACAAGCATCTACAGAACACCACGCCACCCACCCATCAATGCAGATCATGCTGGCAGAACATATCCTGGCACGTGCCAGTGTGTCTGACTGCCAATTAAAATTCTGCACCAGCCGGTGCCCCTTCAGCAAGTGAGATGACACCTCGCGGGCCCTCAACAGTGTGAGGCGCTTTAACTTTAACACACACACACACACACACACCTCTTATTGTTGGGCTAAAAATAACCCCCGCAGAACTATGCTGCTGTCAGGTGGGGGCCCAGCTATGCTAACTAGCTGAGCTATAGTTGAAAACTTCACAGAAAGAACTACGCAAGGGACACAGATAGAACTACTTGCGCTGCGTCCTAGCTTGCCTCGCATGAAATTGTTTGGCTACATTTCTCAAGATGTTTTTTTTGCATATAACTGGCATTACATGGGTTATTGAGAGATGCCCACGGCAAGTCTAGCAAAAGCAATCAACTGAGCGGCACAGTGGCTCAGTGTGCTTCGCGCTGTTGCCTCGCAGCAAGAACGTCCACTCGGTTCAAATCCGACCGGGGGCTTTCTGTGTGAGTTTGCATGTTCTCCCCGTGTTCACGTGGGCCTTTTCCAGGTGCTCTGGTTTTCTCCCACACCAAAAAGACATGCATGTTAGTGACAGGGTGTTGTTGTAAAGAGCTTTTGTATAAAGGTAATAACGAAATGCAGAACATTTACCATTCCTCTCCCGCTAGTTGAATGTCAGGTTTTCACTGCACCAAGCAAAACTGAATACCCTGTATTAACTTGATCATCATCATCATAACCTTTATTTCAACTCGGAGTTGATCCTCAGCAAATGAAGAGTTTCTGATCCTGATTTGGCTCAGTAGTCAGAACCTCTGTCTCTTAATCATCATCATCATAACCTTTATTTCAACTCGGAGTTGATCCTCAGCAATGAAGCGTTTCTGATCCTGATTTGGCTCAGTAGTCAGAACCTCTGTCTCTTACCATGCTCATTTCTCAAACATATGTTGGGGTGGCAGTGAGTGCTCACCTCAACTGATCAGAGCAGGCAGCCTAGCTAGCACATGCCAGCGGGCAGGTGTTCATGGCAGCGGGCCCCCTGGCTGGTACGGCTTCTGGACTGTAATCACATTGCCTTGGCAGATATGAGCAGGTTCCAAGAGCGGATCCAGAACAAGGCAGTCACTCCCTGCCATCCAGCAGAAAGTCACTGATCTCCGCAGGGGGTAATACATTTGAAAATATCTCCAAATTGCAATATTGACAAATTAAGAATTATGTTTATTCTTTGAGGGTGAATCTATGGCTTCCTAAATATGTTTTTTTATTGTAGGGAGCTGTGCTGAACCCCGGTTACGCACACAAATTCTGTTTTGGAAGGAATAATAAATTGTCAAAGTATGTTAATCCTCAATATTACCAAGTGTATTTCTTTTTATATCATGATGATCAGAGTATTTCTTCTTTCTTTCTTTCTTTCTTTCTTTTTGAAGGAAGCGTAGAGTTGTTTTTTTTAACATTGTTGCTGTCTCTTCATCAAATGTTTTTTTGAAGACTTTTGAGAAGCAGAGAGAATAAAAATGTCCTTGAGTCCACATTGGCTCAGTGTCGATTAAAGCACAGTTAAACTTTGGTAGAGGTTTGGGTTATACAGTAGTTACCTTGCCATGATGGAACTCCATATTTGCCAGATATCTTCAATAGTTGCTCTGTTGATGGGAAATGTAATTGATAATACAAAGCACTGACTTACACTGCATGTTGAAATAGGTCTCAAAGTCACAGTTTTGTTTAAATAAATACTCCTGTTGATTCTACTTTTGTTTAAATAAATACTCCTGTTGATTCTACTACAGTATTTGAATAAGGAAGAAGATCCGGTTCTGGATCCTGGAAAAAATAGTAACTTCGAGAGCTATTTCACTGTGCAATCTAAGTCAACGTTGTGAAAATGTTGTAATACCAATTTCTAATCAACGGAGCAAAGTTCTATTGAAGATATAACTCCAACATTTGGAGTTACATCATGCAAGGTAACTACAAAACCCAAACAAACCTAAACTGCTCAAATGGGCATAATCAACGTCGAACTACATGCCTAGTGAATAACGTGACTCGGCCACAATGTATTTTGTACTAAAGACATTAGATCAGCTTATTCATTCATTTAAAGGAGAATTCCGGACATTTTAAGTGTTATCTTTGATGTGTCGTTACTCACCTACCGACGTAAACAGTGGCATTGTTTATTTCCAGATATTCCCCTGTCGTCATATTTTCAACCTCCTCCGTTGTCATAATGGGAGCGCGTGTCATAGGGAAATTCGTCTATTATAACCGATGCAAAGTTATTTTTTTCTCTACTACTACTCATTGTGGAGTCTGATGATAGTCAAACATGCAGTGAAAGTTCCTGAGAGGCTACCGCTAATGACGAACGAGCTAACGCTAGTTGCTTGTTTCTCAACATGGCAACACCAAGTTGCCAGGTTCTGGGAGAGAAACAAGCAACTAGCGTTAGCTCGTTCGTCATTAGCGGTAGCCTCTCAGGAACTTTCACTGCATGTTTGACTATCATCAGACTCCACAATGAGTAGTAGTAGAGAAAAAAATAACTTTGCATCGGTTATAATAGACGAATTTCCCTATGACACGCGCTCCCATTATGACAACGGAGGAGGTTGAAAATATGACGACAGGGGAATATCTGGAAATAAACAATGCCACTGTTTACGTCGGTAGGTGAGTAACGACACATCAAAGATAACACTTAAAATGTCCGGAATTCTCCTTTAACACACACACACACACTAGAGCCCCCATGTAGACGTGTAACTAAATATTCATGCAAGCCTAGTATGTGACAACATCAATGACTACAGTGTCTAATGAACAAACCACACTCAAAAGAAGTTTATCTGCTGAATGCACACAAACCCACTGTTATGAATAATGAAAGCCCACTGCTCAATAATAAATGTCTGCGTTCCGACACAGAGCAGCTGCACTTGTTTGGCCTGTGAGAGAAACGTCATTATATCCACTCCCTAGATGCGAAGGAAAAACACACACACACAGAACAGAAAATACTAACAACACACACACGATGGCTGGTTTTTCACTTGGGAAGATCATAGGAGAGTTTAGAGTCCTTTTGCTTTGCTTTGAAGCAGGCACGTTGGTGTCCCCACACACACACACACACACACACACACACACACACACACACACACACACACACACACACACACACACACACACACACACACACACACACACACACACACACACACACACACACACACACACACACACACACACACACACACACACACACACACACACACACACACACACACACCACAGAACAGAGGTGCTGTTCAAGCCAGTCACTAAGCCTGTTAGGAGGGCAAAACACTTAGCCTAAATAAAGTGGACAGGTCTGCCAAATGAAATGGCCCCTTACTGTTCCATTCCGTACCCAGCAGAGTCAACAGAAGCAGTAAAGGTGAATTCCCCTGCTTCGTTCCTCAATCACACAACTCTATCGACTCTAATGAATCGATTAACCACTTAAGCGTTGCTTTATACTTTGTTGCACAACGGTGTCGTGCTAAAATTGTGAAAATAGCAGATCTACAATATTAAGCTCACAACGCGCTGTGATGTGATGTGTTGCCAGCTTGTAGAACGGCCATTATCACTTGTTATCAATATTTGCATTATAGACCCTATACCGTTAAGTAAAGTGTTACCTGGTAGTTACAATGAGCTGTTTATAATAAATGCATTATGACCAGCAATAAGTTATTATATTTCATAAACCTTGTTATAATATTGTTATGCATAATTATAATAAACACCTATAACAAGTGTTATAATGCCTTATAAGTGCATTATATATATATATTTTTTTGTAATTCTTTGAAACTTTTCGGCTATAAAAACATGCCCAAAATAGGGATAGAGTACTAATCGATTATTTTATGATATTATCTATTATCGTTTTGTCTTGTTTTTATAATTGATTACATCGATTAGTTCGATTAACTGTTGCACCCGTAATGTTGTTACTAGTGGACCCAGCCTCTACACGTCACACTATCTCTGCATGTGCATTCATGTATACATCTTTTGCTTTGTTTATGTTTTAACCACTTGAACCGTATAGCGTCCCTATTCTGGGCATGTCATAATAGGTTAACCCTTTAAGTGTCACTTCTTGATTTGAGCTAAAAAGCATTATTTTACACTTTAGCTGTTCAAAAATAGCAGATCTACAAGCTCATAGCGCGGCACCGAGTGCCGCGCTACGAGCTTGTAGATCTGCTATTTTTGAAAAATCGTGAAAATGTGTGCAAATCTTTGAATATATATTGTTTTAAAGCGAACATTTTTAACTCCAATCTTTGCTTCTGGGGGGTCCCTGGAACAAAATGTTTTGAGATGGGGGTCGGCGGCCAAATACATATAATTTTGGGGGTCCTTGACATGAAAAAGTTTGAGAACAACTGATATAGAAACATACGTTTTTCAGAAAACTGTTGGGATTTAGAAGACATTTGTAGAATCGGCTTCAGGTCTTAATGGGTTCACATTTGATGAAAATGGGCTTTCAACTGCAATCCGTTGTGAGCTTGTAGATATTATTTTGTCAGCGAAGAGATTTGGTGAGGGAGAAAATGAGAGGACCAAGGACTGACCCCTGTGCGTGTATGCATGCATGCATGCATGTGTGCACATTGAGGTGGGCTCTGTGCTGAACTGGGCGATGTCGTGGGCTTTGGGAAAATCAAAGCAGAGCGAGAAACGGGGACAAGGTGACATAGAAAAAGACCCTGGGGCACAGTTGAGAAAGAAGATAGTGGGTGGATAGAGGGATAGAGGGAGACAACTCCATCTTCCCTCACAGATCAGTGTGTGGATCCATACCAGGTCACAGAGGACTTTCTCTCTATCAGCTATTGCCTCATCATGATACCTGGGCTAGAAATGCAATCAGGATGCTGCAATCTATTCTTACTTTTGTGATTCAGCACTCATCACACATCACATCTGACTGCTGTAAAAAAAGAAAGAAAAAAAAAGAAAGAAGAAGGAAAAGAAAATTGAAAAAAAAAATAAGGAAAACATTCCTTAAGGGCATGTCAAAACATATTACACAGTAACAGTGAAAAGGCCATGAACAGCACTCACAGCTTTTAAGCAGTTCAAGCCCCCCTACAAAACTGATATTCCATTCTTAAGTAGTCTTTAATTTCTTCAACTGACAATGTATCCAATAAAGGGGCCTACAAACTTCAAAATAATCCAAACGACGTTGAAACTTTAATTGGGATAGTCAGAAGAACATTCATAGTTCTGAATGATTTTTGCAGTTATTGCCTATCCTGTCCAAACAAAGTTCGGCTGTTTGGACGGAGTATGCACCAGGCTCAACTCTGATTGCAGTTTGAAAACACAAATGTATACAAAAATGTGTTGGAAAGTGTTGCAATATAATAATAATAATAATAATAATAATAATAACTTTATTTATATAGCACCTTTCAAAAACAAGTTACAAAGTGCTTTACAATAACAACAGTTAAAAATACAAATCAGACATTAATTTCAAAAATAGTACAGCAATTCATAATCTAGGAAAAAGCAGTGCGATAAAGGTGAGTTTTTAGAAGAGATTTGAAAAAGGACACTGAGTTTGCCTGCCTGAGGTCCCCAGGCAGTGAGTTCCACAGCCGAGGGGCCCGAACGGCAAAAGCCCGGTCGCCCTTTGTGACAAGGCGAGACTTTGGTACCGTCAATAAGGCCCTGCTGGATGATCTCAGGCAGCGGCCTGGCTTATATGGAGTTAAAAGATCACATATATACGCAGGAGCCTGACCATTTAGGGCTTTAAAAACAAACAGTAAAATCTTAAAATCAATTCTAAAACTCACAGGTAACCAATGAAGGGCCGCAAGGACTGGTGTAATGTGCTCACCTCTCTTTGTGCGGGTCAGGAGCCTAGCAGCAGCATTTTGTATCAGTTGCAGTCTATGAACATTTTTCTTACTGATCCCTGAATAAAGTGCATTGCAAAAGTCAAGTCTGGAGGAGATAAAAGCGTGATATTGCACTGTATGATATTGCACCCCAACCTCCCTCTCTGTCGCTCTCTCTCTCTCTCTCACTCTCTCGATTCACCTGGTAGACTGCTTGTTTTTAAATCAATGTCCTTTGATTTAGACCTAAGAATCTACAGTATAAGTCACGACATAGGAACGATAAGATCAATGGCCTAGATTTATCCATTTGCTTTATTTATCTATTAACTTGTTCATGCAGCTGCAGCTTCAGGTGTTTTCATGGGTGTTTTCAAGGTCCTGCATCTACAAGAAGGAAACGTATGATCATATAGATAGAGAAAGATTTAATACAACTGTGTTACAATTTAACAGCGAGTGTTAATTTAACTCTGTGAGCCCTATTTTGGGGCATAACTGGCATGCCGCGTGGAGCGGACGTAATAACTGTCCATTTCCCGAGGTGCAGTGGTTGAGTTTGTCCTTGCCTGGGTGTGTTTGTGTACCGTGAGGCTCCCTGCTAGCTCCCAATTGACACATCTAGGAGGGGAAGCAAATCTAGTTCTTCCTGCGTGTACAAAGCCTCTCGTTTACCTCTGCTCTCTCCCTTCGGCCACCTCTCCTTTTCTCTTGCTTTAACAATTTTTTGTATTATTATTTTTTAACGTACATACAAATCTGTAAAAATATGCAAATAAAAAATTGGACCTTTCCTTTTCTTATCAGCGGGCATATTTCAAGCCTCCTGGCGCTCACTGGGTCCATTATTCTGGGAGGCTGGGTGGCTGGTATGTGAACGTGCACGTCTAGGAACACTATTATCAGTGGCCCTGCAGACTAGAGTTTCTCATTATCTTTCATGGATGGAACCTCTGTCCTGACTCAGATCCACCTCACCACTAAACATCTGGCTGTGTGTGTGTGTGTGTGTGTGTGTGTGTGTGTGTGTGTGTGTGTGTGTGTGTGTGTGTGTGTGTGTGTGTGTGTGTGTGTGTGTGTGTCTGTCTGAGTCATCATGCCATTGTCTGAGTCACAGCCTAGTCTGTCTCTGGCCAACAGCACTGTCATCCATCCAGTGCAAGTCGCTGACATGCAGAGTCCAATTTAGATTTTTTTACCACCAAAGATCTTGTCTGTCTTATTGCCTGCATAACAACAGATTTTTTTTTCTCCTTTTAGGGGAAGTTCCCGTGGTCATCTGAATCAGCATTGTCTTTTACTTGCCATTCGATGATGCTTATTGCTATGGATACCACTACATCTTCACATGGAACAAACACGTCGCAGAGGCCTCAATAGAATGATTTCTTGATCACTACTTTACTTTTACAGTCGGAAGATAGCAATTGCTTGCGTCGGTCGGAAGATAGCAATAGCTATATTAGCTATATAGCTGCCCGTTTGTGCCACCTTGCGCTGAGGGGAAGATAGGGCCCTCAGGTGTAGGCTATGTTAACTTACAGTCTAAGACAATGGCACTGTAATAGAGTATGGTCAATTACATTGCAATAATCTTTTTTTTTAATAATATAAAAATGTGGTCTGACAGTACAAACAATTGAGTTTAAATTGGCGTCTGCAACTGGAGGACGGTCATGATGACAGAGAGAGAGAGAGATGGAGAAAGAGCGTTAACCCATTTGGACCTGAGGTTCCTATTCTACAAATGTCTACAAAGTATAAAGCAACGCTTAAGTGGTTAATTGATTCATTAGAGTCGATAGAGTTGTGTGATTGAGGAATGAAGCAGGGGAATTCACCTTTACTGCTTCTGTTGAAACAGTTTTCTGAAAAACGTGTGTTGCTATAATATCAGTGGTGCTCAAACTTTTTCATGTCAAGGACTTCCAAAATGATATGCGTTTGGCCGCCGACCCCCATCTCAAAATATTTTGTTCCAGGGACCCCCCCAGAAGCGAAGATTTGAGTCAAAAATGTTCCCTTTAAAAAATATATATTCAAATATTTGCACAAACGTTCCAAGATTTTTGAATATCCAAAGTATAAAATATAAGATAAAGTGGTTACACAGATGCGTTCCCGGTTTGAATGGGTTAAACTGTGGAAGTGTGAGGATTTGTGGAGAATTTGGATGATCAGGCAGTGGCCGCAGCAGCTGAGCCAACAACTCATAGGCGGTCTCTTGAGTGTGCGCGATGGCCCAGTTTTGTGGCTGTGCATGAATGAGCCGATTCCAGATTCCAGACCCACAATGTTGGCAAGTTATGCAGTGATGGTTTACTGAAGGTGCCCTTGCAGAGCAGAGAGGCCTGTGGGGGTGCCAGTGGCCACTGAATGGCATCCTGAAAACTATGTCCTGGGAGAAGACTAGAACCAAGTTTGATTATGGGCTTCTAATGCTGCAAACATACAAAGGAGGGTATTTTTGATTTGATTTAGCAAAAAGATTAGCTACCTTTTTAATCCATTGAGACAGGGAACGCATCTGTGTCTTTATAAGATTTCTTTGGCTATTCAAAAATAGCAGATATACAAGCTCATAGCGCGGCACAAGTGAGCTTGTAGATCTGATTTTTGTTTTATCGTGGAATATTTGTGCAAATCTTTGAATATATATATATATGTTTTAAGTAAACATTTGTAACTTTGATCTGTGCTTCTGGGGGTCCCTGGAACAACATATTTTGAGATGGGGTCCGCGGCCAAATACATTATCATTTTCGGGGTCCTTGACATGAAAAAGTATTTGGCCACGGACCCCCATCTCAAAATATTTAGTTCCAGGCTCCCTGAAGCAAAGATTTGAGTTACAAATGTTCGCTTTAAAAATATATATATATTCAAAGATTTGCACAAATTGTCACGATTTTTCAAAACATTTTTCAAAACAACAGATCAACAAGCTCATAGCGCGGCACTCAAGTGCCTCGCTATGAGCTTGTATATCTGATATTTTTGACTAGTCAAAGTATAAAATAACGGCTATAGCTAAAATCTCAAATGACACAGATGCGTTTCCGTATTGAATGGGTTAATAGTAGGTTTTATAGCAAGTACATACCCTGGGCATGGCAGCTGAGAATAGCGAGTGGTTCCACTGTAGCTTGCAGGCATGATGAGTGGGAGGCTCAGTAGCCATGGGGCTTTTTCTGAAATGGCATGCTCACCACGGGTCATTAGGTCAGCCTGCGGGTATCATATGACCTATGTCTCATGACAACTGAAGCCCCTCACCCGCCCTTCCTTGACAGTCACTTGACAGCTATGCGCCAAAATCCCACAGCCAGGCAAAATGGCGAGCAGAGCGGACACTGTCTGTGTAAAGCGAATGGGAGGAGGACGGGGGTGTGTAGGAGGAATTAGCTATGCAGAATCCAGCATAACAATGTTGTAGTAGCAGCTTCTCTGAGATACGCCTGTCTCAATGATTACATAACCGCCTGATTATTTGAGATAATCGCAATTATTTTTTGCATTAATCGCCATAATGATTTCCATGTTGAAATATTTTCATACATTTTCAAGCAATGCGAGCTTGTAGATCAGCTATTTCTGGCAAAAAAAATATTACACTTTGAAGGTATAATAATTTTTAAATAGGCCCTGTAGTACATTGTTCATCCCACCCAAAATGGGTTAAAAAATATTTATATATTCAAAGATACGCACACATTTAAGATTTTTCAAAAAATAGCAGATCTACAAGCTCATAGCGCGGCACTCGGTGCCGCGCTATGAGCTTGAATATCTGCTATTTTTGAATAGCCAAAGCTAAGTGGTTAAACTCAATGATTTCCATGTTGAAATATTTTCATACATTTTCAAGCAATGCAAGCTTGTAGATCAGCTATTTCTGGCAAAAGAAATTATACACTTTGAAAGTATAATTATTTTTAAACATGGCCCATAGTACATTGTTCATCTTGATTCTGTTATTTGTCATATCTGCCGTGTGCAATGGTTGTTTACAAAGCTACTAACTAAAATGTCATGACTGTGACAGCCCTTCTCTGAGATCGACTCAATTAAGGCCCGGGTGCTCCATTTCTTGCTCTGCGGTTTTATTTAACAATGATAACAACAACATTGATTCTCTTCAGAAGGAGGTGAACTGGCAAGCTGGGCACGGCATCATTATCAGTCATGATGATGAATTCAACGAAAGATGTGTGTGTGTGTGTGTGTGTGTGTGTGTGTGTGTGTGTGTGTGTGTGTGTGTGTGTGTGTGTGTGTGTGTGTGTGTGTGTGTGTGTGTGTGTTTACTTGATCATTAGATCAAGCCTGCAACAACATTTTGTCACAGGTACGGGAGACATACAGCCAGCAATTGAACAGAAAGAATGGGAGACAAAAAGCCCCCCCTTCTCCCTCTCCTGCCTTCAGCTGCCACAGGGCACCGTGGGGGCTGCCTGCTAGCTGACAATCGACACATCTCAGAAGAGAAGCAAATCTAGTTCTTCTTGGAGGGTACAAAGCCTCTCATTTCCCTCTGCTCTCTCGCCTAGGCCGCCTCTCCTTTTCTTATCAAAAGGCATATTTCAAGTCGCCTGGCATTCACTCCATTATTTTTGGGAGGCTGGGTGGCTGGTGTGAGAACATGTAGTGTACGTATAGGAACACTGTATTGAGGGACAATCCGGGGCTGGTCTCTTATCAGTGGCCCTGCAGAGTTTCTCATTATCTTTCCCGGACGGAACCTCTGTCTTGTCTGTGATCCACCTCACCACTGCACAGCTGGCTGTGCGTGTGTGCGTGTGCGCGTGCGTGTGCGCGTGTGCGTGTGTGTGTAAAGATGTCTGAGTCATCAATGCCATTTAGTCACGGACGTGTCTGTCTCTGGCCATCAGCTCTCTAACCCCTGCAGTGCATGTGCTATGGGATTCAGAGTCCAATTATTCTTTCTTACCGAATACAGCGTGTGTCTTAAGGGAAAGCCCCACACAGTAAATGTTATGTCAAACTTAAAATGTGATGAACTCCATGAAATGGTAGGGGAAAATTACAGCAATCACACAAAGACACTCAAGTCAACTCAATGAAAAGACTTAGTGTGTACTGTGTGTACTGTAACCAGCTATAATGTCTGTGGAGTGCTTATGTGATCACAAGAACCCTGCTGGGGCTCTGAGGGGCTCGGTCTCCATGTTTGATCCATGTTGGAACTTGGAAGTTGGAACATTTCCTCTCAACCTCTCTAGGCTATGTCTAGTAGCATCGCAAAGCAACCGTCTGTCTGCACTCTTCCTCCACTGCTGCAAACGTAACCTTGGCTTCAACTCGTCGTAAATCCATAAAGAAATCCCAGTCAAGCCATCACATATTACTGATGTCTAACTAAAGACACTCGCAAAGACGTCCGACGGAGCCGTCATCATTATCCTCTGTAGAAGGACTCGGCTCTGACTGTGCAGAATCCATTTTACATTAAAGTAGGATTGGGCAGGAATAGAGGGGGGTTACTTAGAAGAAAGAATGGATAAGAAGGAGAGTGAAAGACATGGGAGGGGAGAGACGGTGAAAGACGGAGCTGAGAGGGCCGATATTCCATAAAGAAGAGTGGAGGACAAGAGAGCCAGCGTGAATGAAAGAGGGAGGTTAAAGTAATAGAGTTTCCCTAGTTATGAGGCCAAGCTGGTCTGTCAGTACCTATCAGTACTACAAAGGCTGAGACACGAAAAACAAGGCTCTCGCCCCGAGCCTCTGCTAACATTTACGTAACCACACACATCGCCGATGTGACCTGTGACCTTTCCCTCAGCCACGCGGCAGACCAAAGTGGGCCATGGCTTCACTGCGTCGCTTGAGGAAGTGTGGTTTTGGGCTCCTCTCTGGGCCACACTCATTCAGCTCCCAAACAGTGGTGTGCTCTGGGATTTTAGTACACTAGAGGTTCGGGCCGCTACACACGGCCCTCACATCTAGTAGCCTGGCCCTCACATCTAGTAGCCTACAATGTGGGCTATAAATACTATTATTACAATTATTGTGGGCATGCACATGGCTACATATTTAGCGCAGAGTGCACACACTCAAAATATTTACAGACTTTAAAGTTATGTGTGGGCAAGGCGTGTGTGTTCCTCTGAGTCTGCCTGGTGACAGTTAAAACACACACACACACACACACACACACACACACACACAGGGGGCAGCTTGACACGTTGTGATTCACAGAGAGAAGTTTCTGTCTGCAGTCATGAGGCAGGTCGGACCCCCAGCGAAGCCATACCTTGGGATGTGCGCAGTCAAACTTATTTGCAGACTTTGGGTTATACACAGTAGCCTATATGCTTAGTTAAACTTTGGGAGACTAAAGTTTGTTGCTGTCGTGCATGTTAATAATGGCATTGATTGAGCACAGCTGGTGAGACAGACAGTCTGGGGCTGGGGGACAGAGTTGTTAGTTGATCAGCTTGGAAAGTTGGGATGGGCACATTATCAAATGAAATAAATATTATTTGAGGCAGGTGGTCCGCGGACCCCCAAGTGGCCCGCGAAGCATTGGGGTTTACTGCGCTAAGCTGTTGTGGTAAGACGACAGCTGTCTGTGTATTCCTCTGACTCACAGACTCAGACTCATACACACAATATCCTCCTCGTTGCATTGAGAGAGAAACGTTTTTTTTTTGTCTCGGGCGGTTTGTGTCGTCTGTCAACGTGAATCGTGTCCTTTGCGTCAATGAGTTAAAGGACCATTGCCTACAAATGTTGGCAAAGACACGGCTGTCCGATCTGCTAGTTTCAATGGCACGCATGATTTATTTTCACAGCTCACCCATGCAGGTTGTATGTATGTGAGCAAAAAGAAGAAAGATTCCTGCATTATAGGCTAAAGTGCCTCATTTTTCCAAAAGTGTGCACAAAGTGCCAGGCCTCTAACAGTGACATCTCTTACTTACATGCGCGCACGCACGCACGCACGCGCGCACACACACACACACACACACACACACACACACACACACACACACACACACACACACACACACACACACACACACACACACACACACACACACACACACACACACACACACACACACACACACACACACACACACACACACGATCATTTCTTGTTCAAAGTCGAACATGAAGGTGGTGACCACAAGGATCCAAGGATCACCTGCTGGGAATACATTCAAGCTGTAAATTTCCTTAATGTGATGCCCTTAGCATTAGTGTAGCATTAAGTGCAGCTCTGACTTCTGGCTGGCGACACATGTTAACTCCGGGCGATGTGCAGAGAATCAGGTCAGGAGGACGTTGTTGCTCTTTCACACATGTAGCACACAACAGGAGATTGATTCCTATACCAAATATTCTAAATACTTGGTTTAGAATATTTACCCAAACGGGTGGCGCTTGGGTAGATTGTGCAGGAAGCACTCCCACTTAAACGCACGAGGGAGAGGTGATCTTTTTCGTATTAATTTCCTTCCACAGAACATTACGTGAAAAAATAATTGCATAGTGCATAGTCAATAGAACTGTCTCCAATAGATCTATGTGAATAAAAACAGAGGGGGAATACGGGAATACTCATATAACAGACTGTTGACATGAAGTTTGTCAGATGGTGGTATTGCTATTGGTAAACTGTGTAGTGTGTAAAGCATTATCCCTAATTCTGACCATTCATCAACTGACTATTAAAATAATCTGTACATCCTTTTGTTAATTCGTGGAACCTGTGTCTGTTTGTCTGACTGTAACGAGCATAACTCTGACGCCGCCTGACCGAATGGCCTCACACACTTGGCACATGACCAGGGTGTGTGCAGTGCCGAGTGTTAATTCGACCGAGAACCGAAAAAACACAATTTCATCTGTGTGGCCATGGGTCTAAGGAGAATGCACCGAATCTCTGTATGTTTGCAGCGTGTCAATGGAACAAATAGCACAACATATGTACTCATGGGTGAAGGAAGCCGCAGTGAACAAAAGCGGCGGCGCAAAGCAAAACACGACACGAGGACATCACGTGTATTCTCGACTTGCATGGCCCCAGTAGGTTATTAAAACATGAGCCCAGAATTATTTTGTTGGCTCATGCCTTTGTAGTCTACAAGTGCTATGACTTTTCCCATCTCCTGGAGAGCGTAGAGTTTAGATGTTAGATGTAGATCCCATCGCCCGAGGACACGGTCGGCTGCAGTATCCAATAACTGGACAGATTCAAATTCATACATCACTGATTCTGACAAAGAATCCACTTGTGTTGCTTCAAGCTCCTCTCTCTTCTCTCTCCTCGGCTCCTCCACGACATTGTTTTCTTTCCGGTTTTGCGCTAAATCCAGAAATATCATCAACACACCCATTCACTCTATGCCAGTGGTAGGCAGCAGGCAGCCTTTGGGCCAGAACTGTCCCACTAACGATAATATCTGGTATTATAATTACACATTAGTTAATATTGGACAGCAATGGCTTTACATTGATGAAACCGGTTAGGATGAACATATAGTTCTCTGGTTTTCACTGTTAACTTTCCTCTTTCCTTCATATGTTTACAAAAACAAAACTGTGTTTCACATGCCTTAAACAATACACTGTTTCTCCCTGTTCTAAGAGGAGACCTTGAACCATGAAAGGCCCCTTGTTCAAAAAGGAGTATGACTGACTGTCTCCGGATAAAATGTTCCTTTTGAACTTTGTGGTGAAATAAATATCCTTTTAACTAGTGCCACATTCAAGGACGGAACCTGTACAAAATGATTACAAAAGCATTTCCATCTGCACCTGTAACATTTGATTGCACACGCATCTATCAGTAGTCATACCACACACACACACACCTTTATTTATGAACGTTTATAGCAATACAGCTATTATTGTATATAAGGTGGTTTGTCACATGTTACAGTTTCTAAATTATCCATTGATTGTGTTCTATCCCGGCGTAGAAAATAATTGGCCAGAGGTCAAACTTGCTGACCCCCAGCTCTACGCTGTGAATTCCCTGGACAATAACCTGGTCTATTCAGCCTGTGGGGCTCAATCGAACATTACACCGACTTTGTGTTAGGGAGCTGGCAGTGTGTCAACTGTCAAGGCTGTTGCATGTCCGGTTGTTGCATGTCCGGTCCGAATGATTCGCGTTATCACACTAGTTCGGTTCAGGGTTGCAGTGCATTTGTGAAAGCAGCTTCAGTGACCTGTGCTACGTTCTGTGTACAGGGTCACCAGCGCCCCTGTAGGTTCATGAAGCCAGGGCAGTGGTGGGGCGCTGCCACACTGGTTCATTGGTCCAGCTTACTGGTTGGTTGAACCCTTTCTGGGACCTCTGAGGCTGTGTGAATAACATTCACACATCCACCATCTTGCGGTCTAGTCAACAGCATCAGAGTTCAACACGTGAAGAGGGACATGCATGTGTGAGTGTGGATGCTCTTACTCACGTACATGCAGTGTCACGCGTGCGCGTGCACATACTCACACAGACACACACAATAAAAACATATGGTCCTAAAGGCTAAGACAAGTATACTATTTAACTTAATGGTGCACTATTAAGTTAACATATCAACATTATGTTGATAATGTAACTTTAGGCCCCGGCGTATAGAAAGTGTCAGTGCGTCATGTGAAGCCAGTTGTTCACCATAATTGCACAGCAATTATTAATAATTTGAACCGGAACGAGCAGAATGGAACGAGGGAGGTACCGTAACGCACGCACGCACATACAGTACACTATTCTATTCCTCCCTTTATCTTACGGCATAACCTAATGGCAGCCACTCAGGAGCTTATGTAAAGGGAATTGCTTGGCTTCAACAGATTCCCCTCTCTCTAGACTTCCAAAGCTGAAAGTCATTGCCGGATTTCCACCACAGTTCACATGGGCCCGAGAAAAACAACACTCAAACAACCAACATTCCACAACACACCTTTGCATTTCGGGTGTAACTTCCTATAGAAGGGGAAATAAGGTTGTGCTGGTCTCTGTTGAATCCCTTGTCTCTCAACTACATCATATTTGACAAGCAATGCTTGCTTGGTTGGGTGGATAAATAGAAATGGCCTGGCCTGTCTGTGACCCCCTATTCTATACCCTTGTGAATTGCTGTATAAAGTGCCCTAATGGCACTGATGAAATCGTGACCGAGTTTAGCCGTTTACAGTTGGCTGCCACACAAGAGGCTTTGGGTGAGGTTGGCATTTCCTACATGAAGGCAAAAAGAGAAGCGTAGTGTGTATCCACTTCCGATCTTCACCAGCTGAGATGGGAAGAGGCACTGACATGCATACAAGTTTCCCCCCAAAGACAAATCAGATGAGCCGTGTGCTCAGGCCGTATGCAAATTAAAGCAGGGCTGGATCCTAGCTGTGAGCACTAACCAAACAGCCAAATATTGGCTCCCAAAGGAAGGCAGCGGTTTGTGTGCACACACACACACACACACACACCCCTGATGAGAAAATTGTGACCAAACACATTGAGATGCTAAGAGGCTACTTCCCATGCCCCGTCTTCTTAGCCCCCACCCCCGCTATCATTCCTTTCCTGGCTCATCTGTAATTCTGTCATTTAAACTTCACTACAGCGTACAGTAGACAATGGCAGACAACATGGGAGCAGTGTTGCCAGATTCTGTGAGAGAAACAAGCAACCAGGTCTAGGAAAACCAGCCCAAAAGAAGCGACTATGGGCCACATGAGCACTTTAAAATATACATCAGCTATTTGAAAATAGCAGATCTACAAGCTCACAACGCGTCGCGATGCGACGCGTTGTGAGCTTGTAGATCGGCTATTTTCAAATAAAATCTTGCGGGGAAATTATAATAAGCAGATCTGGCAACCCTGCATGGGAGCGTGATTTACAGTCGTGGTCGGAAGACAGCTTTAGCGGCCTACAACACTCCCAGCAGTCCTTGGTCAGGTATGAGCCCTTCCTCATTTTCCATCTTCCTCTCTCAACCACGCCCCCCCCTCATCTCTCTATTTCCAGCCACCTCTCAACATCAGCACTCCTTGTCCCCCCCGCACAAGTAGTAGACAAATGAGAAGGTGAACGAGTGCTTCTGGGAATCCTAATGAAAATGCAGCATGTCTGTAATTGAATAGGGATGTCTTGAGTCCTGACAAGAGTCAACTCAAGCAGAGAACATGATGAACGCGCCTTGCCTCCTATTTCTGCAAACCCCATCAATCAAACACACATCGCCGAGAGACGACTGGGGGCATGGGGCCGTTCCAGCTCAACAAGAGCCAATCAGTGAGAAAAGAACAAGGGAGAGTCAGGGTTTGGAGGGTGGATGAAAGAGAGAGAAGTTACAGGTTAAGGGCCCTGCATACCAAACTTTTTTTTCCTGACAATAATAAACAGACTAACGTTGGGAGATCAGTCGGGTCAGACGTCAGGTGTTTTTAAAAAAAAACATCGCTGTCTGTACAATTTGTACATGACGCAAGACAATGCTTTGAGCCTGTGTGAGAGGAAATAAATAAAAGTAAATAACCAGAGAGCTCTGGGGGGAGTTGATAGGGCATGACTGTTTTGCTTAACTTTGTATATTCAAATCTAGTGAAACGAACGTGCCTAGAGTGCAGCTGCAGTGGATTACTTTAAAAGTGCTCCTATAGGGCTGGCCAATATATTGATATTATATCGATATTGTGACGCGAGATTGGCCAATCTCCAAGTTCACAACACTGCATCGTGTCGCTAGTTTTTTATTGAAATAAATAAATGATATTATCATCAAAATACGATATTGTTACAATATCAATATTGAGGTAGTTGGTCAAAGATATATGGATATTTGATCGCCCTGCCCTAGTAGGTTCTCCTCTGCATTTTGGAATGGCTTCATGGATGGAACTGAACATGGCTAACGTAATGTTTATAGCAGGCACATTACAATGCACTCTCTTGCCAAATAGAAGTTTAGTTGTTCCACACGCACACACACGCGCGCACACACACACACACACGCACACACGCACACACACGCACACAATTACATAGGACACAGTATCCCCAGTGCTTGGGGTAGTCTTGAACCTGCATTGTGGTGTTGGGAGGTATCAGACTCCATTTACTATTCAAACGTACACATGACACCAGGGGAGTGGCTTCCACACACACAGTCCCTACCTGACCCCATTGTGTCCCTCTGTTTGGCTCTCTGTGAATAGGTGAGGGCAGCCATGCGAGACCACAGAGCTCCATTTCTCTAATACCTGCCTATTTACTGATTGACTAATCCTGAGGGGCTTCCCCATTCAGTTTAAGCTACAAACAGTGAAGGGCTTCCCAAGGAAGAGTAGGCCATTTAATGTTAGCTGACGTCCTACAAGCCTTCATGCTAGCATTTCAGTCTGGTGTTTTTCGTCTGTTTGTTTGTTTGTCATACCATAGCCCAGTGAAGCCCACCTATCTGATGAGAGGGAAACCTGGCTATTACCCATCTCTATCCAGCCTGTACTGTGGTCTACATTCTACAAAAGTCTGGGGCTCCCAAAGCAGCACACAGCCATGGTTTAATAAAAGAAGAAAAAAATTCTACCCTAAAGCCTAGGGCAGGCTATATGCTTCAGCAACAAAGTGCCGTGTCACGTGGGGTTTTGCTGTTGACCTTCACCATAGGCATAGTTTTGTTGAATAAAATTCAGCTTGGCTCACTGTGCCAACAGCAGGACGATACTTTCTAAAACTAATCAGACACGGATGTAGCACTGTGAGTAAAAGTGAGCTCTCCTGCCTTCAAACATAGCAGCTGTCTCCTAACCAGCTAGCAGCAGTGTTGCCAGATTTTGCGAGAGAAATAAGCAACCGGGTCTATGAAAACAAACCCAAACGAAGCGACAAGGCCACATGAGCATTTTAAACCTATATGCATTGAATATTTGAAAATAGCCGATCTACAAGCTCACAACGCATCGCGATGCGACACTTTGTGAGCTAAGCTTGTAGATCTGCTATTTTCAGTGATTTTTTAATTGAATTCTCTTTTAAACATTTTAACAACACAAATCTGGTACGGGGGTCCCTGGCACAAAATATTTTTAGATGGGGGGTCCGTGGACATGAAAATATTTGAGAACCACTGGTTTGTTTGTTTTTTTAAGATTTATTTTTGGGCTTTTATGGCTTTATTGACAGTAGGCTGACAGGAACTGGGGAGAGAGAGATGGGGAGTGACATGCAGCAAAGGCCGTCGGGATCGGGACTCGAACTCTCGCGACACGCTGTCAGGCTACACTGAGCCTAGGTGCCTGGACCACTACGCCAGCGGTCCAGGCCAAGAGAACCACTGGTGTAAACAACATTTAGTAAGCAAGCCCAAATGAGCAACTACACATTAGAAACAAGCAAAAAAAACAGCAGCCCACAACTACCGATATTTACAAGCAACATTACAGAAAAACAAGCCCAAAGTCGCTTATAATAAGCAGACCTGGCAACGCTGGCTAGCAGCAGGGTTGTTGCATCGTAGCGAAAAGGGCCTGCTGTCGCACCATCCATGGGATACAGACCAAGGGAGCATAATGGCAAGTGATAGGGAGGAATACAGAGCCAAGCAATCACTGGCTTTAAAACGAGAGAGAGAGAGAAGAATGATGAGAGGGGCAAAGCCAAGCTCCTGTAGCCTCAGTGGAGCTGAAGGAGGTTATTGTGGAGCCCCCCTCTCAGGAGGCTTTCATGCCTTGTGTCCTGTTAGCGGTTACAGAGACACACAGTGAGACCCGTCTTATTTCAGTGTCAACCCACTTAAGCCATTGAGACCGGGAACTCATCTGTGTGTCATTTTTAGATTTCTTTTGGCCATTCAAAAATAGTAGATATACAAGCTCATAGCGCGGCACCGAGTGCTATGAGCTTGTAGATCTGCTATTTTTGGGCGGTGAAACCGCCCCTATAAGTGAGATTTGGAAAAATGTACAAATATCTTGGGCAGTGAAACCGGCCCTAAAAGTGAGGTTTGGAAATTTGTACAATTATCCTGCGCTGTGATTGGCCAATCACAATCTATTCAGGACTGTGATTGGCCAGTGTCACATGACACATGTGCATAGCCCTATATAAGCAACCATAACTTTAAAAAAACCAAATATTGTTTTTTTTAAGTTATGGTTTTGTCCATCATAAAGTGTGTTTTACAAAAGATAAATGTATTTATCTTTTGTACATGATTGATCGACTCCATTCAGTATTGTGATTAGCTAGCAAGACACATGCTGACACTAAGTGGCTCTTTCAGATCAAAGCATATATATTGGTTGACTCCATTCAGTATTGTGGTTAGCTAGGAAGACACCGCCCACTTCACACAGGGTGTGATTTTTGAAATAAATTTGAAATTTGTGCAAATCTCAAATCTTTGCTTCTGGGGATTCTACAAATGTCTTCTAAATCCTGACAGTTATTATTCTTTTAAATACTTATGTTGCTACAATATCAGTGGTTCTCAAAAAAATGTCATGTCAAGGACCCCCAAAAATGTCCGCAGATATATATATATATATATATATATATATATATTCAAAGAATTGCACACATTTTCATGATTTTCTTTTTCAAAAATAGCAGATCTACAAGCTCATAGCGCGGCACTCGATCTGCTATTTTTGAATAGCCAAAGAAATCTTAAAATGACACAGATGCGTTCTCGGTCTGAAAGGGTTAAGAGGCCCTATCAACGACCCACTCTGAGACTGGGAAAAGAACCGGTAGGCAAAAGCCTGCAACAGAACACTGGATGACTGGAATGAAATAAACTATAGTCTAGGGGCTGTCATCACGGACAGAAGGTGAAAGGAGAGCGATGTGATGTACTAAAGTACTGAGGAAAATACATGCATTCATTTTAGGCTTGCCTGCCAAGTAGGTTAGATATTAATATTTCCAGACTTTTTTCTTTAAAAAAATAAAAATAAAATAAAATTAGGCCCTGAAAGAGCGCTTTAGAAACAACACATCTTGAATTTCACCCTGATATTGGATTGTTGGATTTATTACCTACTGCGATACAATTTTGGCAATGTCTTCTGTGATCCCCGTAAATCACAACGTCGCAGCATCAGATTTCACATGCTGGATGGCAAAACAACATTTTCTTCAACCACGAGACTACGGAGACACGGATCAAGTATCACAATAATATTGTTGTCAGGTGCACTCCAACTGAGGGAGGGAAGGAAGGACAGAAGGAAAGAGGCTGGCAGCAACCAAACAGTTAGAGGAAATTGGATAACGCCAGACTGAATCAATATACAATCTAATTTGAGTTAGACATAACATTAACATCGGAGTGAAGTTCAACAGTTGGGACTGTGCGTTACTGGACACCGGTCCGTGACACAGTCCACGGTAGCTTTGCGGGCCTAAACGTCAACGTCCAAAAGGGTGACTGTGTGACAGTGAAAGCAGACAAAGTGTTGGTGGTGGTGGTGGAGAAGAGACACAAGGAACACCAGTCAGGCACGCTGAACGAAGTGGCAGTTCCAGCTCAGACCCAGGGACAGAGGCAGCATTATAGAGCTCTGGGCCTTGCCAGGGGGGGGAGGAACAATGGCCCCTGTGTGTGGGAGCCTCTGGAGCATCCTAACAGCTGGGAGATAGTAGAGCCACAGACAGGGCTGGCTCTTAAACTGGCACACACAGAACATAGCAACACACGCACACAGTCTCTCTCCATCTCTCTGTCTCTGTCTCTCTCTCTCTCTCTTGCCTGTCTCACTCCCACCTCCGCCCTTTCATGCCAGGCAGGCAGCAGCCTCTCATTTTACTCTGCACACTCGTTTGACTTTATTCCTTTTACTCCCTCTTTCTTTATCAGCTCTATTATTCTCTGCTCAGCTAAAACCCCAAGAAGAGATGGAGTGGGGGCTAAAAACAGAGAGCATGAGAGAGAGAGAGAGAGATGGAGAGAGAGAGAGAGAGAGAGAGAGAGAGAGATTTAGCTAGCTTGAAAAAAAGGATAGAGCGACTGGCAGAGGATCAGAGCAATGTCAACAAATAGGAGAGGTCCAAAAGGCCTGTAGGAGGAACGCCAAAGCTCTTCTATCATGGGGGCCTCTGAAGCACGGGGAAAAATGAAAACTGCAAACTGTACTGAAATGTCATCCTTCACAACACTGAGCGCAAAAAACAGCATCAGATAAAACCCTGGGACAAAACAACACGTCATGTTGTATTTGTGGAAAAGCACACCATTAGCCCAGGTTTGGCAGCGTAAACCAAAGCCTCAACATGAATGTAAACAACAATGATATAGAAATGTGTATAGAAATGTGTATAGTAGATGGACCTTTCAACCTTTCTAAATACTTTGTCTGGCTGTGCTACATGTTTTCAAGTATGCTGGCTACAGGATTACAGCATATATATATGCCGCGCGCGTGTGTGTATGTACAATTTTCACACACACACACACACACACACACACACACACACACACACACACACACACACACACACACACACACACACACACACACACACACACACACACACACACACACACACACACACACACACACACACAGTGTATACAGTATAAGTGATAAGGAAAACCCAAACGCAAAAGAAGTGCACTCTTCAAAGATAACAAGGCCAGCGGTTGGAGAGACCACAGCAAGCGGAGATTGATGCTCCTTGGTGTGCATCTCGACTTAAATGTAATCACCGTTTCCTATAGATAACAGTGCTATAGCTATGGGGATAGACACCAGGTTATTCTCTGCAAGGCAAGTGATTTTAAGTGCATGCCAGATACTCTGTATAAATAAAATGTATAAATAAAATAGGCAGCAGGCAATGGGTGTATGTGCGCAATCAGCACTTATGATCCCACACGAAGCTGTAACAGAAATTATTCCACAGCTCCCGCGCAGTGAAGCAGTCATGTGATATTTTGGGTGCCGTGGCTGCAAACTGATCAAATTAACAGCTCGAAGGACCGCTGCAATGCTGCCTCGAATACAGATACCTTCGCTGTAGGAAATAATATATCATCATACATGACATCCATTCAAAAGCCTAAATGACAGATGAGCCAATTCAGTATTAATTCATTCATTGAAAACATCAAACATTTTCAAAAATAGTGCCAATAGTGCTCTGATTTTCATCTTATTATGCAAGGCAGGCAGAGGGGGCTTTATCTGGCTAAAATCGAGTATTTGTGTGTGTATAGTCTAGAACTTGGCCCAAATCTTTCTAAGAAAGACTGATTTGTCTCATATGATTAGAACAAGGTCTGAACAGATAAATTGCATACTGTATGACACACAAAATCCACGTCTCCATGGATTCTCAAATCTCAAAACTTAGTTGTATTTGGGACAAGAACTACAGAAGTGCAGCCATCTGTGTTTCTAGACCTACTTGTATCAGGGCTCTTATACTGTAGTGGCTAGACAGTCTTAAAGTGGGGCTGTATAAATTAACAACGTCCCAAAATGTCAATAAATCTCTAAAGAATACTAATATGTCCTGCTTTTCGACATCCCAAAATAGTCCAGTTCAGTGGTTTCTGAATGAGCACAGCATTCTTTTATGAATTATTCTATTATCCCTATTATGCAGTGGAAGGTGTGAGTAAAGTGTTTATAAGGCAGTACGCAGTTTAGAAATTTGCTTAACTTCCCAAAATGAATTGGTTTATGAAACTTTCTGTCTGGATTGGCAGCATTGATGTAGCCTGGTATCCAGCCTGCTTCGCTACGTTCGGCTGACTTTTTTTTCTCTCTTCGCTTCTCAGTCTGGAAAGCCTCCCATTGGAAGGTTTTGCAGAACTACACTGGAACTACATATGTTACGTTGGGCAACGTCGTATGTTACGTTGGGCAACGTCGTTGCTGATTGGATGTTGTTCAAACGAATGACGAATCACAACGATCACACTGTTTTTTTGGTCCCGCCCCGCACCACAGACCAATCAGAAGCCACGTTAGGTTTCGAAGCTTTTGGCATGTCCCGCCTCCCTTGGAGATAGGAGGCTTTCCAGACTGAGAAGCGAAGAGAGAAAAAAAAGTCAGCCGAACGTAGCGAAGCAGGCTGGATACCAGGCTAGCATTGATGCTTTGTTCTCACTTAATAGAAAAGTGAACCCATCGGAATTCCTTGAGCTTTATACTGTAAATCCTCAAAGCGTAGCAAGAGTATTGATTCTGCTGTGAAGCAGCAATGCTCCATATGGTGTGTGCACCACTTCTTATTTACTAATCTACTGAGAAGCGCTGCAGATAGCCTGGCATATAAAACTCATGGTGATGCATTCAGCATCAATGATGGATTTGATGTAGCATTCCTGACACAAGCTGCTCAACTCTCTAGCATCCATTGCATAACAGATAACAAGATGCAAACCTTCACTTAAAGCTAAACAAGATAATTGATCCATTTAGTTTTCCAAGCCTCTTACAGAGGATGTTATGTTGTTGGTACCATATTTCAGTTAACTACATTTAATATCATAGGCAATTTAACCCATCTACAGCACCAGTCCATTACCATAATTCCATAGCCACACGTACAGTACAAGCTTTGACCAGATAGGATGTGCCGGATGTGATGATGAGCAGAATGTATTGCTTATCACTGCGAAACATTCCCTAGACTAGACTTCAATCTTGAACATGTCTACTCTTCGAGCTACATCTGGAGTAGGCTACGAATAATGGTTTCGAATTTCACTAAGCATGATTTGTACTAGGCTGATGGTTGTTTACCATCCCCCATGACTGCAAACCAAGCTAGTTGGAATACGACCCCAGCCCCTCTATAGCCTCAGTGCATTTTTCGTGGGAAAATTAAATCACGGCATGGCATTGGCATTGAGAGACCCTGTGTTTGAGCGAACCAGGCCATGGCAAACTCTCTGGTTCTCTAGCCCATTAAGACCTGAGGGCGATTCTTAGCTAATGTCTTCCAAATCCCAACGGTTTTCTGAAAAACGTACGTTTCTATATCAGTGGTTCTCAAACGTTTTCATGTCAAGGACCCCCAGAATGATATGTATTTGGCTGCCGACCCCCATCTCAAAATGTTTTGTTCCAGGGACCCCCCAGAAGCAAAGATTTGAGTAAAAAACGTTTGCTTTAAAAGAATATAAATATATTAATTTGCACACATTTTCTTGATTTTTCAAAAATAGCAGATCTACAAGCTCATAGCGCGGCACTCGGTGCCGCGCTATGAGCTTGTATATCTGCTATTTTTGCATAGCCAAACTGTATAATAATGGTTTTTAGCTCAAAATCAAAAAGTGACACAGATGCGTTCCAGGTCTCAATGGGTTAACCCTTTCAGACCGAGAACGCATCTGTGTCATTTTAAGATTTCTTCGGCTATTCAAAAATAGCAGATATACAATCTCATAGCGCGGCACCGAGTTTGTATATCTGCTATTTTTGAAAAATCTTGGAAATTTGTGCAAATCTTTGAATATATTTAGTTTAAAGCGAACATTTGTAACTCAAATCAAGTTACAAATGCCTGGAACAACACATTTTGAGATGGGGGTCCGTGGCAAAAAATACATATCATTTTGGGGGTCCTTGACAAAGTTTAAGAACCACTGATATAGCAACATAGTTTTAAAAAAGAGAACTGATAGGATTTAGAAGATATTTTGTAGAATCGGCCTCAGGTCTTAATGAGTTAAATTGGAGCCAATTTGTATGCTTCTTAAAACTACTCACAGAACTAACATATATAGGCTATTCTTCTCCATCTAAACTTTAGATGGAGATGGAAGGAATAAAATCCCCAAATAAGTTAATTATGTTCACATACTGTTTAGAGAAAGAAAAGAAAAGTAGCCTACTTCTCCCTAACCTGCTTCTTAAATTGGACAGAGTGTACACACTATAGCAGGGGTCGTCAACAGGGGGACCCTAGGGGGTCCTCAGAGTCACTACAGGGGGGCCGCCAAATCTTTGTGTAACATGATTCTTTTTTATATTAACCACTTGAACCCTGGCATGGCATCCCTATTCTGAGGGGAACGTTAGCCGAAAATAGCAGATCTACAAGATCACAACGCCTTGCTTGCAGCGCTAGGCGTTGTGAGCTTGTAGATCTGCTATTTTTCGGCAAAGAGGTTTGGTGTAGAGGGACAAAAAGAGCAGATCAAGTACAGAGTGAAAGGTCTAGTTTACTAAGTATTGACGGTTTAAATGTCTGAAATACACATTAACATGAATCCAACATACACTGATGATAGTGCTGTTAAACAAGACCATGATAAGTCTATGAAAAAGTTTAATCTGCAACACAATGTTATACAATATGTAGTGGGGGTCCCTGCTTCATCTCTCTCTCTCTCAGCTAAGGGGTCCTTGGTCTGAAAAACGTTGGAAACCCCTGCACTATAGATAGCCCGGTTGCTCCAGTCTCCAGCCCACATGATAAACAATCTTCCTCCATGCAGAAGGTACAGTGCTGCTGTGCAGGCTGAGCTAATGCAGATGTGCAGCTTCAATCACCTCATCAGTCAAGTCAATTGGGGTCCACGTTGCCATGGCAGCAATCATGCAATTAGTCCACCAAAGCAAACCCCAAGCAGCGTTGCATATTAACAAGGACCACCACCACGCTCATTCCGCATGTCACCTGTGTGTGTGTGTGTGTGTGTGTGTGTGTGTGTGTGTGTGTGTGTGTGTGTGTGTGTGTGTGTGTGTGTGTGTGTGTGTGTGTGTGTGTGTGTGTGTGTGTGTGTGTGTAGCGGGTTCTTGTAGTAGGATAGATCATGGCCAGACAGTGTTGAATTACCACCACTAGAGCGTACGTTACATAGACAGCTAGTTGGATTTGAGAAATGTACAACATTCCGATAAGAACCAACAAATAGACTAGTAGAGTCTAGGATAATTACTAGATTGTTCTTCTATTTTTTTTTAAATAGAAGATCTATAAGCTCGATAGGACGCCTTGTGTGAGCTTGTAGATCGGCTATTTTCAAATAGTCTAGTCACTAGACAGTATGGGGAGGCATTGTGCACAAACGTGGAGGAGTGATTTCACAGTGTAGTTTAATACAATGATGTCGATTCCTATTTCCTACTGTACTTCCATATGCGATATTCATGATGTAATTACCTGAGTGAGAGACGTTTTGTTCAGCTCCTCTTTATTTCCTTGCCATTCTTCTTATTGTGGTACAGAGCATGATGCCACCGTGTCCAAAAATGTAAATATCCAGCTTCGGTCCATAATAATACTAACAGTAACAGTCACTGATCAGAGAGCTCGGGGTGAAATGAGTGGGGTCTTTGAGAGGCAGTGGTGGGAGAGGAGGACTCCCTCTTTCTTTGGTGTTTCGCCCAGGTGGGCGTGGCTATATATGGCTATAATCCCTAACCCTAATAATCCTAACCTTAACCTCACTAAAACTATGCCTGAACCTATTACCCTAACCTTAACCTCACAAAAACTAACCTTAACCTCACAGGAACTGATATGACTAAACCTAACCTCGAAACCACGCCCACCTGGTCGAAACACCCGGGAAAAGAGAGAGTCCGTAGTGGGAGAGGGATCTGTGTTTTCCAAAAGGATCCAAAGGGATCCACACCACGGATCTTTCGTGATCCCCGGGGCTGGAAAACTGCTCCCCGGTCCAAGTGGACGACAGGTTTACCGATACGACGGTTTGTTGTTACCCACAACGCAGGGAACCCGTGGTTTTCCGCGGCAGCAGCAGCAGCAGCCGACGCGCGTTCGAGCCGAGAAGATGTAGCTATTTATTGTACGCTGTGATATAATGGTACGTTAACGTACCACTCTGTCTATTGTTGGTGGGGAGAGACCAGAGCGTCCCGTGCAACAGTGTTGCCACGTTGTGTGAGAGAAACAAGCAACCGGGTCAATGAAAACAAGCCCAAAAGAAGCAATATAACATCGGCTATTCGAAGATTTTTTTGGGGGGAAAGATTTAATGGGGGGTCCCTTGTCCCTAGCATAAAATATGTTCTAATTAGATGGGGGTGGGTTCTTGGATAATTACATATTAATTTTGGGGGTCCTTTCCTTGCCATGAAAATGATTAAGAACCTGGTTTAAAAAACATCGTGAAGCCCAAAATAAGCAACTACACTTTAGAATCAAGCCACAAAAAAACGACAACCCTAATAAACTACCAATTAGCAACTTTACAGAAAAGCCCAAAGCCGCTTATAATATAAGCGGACATGGCAACACTGCCGTGCAGCCGCTCATAGGAACCTCATATATCATAGGAAAACGTGCACACGTTGGTTTGATTGACTAGTTAGATTAGCAGCTCTAACCAACCAACCACTCCCGTTACTTCTGTCCAGTCCATGGCAACATTGGCAAGAGTGCAGTGGTGTAAAGTAACCAAGTACATTTACTCAGTACAATTTTGAGGTATTTTGAGTATTTCCAATTTTCATTACTTTAACTTCTACTCCACTACATATCAAAGGCAAATATTATACTTTTACTCCACTACAATATTTTTTTAAACTTTAGTTTACTAGTTACTTTGTAGATTTAGATTATTATTACAAAACAAGCTCATAATTGTGAGCTTGCGTACATCTGCTATTAGCCTATTTTCAAAAGATTTGTATACATTTGAAAACTTGTGAAATGGGACATTCTGCAAAATGAGTACTTTCTACTTTTGGTACTTTAAGTACATTTTGATACCAATACTTTTGTACTTTTAGTCAAGTACATTTTTAATTCCGGACTTTACTTGTATTCCTACATTGCAGTATTGATATTTTTACTTTTTAAGTAAAAGAAAGTTAGTACTTTCCACCACTGCAAGAGTGTATTTGATTATTCCAGCTCTCACTTTACAGACAACTTTTGTTTTTGTCCAAAAGGTTATAATGATTATATTTGTATCCAGTAAAATCTTAATTTAACAAAATGAGTAGTTTAGCCACGAGCAAAGTCATGATAAACATGGCAAATTCCCAAACAAACGTAGTTCACCTCAGGTTATAAATAATCGATAAATGATATATTTGTATGGCTTTTAGAAGACACGGAAGTCCCGCCCTTCTTTTTCCGTTGGGTTGAATTCACAACCAGGTTGCCATGTCCGCTTATTTGAGCGATTTTGGGCTTGTTTTTCTGTAAAGTTGCTTGTGAATATTAGTTGTTGCGGGTTGCGGGTTTTTGGGCTTATTTCTAAAGTGTAGTTTCTTTTTTGGGCTTGTTTCTAAAGTGTAGTTTCTTATTTGGGCTTGTTTCTAAAGTGTAGTTACTTTATTTGGGCTTGTTTCTAAAGTGTAGTTTCTTATTTGGGCTTGTTTCTAAAGTGTAGTTACTTATTTGGGCTTGTTTCTAAAGTGTAGTTACTTATTTGGGCTTGTTTCTAAAGTGTAGTTACTTATTTGGGCTTGTTTCTAAAGTGTAGTTACTTATTTGGGCTTGTATCTAAAGTGTATTTTCTCATTTGGGCTTGTTTCTAAAGTGTAGTTTCTTATTTGGGCTTGTTTCTAAAGTGTAGTTACTTATTTGGGCTTGTTTCTAAAGTGTAGTTACTTATTTGGGCTTGTATCTAAAGTGTATTTTCTTATTTGGGCTTGTTTCTAAAGTGTAGTTTCTTATTTGGGCTTGTTTCTAAATTGTAGTTACTTATTTGGGCTTGTTTCTAAAGTGTAGTTACTTATTTGGGCTTGTTTCTAAAGTGTAGTTTCTTATTTGGGCTTGTTTCTAAAGTGTAGTTACTTATTTGGGCTTGTTTCTAAAGTGTAGTTTCTTATTTGGGCTTGTTTCTAAAGTGTAGTTACTTATTTGGGCTTGTTTCTAAAGTGTAGTTTCTTATTTGGGCTTGTTTCTAAAGTGTAGTTACTTGTTTGGGCTTGTTTCTAAAAATTTAGTTACTTATTTTGGTTTGTTTCTAAAGTGTAGTTACTTATTTGGGTTTATATTGGGCAATATGGTTCTCAAATGTTTACATTTCATGGTCCCCCTTAACTCTGACAGTATACAAATGAAATCCATTTGTCAGAGTTACATACTTGTAAGGGTCAATTTAGACCCCCCTAAATGTAACCCAGAGAGTCCCTGAAATCCACTTTGAGAACCACTGCTTTAGGGCTTGATTTCCTAGACCCGGGCTCCTTATGTCTCTCACAAAACCTGGCAACACCGGGTCGAATTCACAACATTCAAGATGACTGCCGCCATAGCATCACTCGCTTCATACGGCACCGACTCAGGTTCCGACAATGAGGCCGAACCTATGGCCACCAGCCCGGAGAAGATGGACCCTGACGCCCTGGCCCACCTCAAACCTCTCCTCTCAGCCCCCACCATGACTCTGTCTGCTCTCAACTCCGCTCCAGAGGTGGCCGTAAAGGTAATGCTAAAAGCACATAGCTAGCTAGTAGCTAATGCTAGTTAGCTTTGAGGTACTAACTCACGTTACAACGGCACGCGCGCGACCGGTCTAAAGCAGTGGTTTAGGTTTTCAACCTTTTTTTTAGCCAAGGAATTTGAAAAGATATGCCAGGGACTCAACCATTTTGATTCCTTGGGGGTCCCAATCTACACTGTAGTATCATCATCAGTGTTAATTTAACTCTGAGAGTGTACAAATGGAACCAAATGGACCCGGTTCCATTTGTACACTCTCAGAGTTACAGACACGCAAGGGTCAATTTGGTTCCTAATTATTAATTTGTCTGGGGACCCTCTGGAACCCCCTCAAGGACCCCTGGGGGTCCCCGGACCACTGGTCTAAACGCACATTATTATGAATAGAAGATGATGTACGCATTTGGACAGTGGTGGAACAGGTACTCACGTGTTTTACTTAAGTGAAAGTATCAATACTGCAATGTAGTAAGTAAGGAGTAAAAGTCCAGTATTCCAATTTTACTTGTGTAAAAGTACAAAGGTATTGGTATCAAAATGTACTTAAAGTACCACAAGTAGAGAGTACTCATTATGCAGAATGTCCCGTTTCATACGTTTGCAAATGTATAACAATCTTTTGAAAATAGTTGATCTACAAGCTCACAATGCCTCGCATGGCGAGCTTGTAGATCGGCTATTTTCAAATGGCCGAAATGTACAGGGCTGAAGTGGGTAATGTATGTTTTGTGATAATAATCGAAATCTGCAAAGTAACTAGCAACTAAAGATGTCAAATAATTGTACTGGAGTAAAAGTACAATATTTGCTTCCGAGATGTAGTGAAGTATAAGTTAAATTATTGAAAATGGGAAATACTCCAGTAAAGTAAAAAAAAAAATCCTCAAAAGTGTATTTAAGTACAGTACTTGAGTACATGTACTTAGTTACTTTACACCACTGAAAATGTAGCACCTTTTAGTGCTCCCCTTGGAGAATGGTCTTCTCTTCTGTCTCCTTTTGACTATTATTTTGTGCATCTCAAGTGTTTTGTATACATATGTTTCGTTTATCAATACAGAATCAGTTAATCAAGAATCTTTTACTTCTCGTGTCTCCTCGTATCTCCTCGTATCTTCTTATGGCTGGCAAATGAGCTGGTATTGTATGACCTGTTCAATTGTGAGATTTTGGCTGCTGAGTCTGACTCCAACCTGTTTTTGTTATTATAATTATTAGGAGGCTGTTGAGGTCGGCACACACCTGGACCCGTCATTGAAAGAAGTCACCTACAACCCAACCTATGAAACCATGTTTGCACCAGAGGTATGGCTCAGTGACTGACAGAAGGACTGGTACTCAAACTAGTGTTTATTGTCCAGTAGTAACAATTGCTGTACATTTTAATGTGTGTCATTGTTTTTTTTCTTCATAATAGTTTGGGCCAGTCAACCCATATAAATCCCAGCAGATGGCTGCCCCCAGGAACATGTTATCTGGCTATACAGAGGCTGCTCATGTCAATGACTTTATGTTTGAACAGCAAAGGAGGACTTTCTCTACCTATGGTAAGGTGTAATCCTGGCTACAGTAATATCTCATGAAAGAGGAAAATTCTCTCATTCTTAAGTTATTTTGTTTTCTTTATATGTTTTCAGGCTATGCTTTAGATCCATCAGTTGACACAAATCAAGTGACTTCTAGCCATTATATTGGGGCCGTGGATGAAGCAGAGAAAAATAAAGGTATTTCTCACTGATATTTACTGGTACATTTTCTCTGACAGTTATTTTTGTACTGCACGATTAGTCACAGTGATCATGCGCATAAAATAAGGTGCTGGGCTAGCAGGGCCTGACAGATATACTGTATATTGATTGGCCGACTAAATCAGCCGATCAGAGTTGATGTGGAAGTCCATGACTTTTACTGATTAGACATTTGTTTTATGTATTTATATCCTTGTTTTATATGTTATGTTTTGTGAGACTAAGTAAAGCACTGATTCACAAAAAAAACTTTGGTGGCAGTTAAATATTTGACCATGTCTGAAAATCAGAAAAGTATCAGCCTATCAGGGCCGTCAAAATTCCTCCAAAATATTGTGTGCCGTAAAACTTAATTTGAAGACCACAGACATCTCTTTCTCTCTCTGCACCGTGGCTGGTGCTGAGAAACAAGTTCTCTTTCCTGGATCAAATGACTGGCAGTGGCTCTGTGATCTCGCGAGGCCAGCTGCTGTGCCAGGTCACATCGGCCCATGGTTTCGTGAGAACTCACAAGGCAGATTATGATTTTTTTAAATTCCAGCCTTAGTTTTCACAGTTGAACGTTCATTTATTTTTTATATTCAACTAACATAGGTTAGTCATAGTTTCGAATATGGAATTCATTTACAGCTCTGTCTGGGCTATACAGGCAACAGACAGAAATAGTTTTTTCTTTTTGTAAAAGCTGAGCACTGAGTGGAGATATAAATGACATTAATTTTTTTAATTTATCTCATTATCGATAATATCTCTTCCTCCACACAGGACTAACTGTGTTTGAGGCTTGTCCTAAGTCAGAGGCAGCGAAGCGCAAAAAGGTGAAAGGAGGAGCTGCAGAAGAGATTGACAATTTCCTTGGACCGTGGGCCAAATATGCAGATGAGAAGGATGGGGCCAAACCATCAGAGGTAATGTTGTGTCCAACATAAGATATATGATTTAGCTAACAACTATGATGTTGCTATTCCTTTATAGATTCCTTCATCCTGAAAGAGGTGAAGAAGAAATACTGTGTATTTAGTATCTCAGAGACAAAAATATAAAATTTATATATAAATACACACGTGCACATACAGTATGTACACACACAATATACAGTATATATGTGTGTGTGTGAGTATACAGTATATATGTACTCCATATGTTCCCTGTTGTGTCTCATATGAGAAGTGTCATGACATTCTTGTTCTGTTTGTTTGATTGTCAGGAGGAGCAGAAGGAGCTAGATGAGATCACGGCCAAAAGGCAAAAGAAGGGAAGGAACGAGGAGGAGGCTCCAGCAGAAGAGAAGACGGTTCTACATGGTAATCTGTCTTTCGCTCTGTCTTTTTTATGCATTGTCAACAAGTAGAACAGCACGCCAACTCCATTCTTTCATTCTTTATGCCTTGTGTCACAACGCATTTCAAACCTTTTTTGCAAATGTAAATGTTGTAGAAATGTAGCACTAGTAACATTCTTGTGCGTTTATGTGTTTATGTGACTCCAGTCAAAGACGCGTACGACTACCAGGGAAGGTCCTACCTGCACATCCCGCAGGATGTGGGCATCAACTTGCGCACCATGGATGTCCCAGACAAGTGTTACCTGCCCAAAAAACAGATCCACGTCTGGTCTGGACACACAAAGGTCGGTGGGGTTAGATCTCTGTGTGTGCATGTGTTTATTTGTTTTGTTAGTCATCAGTTAACAGGTTTGTCTGTAATTCCCATAGAGGTATAATATAACTAGAGGGCGGATTGCCCCGCCCCAGCTATCATTTCAATGAATGTGCTCAGTGGCGTTTTGAAGCACCCGGAAGCCTGCCAGAAGTAGAATTATTGAGTCGTTTTTGATCACACATACGTACACATATGTAGTTATGAGCATGCGCACTAGTGTCCTTTTTGCGTTCTACGGCAGCCCGTGTGTCAAGGATTGAACGCGAGATATTTATTAAATACACTCGAGATGCATATTTATATGTAAATGCATATGTATGTATGTATAATATGTTTACATATTTATATTTATATATATATAAATATCTCTCAGTATGTTTTGCTCGTGCATGTATTTCTCCCCGCCTGCAGTTCCAGCTTTGGCCACTGGGGTGGCGGCTTCAATGTTTCTAAGCAACTCTGGGGGCTTGGTAATTCCACCATCAGCTGCTCGGGCACTCAAGGGACTTCCTGTGTTTGTGCATAGGAGAGCTAGTTTTTCAGTGTGTTTTTTAATTTGAGCATATTTCAAGCTTGACGAGTGCAGTTTCACTTTATAAGTTAGTTGTGTGTGGGTGTTTGTTGGCCCACGATTGAGAGAGCATTTCGTGCTGTGGTCTTGGCAGGAATTCGACTGGCAGTGACTGAAAACCTCTTGGGAACTCTTGAATAGGCTCTTTCATGACAGCCCTGACACATCCATGATTATACAGTGTGACTCGACTCAGGCTCTTCCTATACAAATATCGCAAAACCATCAGTTTGAAGTAGAAATATTGCAAACTGGAAAGATGATCTGATTCAATCTTTAGCTGTGCCAGTCTACTTCAGGGAGGAGATTCTTAAGTTGGCTGGTCTTCTATCCACCTCATTGCTGCCTTCAGAGGCTAATTTGAAAATAAAAGAGGGTTTAATCCCATTTAATGGTCTGAAGCTCAATCCTGAAATGTTTTATCCAGTATCCGCTTACATGAAAATATGATGTTAATTAGGCCAACTCCTCCTTTGTGTGTTGCAGGGAGTCAGTGCAATCCGCCTGTTCCCAGCCTCTGGTCATCTACTCCTCTCCTGCTCCATGGACTGTAAAATCAAGGTATCAAGCACTACTCCATAGCACTTGAAAACATAAAAACACCAAATGATTCTTTTGTGCGTCTTGAACTGCTGCACTGATTTCATTTAGCAATCGCGTCCCATTGGCTACTGAAAATGATAATCAATATCTGTGATGTGTCTCGCCCTAGCTTACTGTTTTTCAGGAATCACGTGATTAGTAGGCCATGTCGTATGTTAACACATTGAATGCCAAAAACGGTCCGGACCGTTTTTGAGGGTCCAAACGAGAAGTGCCGAAAACGGTCCGGACCGTTTTTGACCCAATTCTATTTTTATACATGTGGGCCACGTGGGGCGCTAAAACGAAACTTTGACATCACCCAAGCAGTTTCTGAGAAGAAGAGGCTGGATGTGGCTCCATGTCAAAAATCCTTCCGGTCGGCGTTTTCAATGTTATCTCCTTGATTAAAAGCTTAATATCTCCATTTCTTTTTAATGTGGTGGAAACGAGCCGTTTTCGATCGGCGATCACGCTGCAATGGAGGGTCGCGTTGGAAATATTATTGTTCCAGGCGTTAGTCGGGACCCTCCGCCGTCTCGCACGCACGCTTTGTTTACATGCATTTCCGCGTCGGGGCTTCTCACAGCACGAAATGTATAACGCAAGTGGATGGAAGAAATGCTGGCACTCAACGTATAATATTTTAATAAACCTCTGGCACCCAATGTGTTAACAACAAAAGCATTAGAATGCGCTGTTATAAACTATATATATATTTGCACAAAAACACGTAACTAGGCATCTTTGCCTGCGTTCATCTATGCATTTCTCCTCCTTTCACTTCTTTGACCTCAGTCTCTTCCCTCAACTACAAATATGCCCTTCTCATTTTTTGTGTTTTACTCAATACACAGAAAGAACCCCTGCTGTCCTCCATCTCTGCCCTTTCCCCCTCTCTTCTTGACTAATCAAAGTTGTCCTGCTGTTAAACCTGTTAGTTTCAGTCCATCCTTGAGCCTCTCACCTGTCACCATCTGCCTCTGGTCTTCCCTATTGCTCGGCTAGAGGGCCTTGGTAGATTTTAATGAGCCCTGTAGTGAGTTTTGATTTAGCTCTCGGCATGATATGGGCTCCAAGCAGCTCCACCATGAGACAAAGAATCCGACTGGCTGTCAAGACGGAGTCTCAGGCTTTCCAGAATCGGTTCTTACTTTTAATTTTTTTGTCCCTTCGCAGCTGTGGGAGGTGTACAACGACAGGAGGTGCGTGCGGACCTTTATCGGTGAGTGAAGCCTCATACCACCGCACACACGACGTCTGCAACGCAAACATCACCTCAACCCTTTTCTGTTCTATCTCACACCGAGGGATTCATGTAAATGTGCTGCCAGGGTAAACTAATGCATGCGAAATGGTGCCAGTGAGATGCAGCCATTTCACGACCTCAACTGATCATCAGAGGAGTCAAGGTGTAAAGAAAGAAAGTTGCCCGCTCTTTTGAGAAATATTCACAACACAGACGGAATTGCAAGCTCAGCATTACAGGAATGCTAATGACACATCTGCTGACGGGATGTATCGTGTCCCCCCCCCCCCCCCCCAACTGTGTGTGTTTGCGTGTGTGTGTGTGTGCGCGCGCACACAGGGGTGGGGTAATGCATGCAGGTCACCCTTCCCAGAGACAGCGTGCTGTCGAAACGGAGATTGTTTCCCCTCAGCTGTGGTTCTGCCTGTCAGCTCCTTCACAGAGCATGTATAATTCAACAGCCCAGGGGGACGTGGTGGAGAACGGTGTTGGTGGGGGGGGGGGGGGGGGAATGGAGAGCCAGCCAATGCAGGCAGGGGAAACAGGAGATAGAGATAGAAAGAGAGAGAGAGATGGGTCAGCCAAGAAGTCAGTGCATGGTTTAAACTTTAAGGGACTGGATGAGGGAGGATTTTGTGTGTGGCAGCAGGGCACAGACCGGATGTTCTTAAATGTTTTCTGTTTTGTGTGTTTCTTGTATCAGTCTAGTACACAAATACTTGCCGTCCATGTGTTCTGTTTATTTAGCAAGCGTAAAGACCTGTGTGCATGGTAGGGCATTCACAACTATCACAACTAATGATTTTTACTAGTCTACTCATTTGACCAAGTAGTAGTCGACTAGTCGAAATTTACATATATTTTTTTTTTCTTTTTTTTTTTAGTGGGGGGGGGCATTGCTTTAATGTCATCCTACTACTATATTACTATTATCCTCCTGCCCTTATTTTTATGGCGTTTTAAGGGAAGCGCTTCTGTCACAGCACTACAGCACCACAGCACCACAGCAGCGTCTCCAAGGATCCCCATTGCCCAATAATAGGCTTTTATTGGGCATACTTTTGACCCCCTTTTGATAAAAAATAAAGTCAGGAGGATAATAATAATAGTAAGATGGGCCATTACTATGGCATTAAAACAAATACTATTCGACTAGTACCAACAAAGTCGACTAGTGGTTATACTAGTCGACTAGTCGACTAGTGTGAAAGCCCTAGTGCATGGACGTGTGTGCTTTTTAAAATATTGGGATACATTCTGGAAGGAGTGTATTTGTGCCGTGGTTACCACCTGTATGTATGTATATATGTCATGCAGGTGTATACACCACATGCAGGCACATGCACAGCACACCTCATCAAGGTTCTCCACAGCAGTGATATTGCCCATAGTCTACCAGCAATTCGGAATAAAGTGAGCGAGAATGCAGACAGGCGAGCAGTTAGCTTCTCTGTAGGCCGTGTTATCGCCATGGAAGCCGTGTAGCCCTGATAAAAGGGCGGCCTTAACAAGGAAGGTGAACAGGCAAGTGCTGTGAGACCCGTGGGACCAAACGAGAAAGAGAGAGGGCATTTAGAGAGAGAGAGGCACAGTCATGCGTGGAGGTTTTGGCACTTGGAGAGGAGCGGAGAAAGGCGGTCAGGCAGGTTGGGGTAAAACACTTAAAAGAACATGTACCTTCACTATGGGCTCCCAAGTGCATTTAAAGATCCCACCCACACTTCACCGCCAACCCCATCCAACCCCCATATCCTCTCTCTCAACCTATTTTGTTTTTTACCAGATTTCATATTCCTCAAATTGGGTCAAACTAATGAACACAAGTGGGTAATAAGACCAGGAGAAAGATGCCAATGGGAATTGTTATTATTTTAGTTTTAACATATACTTTTTTTCCCCCTGCTGTCGTCTTGCTTTAGGCCACAGCAAAGCAGTACGAGATGTTTGCTTCAACAACACCGGGACCCAGTTCCTCAGTGCTGCGTATGACCGCTACCTCAAATTGTGGGACTCTGAAACAGGTGCGTTCCATCGCTCTGCTCTGACATACTTCTTGAGCAACTGATTTCTGAATACATTGTTGTACAAGAAAAACTGGGAATAGAATCCCTATGGCAAGCTGGTTTGTTCCATACATGGGCTAACTCAATTTATAACTGCAATATAATCTGTCTGTGGCCCCAGTCTTTAAATGAGTTGCATTTAATCTAATTCTTTTTTTAAATGCTGGGTTTATGAAAGTGTCAGTGTTGCTGAAGGATTGCTGTGCGTGTGTGTGTGCGTGCGTGCGTGTGTGTGTGTGTGTGTGTGTGTGTGTGTGTGTGTGTGATTGAACATTATTCAGCAGCTTTTTGTTCTTGGTTCATGCCAGAACAGACAAATGTGAACTCTTTAGTGTGTGTGTCTGCCATTCCAGCAGAGGGCAGAGGAGAGTTTAATGCTCTACCTGTTGTGTAGCAGAACCCCTGTGGGGGAGCCACATTAACTAAGCTTATATGTTGATTGCGTATCATGTCGGTCATGATGGCAAGCACTAAATAGGTTCCTAAGATTCCTTATTATTCATTGATGATAAACTGAATGTAAGCTGAATTTCGGTATAATTTGTTTCTCACTGTGTTGTGTTTATGTACAGATGGTTGTGGATAATTATAATAATGAATGAATGCCACATTTATCAGTTGTTCTAATAACAATTGATGAATGTGGAATGAATACACATTAACTGGAACAATAACTTATCGTCCCAGTTATAGGCCTCGTTCTAATGAAATATGCTGTGACAGGAGTTTGGCTACTTAATCATTTTAAATATTATTCTAACCACTCTTCTTCTACACTTCTGTGTTACATTTAAAAGGTTACATTTCTCTCCTCTAGCTGTAGTGGTAACCTTGTTGCTGCATCACTGCACTGCTAGAGAAAGAATGAATATACTGTTGTAGATCTGTGCTTTGGTTGGGTCTACAGGGCATTGGATATAGCATTATACATATCGTTGCTGTCGGACAAACCCTGTATCTTCTCCATATTTCAACTTTTTATGTTTTTTCGTTTTTAATACCCTACTTCATAAGTGTCACAAAAGGTAGTGAAAATAGCAGATCTAACGTATTTCTTTTTTTAATAATAATAAAAAAGTAACCGTTTTGGACATAGACGGCTTCCGCCGAACAGCGATGGTATACAGCCCTAATCTTTGAAACAACTTAACTGTAACCTTTTGTTTTTGTTCTTTGTTTGTGTGGATTGTTCTGGATCTGTGACTTTTCAATTTGCGTCTCTCCACAGGCCAGTGCATCTCCAGGTTCACCAACAGGAAGGTGCCGTACTGCGTCAAGTTCAACCCAGACGAGGACAAACAGAACCTCTTCGTGGCTGGCATGTCAGATAAAAAGATTGTTCAGGTAAATGTCGGCTTGTGCTTGTGCTGCATAACACTGCCACACCCTCTCCCCCCCCCCCCCCCTTTTTTAACCCATTCAATCCAGGAACTGGCATTGTCATTTTAGATTTCTTTGGCTATTCAAAAATAGCAGATATACAAGCTGACTTGTAGATCTGCTATTTTTGAAAAATCGTGAAATTTGTGTATTTATTTTAAGCGAACATTTGGAAAATATTTTGTCCCAGGGACCCCCAGAAGCAAAGATTTTACAAATGTTCGCTTAAAAATATATATATATATTCAAAGATTTGCACACATTTTCATGATATTTCAAAGATCTACAAGCTCATAGCGCGGCACTCGATGCTGCGCTATGAGCTTGCATATCTGCTATTTTTGAATAGCCAAAGAAATCTAAAATGACATGAGATGCGTTCGCGGATTGAATGGGTTAAATTACCATTTTACTGTGCAGGGCATTCTAGTAAATATCCCATGTCCTATCATGACACCTCATGTAATTCTCAGGCAGTGAGGTGTGAGCATATGAGCATTTTCGTGTGTGTGTGTGTGTCGCACACAAATATTATGCCCACAGAGCGTGAAATGCACTCCTGTCTCGTCTTCAGAGTGGAAGGGTGTGTGTTTGTGTGTAGAGAGACACAGTGGGTGATGGGACTAGAGCAAGACATTAATCATGAACCCTGTTGGGATGGAATCAGACTTGGTGTGAGGATATAAGGAAGAGAGGAGAAAGAAAACCGTCTGTAATGAAATGGCAACTCCTTAATAACTAAATTCTTCTATACCGTAATATCACTGTGTTCATTTAACTCTGAAGAGATAATGACTGGAACCTTATACGGGTCCATTTGGTTCCATTTGTCCACTCTTGAGTTGAATGAAGTGTTTTTATTTTACTGTGTATGGGCCATTGCTATAAATAATGCTATATAATAAATAATCTGAGTTATACCCAGTTTGAAATATATTCTCTTGACTGCTGTCCAAAGAGCTGACCATTCTGTTTTGGTGTAATTTGTCTTTGAACAAAATGCAAAAAAAATCTTTAAAATCGTGGCACCTCTTTTGATGGAGCTGATTAATGTTAACCTATGCAATTAACACAATTTCACCACATCACTGTTCTTCTGACAGCACTTTCTAATTGGCAGAGTCCCTCGGCGTATCTTCCCACTGCTTCCTAAGAGCAGTGGGATCTATTCCACTAATTAGAACCGTGTACACGGAGTTATGGCTTATGCCTGCACTGCAGTGAAGCAGTTTTTTTGTGTGTGTTTTTATTTAATTGACATGTCTGACATTTCTCTCCTTAGCTGATGAACAAATGATATTACACCCGTCTGACTGTCTCCCTCCCTTCCTCCCTTCCTCCCTTCCTCCCTCCTGTCTCTCTCTCTCTCTCTCAGTGGGATGCCAGGACAGGTGAGGTGGTGCAGGAGTACGACCGCCACCTGGGTGCCGTCAACACCATCACCTTTGTGGATGAGAACCGTCGCTTTGTCAGTACGTCGGATGACAAGAGTCTTCGGGTGTGGGAGTGGTAAGAACAAACTAGGGCTATGTGATATGACAATATTGGATCAGGAGCTATTAAAAAAAATCTCTCCACGATCTGCCTTTACACAGAGAGATAGTAAGTATTGTGCTGCAGTGCACTTTCTAACTGGTGCATTTTGGTTTGGATTTTTGAACAGTTAAGCATGATACTCGAGTGTGTGCCAAAAATAACCAGTCTGGCTATATTCAGCATGCAATTCCATCATCAGACGGAGTACTAAATTAAGCATTGTTTGCACAGATAAGGTTCGCACGACGGATGGCAACGCAAAGAAAAAATGTATCTCCAAACCTCCACAAGAAAAAGCACAGTCAAAGGGGTTCCCAGCACCGTACTGCAACAGCTGCAACTACGCAGCCAGCTGCTACACGGCCAAAACAAACAAGTCTAATTAACAACGTTTTTAATGTTAAATCTGACCCAATCTGTACAGTAATTATGTTTTCGAACAGGGAAAATTGTTTGTTTGTACTGTTCAGTAACTTAAAAAAATCTACATGAAAAATAATCGTGTTAAGAAGATTATGGATCGTGATCCTGCCTGAAGAAAATCGTGATGTGATATTTTGCCACATCGCCCACGCCTAGTTCAAACCTATAAACAGCCTCAAACAGTACTACTAGTGTATTCGCATTTTGACCCCCCTGTCTTCAAGAGTGACAGAGATTGGTGAGTCATTCACTAAAAATTGCCGCTTCGAATCCCTGGGTTCCCTGAGAAAAATAAGTCATGCTGTCCGCTCCCACCACCGTCAACGTTGCCTCGAGGAGCGAATCTTTATTCCCACGAGCTCCGGTGAAGCTGCTCCGTAGCCAACGATGGAAGGCGGTAATTGCACAGGGCAGCTCCCGCCTGTGAACGTACGTGACTGCATGCATGTGAAGCAGGCCGTTAATGAAAAATGCATACTAGGGGAGAGCATTCCCCGGATAGATAAAGGCAAGAAGATGGATGATGAGAACGACAATGAAACGACTGAGGACGTAGCGACGGCAGAATGGCATTTGGTGGGATTTTTTGGGGGGAAGTCGGAGCCAAGGCTGTAAAGTTTGCAGAGACCATTTCAGTGCTCTGTTTTTACTAACTTTGTTGCAGAGCGCCACAGCAACCCCTGAAAGGCCTCTTGTTTCATCTGTCCTATTTAACAGGAGAAATGGGATAAACATTTGAACTACACACACAAAAGTAGCTCTGAATGAGGATAGCATTTGCCCCGGGCCATCACTCTCTTCATCAGGGACATTTATGACTAGGTTTGACAACATGTCGTCTGCTCTTAACACCCGCCACCACCGCCCTATACAATGGTGGTGTATGCCCAGTTGTACGGGGGGGACATGAGGCCTTGTCCATGGAGAGCCTGCAGATCTACAAGACCACAACACGTCACATTGCGACGTGTTTTAAGCTTGTAGATTTGCTATTTTTACTGAATGTTCGCCCCCAGAATGGGGACACTAGGGTTCGTGTGGTTAAAATCGAGAGTATCATTTTTGCAGGAACTACCCCAGTAAACCCCACACATTCTTCCCAAGAAATAGAATAAATGATAAGGATTCCACCACGGTTCCAATGATTAGATAATTTCAACAGAGGAATGCAGCAAGCTCAGACCATGTTCAAAACATTCAAATCATTCCATTTCCCCATCCATTTCCTGTCTCACACTCACACTTCAGTCACAGAGCCAAGCTGCCACGCTGTGTGTCTTCAGTATCGTGTCATCTCACTCTGTGTTTTCCTCTGGTTTGCAGAAAAACAACAATCTGTTGTTCGGTGTTCCTGCTGTCAGGGACTATCACTAATCAACTAGCCCACAGAGAAAGCCTTGCAAATAAGCTGGAGAGGGGGGTTCCCATGCCGATAAACAAACTGGTGTTTGCTGCTCAAAGATGATAAATATTTAAAGGCTTGCTGATAAAGCGAGCTTCCTGGGGCTTCTTGGAAGGGGGGGCCCTTATTCAAGGAACAGTATTATTATGGAATGGATTTCTATTCCCCCCGCATCTTTTGGCTCTGCCTAATACCCCCCCCAACACACTAATTGACGGCAGTGGTGGAAAAAGTAACAATACTGCAATATCAAAATACTCCGTTACAAGAAAAAGTCCAGAATTCAAAAATTACTTCAGTAAAAGTACAAAAGTATTGGCATCAAAATGTACTTAAAGTACCAAAAGTAAAAGTACTAAATATTTGAAAATAGCAGAACTACAAGCTCATGCGACGCGTTGTGAGCTTGTAGATCGGCTATTTTCAAATAGCCTATGTATGAAATAGGGTTAAAGTGGTTAATGTATGTTTCATTATATCATAATTTATATCTGAAAAGTAACTAGTAACTAAAGTTTTCAAATAATTGTAGTGGAGTAAAAGTACAATATTTGCCTCTGAGATGTAGTGGAGTAAAAGTATTGGAAATTGGAAAGTACAAATTCCTCAAAATTAAGGTACAGTACTTAAGTAAATGTACTTAGTTACTTTACACCACTGATTGACGGGTGCAAACATTCATCGAGGGTTTATTTCATGTTTTGCTTTTTCCACATTAGTCCCAAGAGAGGGCTGAAATGTTAATGTTAAAAAAACCTCCAGTGCAGAGTGAGAGGCAAGCGGGGGAGGGAGGGGTTGAATGTCAGGCCAAAGAGAGGCTTTACTGTCCCACCTTCTCTCTCTCCCACGGATACCACCTGGCTCATGGCTACCCGCCTTTCCCCTCGCCCTCCCTTCACCAGAGCTCCAGACTAAGCCCTGCCTAGCGGATTTAGGCTGAATTAGCGCAGCAGAGTCACGTATCACCACAACAGAGTCGGGAGTCAGAGAGTGAACACTGAAGAACGGTGGGAAGGAGGGGGGAAAAACAGCGAGGCGACTTGTCTACACCGGTGGTTCCCAAGCGGTGTGCAGTGAGACAAGTCCAGGTGTGCCTTGGGATTTTGTGACAAACGCACATTTATTATAGCATTATATACAACTAACGTACAAAAAGTTATTCATTATCTTTTTCATTTACTAGGTAAATTCTACACCCTAAAATATATATGTATGTTTTAACCACTTTCAACCTGACATCTATATTTGGGCATGTCGTATGTGAAAGTTTAATATTTAACCCATTAAGACCTGAGGCGATTCTTTAAAATGTTTTCTAAATCCTAACGCTATTTTTCAAAAATAGCAGATCTACAAGCGCATAGCATTTTTGAATAGCCAAAGAAATCTAAAGTGACACAGATGCGTTCCAGGTCTTAATGGGTTAATTATCAAAATAAATGCAAAATTCATGTATCGACAAATTATTTAAAAAAATGGTGTGCCTTGCGCACAAACATTTTAGAAAAACTCTGATCTACAGTTCAGTCAGTCCGATCATGGCGCATACACCTACATATAATGTAAATTCTATCCTTATTTTGACTTGCATGCACCGACATACACACACGTGTAGGCTGTGGAAGGAACTCTTTATCTGTTGCATAGGTCTATCTCCCGGGGGATGGAGAGTTACTTTATGGTTCGGAGTGGAATTATGATCAAGATATAAAATGTGCTCCACTGTGCCAGGGATGGCATTAACACTTTTATTATAATCACGCTGTTAAGGCAGAGAGGGGGAGAGTGTGGGAGGTTTGGAGGAGCACTGGGCCTTGTGAGTCAAATAAAGGGTGAAACACACAAACAGTGAGAGATGGAGTGAGAAACAAGGGGCTCAGAACGAGACGGACAGACAGACATGCAGATTGACGAACTGATCTAGTAAGATATAGGAGAAATGTACAGAGTGAGACATGTATAGAGGATTTTCGATCCAAGCTGTCGGGTTCCCATTCTTCTGTATTTATTCTGAATCGTTCTGCTTTACCTTCACTCAATATTTGTGTAGAAAAATGGCACCTTTCAGTCAGCTTACTCTAAACATTTCACCGACATTGATGGGCATGAAAAATACCACGTTGGCTCTACATGATTATTATGTTTTTTAAACTTACTGTTGCATTCTCATTCTTTGCCCCTCTCTCCCCAACACCACACCAATCTTCAAAGCTTGCATGTCTAATTTCCCCCCAGCAACACACGCGGGACTGTCTTCACTACTTACTGTATATTGGAAGGTATAAATTGGACCATAACAGTGGAGACTTGGCCAAGCCCAAGTTTATTTGTATAAAACTACAAAGAACTTTGAGTTTGACAGGCTCAGTCGATGGGTTACATGACAAAAAACATGTTTGTTTGTTTGTTTGTTTCCTTCGCTTTGCTTTCTTCTAGCTCGCATAAACAAACCTTTCAGATTCTGTCTAAACAAAAATAACTTGAAAATCCGTTATTTTTGGAACTCCAAGGGGAGAGCTGAGGTTCTACTTTGTTTTCAGAGTTTGGCTTGTCTGGAGACATTGGCTTTGACAAACGCCAGAGACCCCCTCTGAAGTTTTGAGCTTTCGTCTGTATGTGTGTGTGTGTGGGGGGGTTCTTTATTTATTTTCTTCAAAGCCATTATTGATGAGACGCCCTTGTGCCGAAGTGATGATACTCGTGATCACATTTCTCCAGCTGTTTGTCATCGCGAGGAGGGGGAGGGCCATTGCTTCAGTTCTTGACTAGCTCAGTGCTGCTGCGCTCTCTTACTCTGTCTGTGTTTATCTCACCCTTTCTTTCTCGTAAGGAGCATATAACACACAGTGGGACAGAAAGAGAGACACAAATGGTCACCGTATTACCCTGTCATGCTAAAACACATGCATACACACAGCAGCACTATAGCACTTAAGTGATCTTGTGCACTGCAGACCATCAAAGTTCAGAGCACCGAGAGAAGACAAGGGCGAACAAGCAAAGAAGGGTTGAATAGATAATTGGATGCTGCTGGTCTTTAAAACCAACATTGTTCAGACCGTTTACCATTATTTATACAACTGATGCCAAGATCGACTGAGGTTACATTTTTGCCTTGTTTTGTAATATCTGTGATTGTGTCATAATCTGTTATGCCAAAGCTAGCATGGCTTTGTGTATTTATATTTGTGAGTTGCGTTATGAATGCTTATGAAGTTTTGCTGTCAGCAGAATGCACTGTAAAATCCTCTGTCAATGTGCATTTAACTAGTACCCGTACTCATCCATTTGGTTACATGTGTACACACTGAGGATTCTACTTTGTAGTTGTCGTGCTTGTGTGTGCTCACCACGCTGCTTGTGTTTTTCAGGGACATCCCTGTGGACTTCAAGTACATTGCAGAGCCCAGTATGCACTCTATGCCAGCTGTTACGCTCTCTCCCAATGGTGAGTAAAATTAGACATGGCAGAACATGGATACTTGATCAAACAAGTTGAAAATAATCTGGTTGAAATTTGAAAGCTGTTCTTCATTAAGTGGATAGATATGCAGTCTTAATAAAGTGTAGCCCCTTTTATTCTAATCACCTGGAAATGGGCATTAATAGAGCAATCTGACCTGCACTGGCTACATGTTCCGGCATGAGTAGAGATAGCCAATCACTGTTGCAAACAATGGCTCTTGTGTTCCCCCAGAGCATGGCAAACACGTCCCTCTAAAACAAATGTCTTTGTGCAGCGTACCACAAAAACAAACATACGGTCTCGACTAAGCAAATGTAGCCCATAATCGTTCTCTAACCACCGAATCAGTTCATCTTGAAGCGACTCTCCATCATCTCACTCTGTTCTTTTCTTTTCATCCTCCTCGGTCATTTCCTTCCCACATGTTTTTTTTCCTTCCCCTCCTTCTGTTCCTTCCTTGGGGGCAGTGTTCATATTTGTGGTGACATGGATGGCTTGTCCTTAATAATGGAGAAGTCTTCAGTTCGGGGACGATTCTCTTTCTCCCCTTACTCTTAAATGACACCCAGGTCCCTGACACCACCTTCAGGGCCTTTCCCCCTGGTTTAAACAAAGAGACGGAGCGTGATCGGGCTGCAGAAATAGACAAGAGGTTTTTCATTCTCCTGCACTTAACCGCAGTGTATAATTGGAGATAGAGGTGTCTTTTATTTGTAGATCAGAATGGCGCACGTACATATGCACACACAAACAGTTCTTTAAATTTACATGCACTTGCACACACGTTTTTCAGCCACATTAATAATTCCCACCATGTTTCTTTTCAAGAAGTGCAGTGATTTGTGAAAGCACAGCTGTGCAGCAGTTTCCATCACTATAAAGCACCATTTAGACTCAAGTGATGTCTGGAACTAAAATGTTCTGCCAAGTAGATATCAAGTGAACACACGCTGTTCAAACTGCTTTTTTTTCCTTTTTAATAGCATTCCTCTTTACTGATTAATGCTGGTGAGAACAACCATCAGTGGCCCTTTGTGGAATATTCCAGTCAAAGTCCAGTTGCCATCTTTCATCAATGTTTTCATTGGAGGGTTTTCTTTGTTGCTATAAATAACTTTTCTTGGCATCATTCCCAGCCATCTGTGTCCAGTGGTTACCTTTTTAGTTCAGCTTTCATTCGAAACCGCACAAGGCTTGAAGAAGTGCCTTGTAGTTCTGGCCGATAAACATGTAAGAATGGTGTTCCCAAGGGACTTTTCTACCATAAGCCACTACGGCAGTGTTGGCACAATACCACAGGTTTAGCCTATACTGCTACACAATGTAAAATATCACAAGACCATATAGTGTAATGAAGATACCACTCCAAACAACACTAGGAACTTAGTTGTTGATTAACATTCTTTATGTGAATTCAACATTTGGAGCAACCTGTAGTGGTATTTCGGCAAACTATTACCGTATGTAAGTTATGTAGTAAGTTATTATGCTCTTATAAATGTTTACTGTCATTACGTTATTTAATTAAAATCTGTGTCTAGTAAACTATTGCTAAGTTATTAATTATTAAGCTCTTATAAATATTTGCTATATCATTACGTAGTTTAATTACATTGTAGATATTGAGTTGTGTGTTCTCGTATATCTTTTTGCCACAAGCACGCTATTCTACTGAATGGACCACATTTTGTAGCAACCCATAAGAAGTCCAAAATAAGCGACTAAGGCAGTTCAGTCAAACTTTATTGTCGAATGTTGTTTTAGAACAGTGGTTCACAAACCTTTTCATGTCAAGGACCCCCAATATATTCAAGCGACTTTACAGAAAAACAAGCCCAAAGTAGCTTATAATAAGCAGACTTGGCAACACTGCCTTGGACACACTTCTCAGTCGACACTACACAAATTCTGTGAATTGTCGATGGCTGCCCGTCTGCCACCGGGCCCACCCCGCGATCGACTTAGAAGGCTTTGATGATCTACCAGTAGATCGTAATCGACTGGTTGGTTACCCCTGCTCTAGATCTTTAATGCACTGAAGTATGTATTAGGTAGGTTTGTATTAAGGAAACTATGCTGTTGTCTTCATCACTCTGTGAAACGCTGTATTGTTCAACCCCTCAGGTAAATGGCTAGCCTGCCAGTCCATGGACAACCAGATTCTGATTTTCGGAGCCCAGAACCGCTTCAGACTGAACAAGAAGAAGATTTTCAAGGGTCATATGGTAGCCGGTTATGCCTGCCAGGTGGACTTCTCCCCAGACATGAGGTAGGACTTTAACCACCCTCAAGAGGGTAGACAGCAACCGTTGACCTCATCAGAGGAGACAGACCTTGGGTTGTTATTAAATGGCCACCCTAGTAGAAATGACAAATAGTCATTGCAATTTGAATTGTCTTAACCCATTAAGACCGGGAACGCATCTGTGTAATTTTAAGATTTCTTTGGCTATTCAAAAATAGCAGATATACAAGCTCATAGCGCGGCGCGGCACTCGGTGCCGCGCTATGAGCTTGTAGATCTGCTATTTTTGAATAGCCCAAAGAAATCTTACAATGACAGAGATGCGTTCCCGGTCTTAAAGGGTTAATTTAACTTGTTACTCAATCAATCACTATCTACTAATCAATGTGCAGACAGCTTTGTGTAAAATGTCAGGAGATATGTATTTATATGCACACACCTGTATCCCCTGGTATAAAATGAATGCAGCTGAGAGAGAGGTGTTCAGAACAGCCTGTTCTCATATACAGTATACATACAGGATACATATATAATCTACTGAATAGTAGCTAACTGGGGCAAACTCACTTATTTAAGCAGGAAGGAACCCCAATTAAGACCTGCTACTTCGCATATTCACCTACCCAACACCCACGTGCCATCACACACAACGTCTGTCAGCAGGTGGACTGACTTTTATTTCTGTAACCATGGTAACGCAGACCCAAATTCTCCACCTTCAGCAGGTGAAGTGGGACAGGAGACATTTTTAGCAGAAAAAAATCTAACCTCCCACTTTCTCTCTCGCTTTTCTCTTTCTCTCTCTCTCTCTCCCTCCCAGCTATGTGGTGTCTGGAGATGCAGATGGGAAGCTCAACATCTGGGACTGGAAGACCACCAAGCTGTACCACAGGATCAAAGCCCACGACAAAGTGTGCATCAGTGCCCTGTGGCATCCCCACGAGACCTCTAAGGTCATCACCTGTGGCTGGGATGGGCAGATCAAACTCTGGGACTAGACCTGTGCTTGTTTTGGGACTTTTTGTAGTCTGGGGAATGGGAGGGGGGGGGGGGGGGGGCTATCCCCTGACACGGTGTTTGTATTGACATAGATATTGTGTCCATTTAAGGAAGTGTAGAACGAGGCTTAAAAAGAGATGAAAACACAAAGCTTTTCTCTTTAATGGATTTTCTGAAATGTGTGAAAGCCATAGGACTGGTATCCAGTCTTAAGTGTATTTTTATACCCTGTTAACAGAGCCATATGTATTCATGTAAAGATAAAACATATACCGCTTTGAAAGTCCCCTGTACTACAGGAGGTGTTTAACTCACCAACTCATTACCCGTTTACCCATTCACGTTCATTGTTTTAATCCGTGATGTCAGAAATGTGTTGTATAATTTTTATTTGTTGATCCCGGGCAAAAACAATACATTCTTCATTTGTAACAATTTTTGACTGTCCCTTTATGGAAATAAACGTTTTGTACATTTTGCCTGTCAAACTGTCAGATGTCTTCTTTTGGCGTTTCTTCTGTTGCGTCCATGTTAGCTGTAGAAAGTCAGTGGAGAAAGTTTATTGTGCAATGGCTTTCTACAGGAAAGTCTGTAAATTCTCTTCCTCTGCTCCTTTTCAACTGCAGCAAAACATTCTGGGAATTTTAATGATTCAAAGCGTGAAAGTGGATTAAAGTTGTCTGCCCTGTGCAGGAGTTTCCAAGTGAATTCCAGTGACAGTTTGTCTGGAGTGGCACAGATAATGAAGGACCGATGGACTATCGGACGAGAAAGGGGTGAGATAAAATGGTGAAATTATGAGTCCATGTGGGTACAGGATTGACATTTTCTATTATAATGCCAGAAGCTATAACATTCAGAACTTATTGCTTTTCATCTTTCTTTCTGTCTCAAACATTCTCACTCTCACTCACAATCTCACACACACACACGCGTATTCAAATACCCTGTTTTCTTACAATTTGAATACCTTTACGCATCTGCTACAAATGCTTTATGTACATCAATCATGATACAGTATTGTGGCATGCTTCACATAACAGATCTTTCTCTGTATTCTAGATAGTCACTTTAAAAGTGGAAGTGTGGGCCTGTCTGTATTCCTCATCTGTCTGTTGGGCCACAGATTGTATTCCAACAATGCAGGTATTTTTATTTTATTTCTTTCATTTGGCTACTACTGAGTTAATTTAGCTAGTAAGGGGGCTCTATTCTCATAACAATGCCCATGGAGCAGTGTTATCTGTCCACATGCTGGCTGGAGGACAGGTTGTCTAATCTCGGGCAGGCCGGCCAGGCTGTGGGCCAACCTTAGATAAGACCATGATGACAGAGATGGCTGACCCCCTAGCCAGAAACATGGCCACTATGAGCAGCACATAAACATAGTCATTACAGACTGAAAGAGTCTGAAGAGAGTGGGGGAACCGCGCTTTGCTGAAAGGTCACACTTAATAGGAGCGGTTTCTCCAAAGTACCTGAAAATATGTAATACACGAACAGAGAGCATTTGCTTTTAGTCTTAAAAATGCTCATGACGCATTGCCAGCCAGCACACTAAATTAGTTTGAGCAGTGCATCCATCAGGGCTTCCACTGTGTGTTGACCCAGCCCAAGGTGTAAGCACTGCTGGCGTTGAGTACATTCTTATGCAGGAAGAGGCGGGGTTTGGCCACGTCGTTGTGGGAGTAGAACAAGCGGAAGTTGGTGCGCTCGAGCTCCTTGAGAAGGCTGAACCAGTAGCGCACCACAGACGGTTCGTCTCCAGCCACCTCGAAGCCGGCCCAGTGGAGGTGGACCTCGAGGAGCAGCTGACCCACCGAGTCCAACACGCCTTCTAAAATCAAGTTCTCCAGAATCTTCCACTCTGCACTCTCCATGTCCACCTTCAGTACATCCACCTGGAGTGGAGAGACAAAGAAAAAAGTGTTTGTTTACCAGCTGAACACCGCATTGTAACGTGCTTTGTAGAAAGAATGCACACCTAGAAACTTGATATATCGATAGTTCCCTGAAAACTGGACAGGGAGGTTATGCCATTATTAGACGTCTTGTCTTGTCATTTGGGTCATAGTGAGACTTACAATGGCTTGAGAAACAGAGAGAGGACTGACAGTGCTGTGGTAGGGCATTCTAGGGTGGAGCAGAACAAGCATTTTATGAGATAAACATCAGTTGCATCCTGTCATGTTCTATTGAAGCGATATATGACTCATGATATGCATGGTCTAGAGTTGAATGCACACCCTGAGGCATGGGACTTCCATTCATTGGACTCCTTGAGACCATGACTCTGTGACCTTAGTGTGTTTAATAGGCACATTATTGTGCATGTATTTATTCCTCAGGGTTCAACATGTAATTATGCCACTGAATTATTTAGCATTGCCTTTCAGCGGGCACATCTTCCAACAGCCATTTTAGTGGTGATGGCAGCCTGGAAGGTGGATATATTTAGCTGAGTATAAGATTTTGGCAAAAATTATCTCTGGATATTGTTTACTGGTCCATGTTAAACGCTTAAGATGTTTGCATTGCACAGTTCTTCAGCCAGGGGCCTGGGAATTAATTGGAAGCAGTGTTGTCTTTCAGCTAAATGTAGAACATTATCTGCCGCTGTTTCAACACAAGACTCCGTAGCCTCGCCAACCTGGCAACGAAGAAGGCACTAAAAGATTCCACTGCATCTCATGTCTTCAGTGATGTTGCAGAAATCCCACCACTCATTAGTGGAGCTGAACAAGTCTCATAAACTCTGATAAAAAGTGCTCTCCCGAAAGAACAAGACCAAATGATGTCCTTTCTGTCTTGGCTCATCCCTCCCTTTGGGCTGTCATATTCCCCTCACACAAAGATACTTTTCCTTTAATTGGACCTGGATTTCCTTGCAAAGCCATTTCAGCCGCAGTCATCAACAAGGATGGTGTTGTTTTGTGTGTGGAGGAGGTTGTTTGTCTTTTGGATCATGTTGCCAAAAAGCACCTTCTTTCAGTCTAACAGATGTGAAGTCTATAGTTTTTGCCAGAGGACTTCACATGAATTGTATTTTCTGCCTCAATAAACCCGACTCCTATGTCACCACAATATCAATTCTACCTTTGTAGCAAATACCAGCAGCTATGCTTAACTATGTCACTATGGTGGAGTACTTAGTTACACTAAGGTTAGACATTTTATGTCGGTAAAGTCAAGTGGAGTTTGTGATATATTTAATTGGGGGTGGCTTTAAGTAGCTACATGAATACTTAGTTGAGTCTAAAGTAATTGTAGGTGGTGTCTGTAATTTCTTTTCAAATCAATTGTAACCATTACCAGAAAAGATAAACCCTTTCACACTGTTTGTATTGCACTGCCGGTGTCCCCTTCAATGCACCCGGTAGTAATTCGATTGATCTTTGGATGGAATTTGGGACTTACATTCAGATACTGTCATGAACCAATTCAGTAACACAGCTTGTATCCTTGGAACCTGCTGAGACTGACTTTTTTTAATTCAGTGATGTGCTCTGAAGTCTCAACTGAAATTCCTGCTTCTAGATGCTGACTTTGTCAATGTTTCTGCTGCAGCTACACTCTACACATTTTGTTCTCTCTGCTCAATGAGTCCTGTTATGATGGAACATCCACAGTAATTATTTCTATAAAGCAGTCTTGAGATTAGGGAAAAGTACTTCGCCAAATTTTAATGAATTCATTTGGAGGCACTCTTGCAGAAAAGTTGTCCAGGCTACTATAAACAACAAACAACATATTTGTTGACTTTCCAACAGCTCTCAATGAATGTTTTGACGCAGCCTTTTTTAATTGGCCTGAAATTAGTTCATTTTATGGTGGATCCTAGCAATTAGCATTGCTTCTAATAAATTGGATCCGTTGCTCCACACTAGGGACCATGTCAAGAGTTTGTTTTTGTTTTTCTTAAGAGGGAAAAACTAGCACAATTTATTTAATCTATACATTAAATAATTGCATCTTTTTATAAAGTAAATTTATACTGTATAGAAACAAAGATGCATGTTCTGTCTGAGAGATTATAAGGGGCTTTAATTAGTGATTACATATCAGAATGATGAGTGTTAATTTAACTCAAAGTGTGGAAGTGAATCTGTGGGAGTCAGGATGACCCTTGGACTCTAGATTGGAGAAATTATCATTATAAAATATATTGAATTACTTAAAGTAGAGGAGAGGATGGAACTCAACTCAAATGTATCTGTATAGCCCTGTACGGCCGTAGAACCCACTGCCGTCTGTGTCATTTTCCAACAGTAGTGTAGGCTACCACCTGGCATTTGTGGAGTTCCTGTAAGGCATTTGTTTTAGTCTGTTTACCCCATTAATTACATTCACTGCCTGAATTATTTCTGGCCGCGTTTGCCCACTGCCAGAGATTTTTCATTGAAAAAAAAAAAGTACTCAGGAGCCGAGATACAGAATTTTTAAGTTTTAAGTTAACAAGGAAGTGGATAGGAGTCTAGATCTTCGAAAAATCATATCTCCTTGGTCTTTGGGTCAAATTTCAAAAAATAAATAAAAAAAATTAAACGAGTTAATTCGATCTAGGCAATCAATGTGTTAAGACCGGGAACGCATCTGCGTCATATTAGATTTATTTGGCTATTGAAAAATTGCAGATATACAAGCTCATAGTGCGGCACCGAGTGCTGCGCTACGAGCTTGTAGATCTGCTATATATTTTTTTAAATCGTGAACATTTGTAACTCAAATCCTTGCTTTGATCTGGGGGGTCCCTGGAACAAACTATTTTGAGATGGGGGTCCGCGGCCTCAGGTCTTAATGGGTGGCCACGCCTCCAGGTCTTAAGGTAAGACATAAGACCTGGTAATTCAGACCCAAAATTGGGCCCTCGGTGTTCCTGTAATTTAACTCTGAGAGAGTGCACAAATGTAAGCGTCCAAATGGAGAGTTACAAATGGAAAATGAACACTGAGGATTTTACTGGATATGGACAGTATTGCAGGATGGTTCGTCAGTGCTGTTGTCATGACAGAGGTGATTCACTGTCCACTATTCCTATCTGTATCTGAAATGTGATTGCTTGCTGAAAAGGTCACGGTGACAGGCCTTTGTGGAGACAACACAATAAAGTCCTCATTGTCAATTTAAAGAGGGTGTATCAGGAGAGAGAACTCATAAATGATGCAGGATATTGATAAACAAGTGAAATTGGATGCGAGGAAACAAAAAAACGAACAGACAAAATTGGAACTGGAACGTTAATAAAACTGAAGCTGATAAATTGTCTTTGGGGGGTTCTCTCTCCTGATTGGATCAAATTGATATCGCGACCTCAAAATGTATTTTCTGTTTACTAAAGAACTGGAAAGATGGGGAGATGCCTGAACAAACACTTTGTAGCAATGATTATTACTATCAGAATATAGACGGTAACTTTTTAACAAAACCTTTTCCCCCAACAAAAACACACCACAGCACCTCTGAGAGTCCAAAAACTGATCCAAAATGGACCCCTTTTTACATCCTGAGCTAAATCAACACTGAAAATGTTGCTGTGTAGAGACCTGTGTGTGAGTCATCTCTACATTGTTTAACTTGTCAGTAATAATTTCTCAACCTTTAGTGTCGACTCATCAGTTCATGGACTACTGCTTTCCCACACCAGAAAGGCTGGGTGAAGGTCTTTGAGCAAGTGAGAGGCTGCTGCTTGTTCTTCTAGCACACTGTGTACTCGCATTAAAAGCTCATTATGGAGATGTGTGCATCGCTCTGCATTTAAAACAGGTGACAAAATGTGTGTGTGGGGTATAAGACTCACACACATCACATGGATATGCACAAGCGTGAGTGCACACAGACATGGAAACACATTTCATTGCTGTCAGGTTGAAACCTCATATCTCCATAGTTAAACGTATGTTTTTCTTGACAAAAATAATATCTTGAAAATGTTAAAGTGAAAGTAGGTTTTATAAATATTGAACCAATGAAAAGTATGAATAAGAGCTTGTGACCAAATAACTACATTGGATCCATTGGAACACATGCAGGTTATTTTTCCCATTTCTTGAAACAGTTTTGGACATACAAGGTTACCACCCGACAGCCATGATTCACTCCTGTCATATCTCTATGTTGACATGCTGTCCATCTCTTAAGTCTTTTGTACAACATGAGGCTCCAGGAGAGGAGAAGTGAACGACTGAAGCCTCTGAGCGTGGTCTTGCTAATAATGTGAAGGCATCACCATGTCCCTTATGGGCATTCTGCTCAAGAGGATGATTGAAATTTGCACTGATTAAAACGCTTGCTTGCGTGGAGGAAAAATGTATTACTAAATTGTGCTTAGTCACGAAAATGGGCTATGAGTCAAAAAAGTGGGGAAGAGTGAAAATAGATGTGGTTAGATTAATCCGTCTCAAGCAGATTGATGTTCTGTGTGACTGTGTTCAACTGTGTGCTAAAACATTGAGATTAATCTCCGTCATTTTTAAGGCCGGCGCCAAATCCAACAGCCGCCATCAAAGCGGATGAGTGAGTGTTGTTGGGGAATGAGAGATGAAAGAGGCGTGGCGCAGTTAGTGAGATATGAGTTGAACAAGATACCATCCTGCCAAACTTTATACCCAACATTACAGCCCAGCACATAACGATGGATATGAGAGAGAAGTTAACTCAGAGTTTGAGGTGTAACACAAACTGTTTTTCTCTCTCCAGACAGACTATAGCTGCCCTTCCGCAGAGATTCAATGTCATCTCACAGAGAATCTCATTTGACCTTGAGTTGCATTCACCCCATTCAGAGACAGACATGTTCACTTGATCCATAACTGCTGATTAGTATGCACGCTTTCAGGGAGTTTGGCATCTGTGTGTGATTGATCTTGTATGCAGATCAACATCTGATGAGGTGGAACCCACTCCCAGGGGGCGTTCGTAGAAGCAATCTTCATCATGATATAATGTATAAAGGAAGAAAAGCCCCACTATGAGTGAATTTTCTCACCTGGAGCCAGAAATGAGACGGCGGATGAATGAATGATGAAGTGCTTGGAAGGAAAGGGGGGCTGTTAATGCAGCATGTGATTGTTTTTGAGGTGCATTGAAAGAAAATGGAAAGAAAATAACTTTCATCATGTCTCATGGGGCTTTCTTTAGCATAATGACAGAGCATCACAAGTGTGTATTAAATGTATTATCCTTTGTGCAGAGACGAGCTGCTGAAGAAGGCAGGTGCGTGAAAAACTTGCAGTTGAGATACTCCTTTGTGTTATACATGAACAAGTGAATGTGCCCTATGTGTAGTAGCCCAATGGCTGTACACTTTACTCTCCTCTGCTCATGTCCTGTAAGGCAATTAAGGCACATTTATATGTACTCCACATTTCATACACCAGGCATGCTTTACATAAAGCATAACGAGGCATTGTAGGAAGTACATGTTTTCTATTTAGATAGATGCCAGTTATGTTATCCAGATGTATGTTGTTTACATGTTCACATATGGGTGTCTCTGTACCTATCCTTCCCTATACCCTTAGCCTCTTTAACCCTTTGTCCCCCCCCTGACCTCTCTACCTGTCTGTGGCCAAAGTCATTGAGGATGGTGGCCAGTTTCTTGGTGGTGGCGTGCTGGTGCTGGGCCTGGGCGGCAATGGCAGGATTGGGGTCCCTCCAGTCCACAGAGAGCCGATGGAGCCACATGTTGGCCTGCTGCAGGTGGGCCTGCTTCAGACTGGGGTCAAAGCAGTGGACCTCACAGCCTGCCCCCGCCAGAGAACGCTCAATGGACCTGTCATCCACGCCCAACCTGCAACACACATGGCACAGGTGAGCGTTGTTCAGATGGATTGGAAGAAAGAACACAGGGGTGAATGAGATGGATTTAATGGGTTCAAATATTCATTTACAACTAAGGAGTATAAGGTATGCATTTAAATCAGCGGTTCTCTAACTTTTTCATGTCAATGACGCCCAAATGAAAATGTATTTCTGTTGAGATTTTTTTAAAATAGCAGATCTACAAGTGCACAACGTGTCATATGTTGTGAGCTTGTAGATCGGCTAATACCTGAAGTGATTAAACTGATTTTGTAGCTATATTAACACATTTTCCTGTGGACCAACTGGAACCTCCTCAAGGAGATGCAAGTGACAAATACAACCTGATTGTGGAGATATGGACTGACAGGCTGCATTTTGTACAGCTACTCAGTGACATGAGTCTGATCTTGACTCTGGTTCTGAAAATTGCCCACTTCATAGCCCAGTGAATAATTCAAAACATGACAGTATGAGTTCCTGCGGTGGAAATCAAATGTTTGCTGGTAGCTGCTATGAGCTGAAATGTTTTCACGGCTGACAAAGGCTCACGTTTCGCTCTCCTATCATCCCCACTTTTTATGTGGTCTTCTGCACCTCTGTTCTTCAGTAAAGCTTTAACGTTATGTCTAAATCTGAGTAGGCACTTTACCCATCTCTCTCTCTCTCTCTCTCTCTCTCTCTCTCTCTCTCTCTCTCTCTCTCTCTCTCTCTCTCTCTCTCTCTTTCTTACCCTCTCTCATTTGAATAGCTCTCCTCACCCTTTCCTCTTTCCGTTAAGAATCTCTCCATTCCACTCCCCAGTGTCTTGTTTGTAGAGCGGCTGCATTCCATAATTGCGGCGGAGGCAGTGCATTTCACAGTTCCACATCACAGAGATGAGCCACCCAGGTCCCTAAATGCATCCCACTAGCAGGCTACAAGAAACGAGCTGACGTAAGCGATGATTGAGACGCAACAAGATGTCTCCTTTTTTCCATGCTAAATATTTCAACAAGAGAGACATTGATGGATCCCCAGTCTCCAGCTGAGGAGGGGGTAGGAGGGGGTATTATGATTGTGCCTGGCTGCGATTCAGTGCAGAGGCACTTAAAGATGACACGGTTTAAGAATTGCTCATGAGGGGATATGAGTGAAAAGCCCACTGTCAGTGAGTCCGATCTGCTGGACTGGAAGACATGCAGTGCTGATAAAAGAGGCATCCCTGCTAGAAGTAATGGCCTTGTGGTCTCATGAGAATGGAGGACCTTAACGGCAGTGCTGGCAATGAATGGTCAGGTTTGTGTGTGTGTCCACAAAAGAAAACATGTGGTTATAAGGTTTTGTTTAAATGGCTATTTGTCTGTAGAAGGTTGTGAGATACAGAGAGAGAGTCAGAGAGACAGAAACTATACTACTTCAAAGAAAAGCTAGAGGTAATAAGAATAAATATGAGGGTCTCACTATTGTCGGAAACTCTGCGTGTGCGTGCGTGAGCCGTGCGCGTGTGTGTACATGTACGTGCACGCGTACACGCGTGCATGTGCGTAATGGGGCCACGAGAGAGGCTATTTGATCCAAAGCTTCTCCGACTGAGTTCTGAATAGGCCTGCCCTTTCTGTGAACTGTTGTGTCAACACCCAGCCAGCCTAGATCTTGAGACCTTCAAGATGGTTTAACAAACACTGGGTGGCAGGTGTCTGACCCACTGCTCAGCTTTCTTCCATGCTCTCTCGCACTTAATCCTTTTCCTGTTTATGTTTTGCTAGTCTTTGTACCAGAGCCCTTTTCAGCTTTTCTCCACGGCTCTCTGACCTTCTTTACTACACCCCCTCTCCTCTCCTCTCCTCTCCTCTCCTCTCCTCTCCTCTCCTCTCCTCTCCTCTCCTCTCCCCTCCCTTCTCTTCTCTTCTCTTCTCTTCTCTTCTCTTCTCTTCTCTTCTCTTCTCTTCTCTTCTCTTCTCTTCTCTTCTCTTCTCTTCTGGCCTCCTTCTCCCTCCCTCCCCTTGTCCTTGACACACTGCTGTTACCACTTAAACCTATTCTCCATTGTGTGACAAATAGGACAAAATAGGCGACATACAACCTCACAATGCATGTGTGTCATTTTTGCCAAAATGTTCTCGCATAATGACATGGCCATAATAGGGTTCATGTGGTTATTATACACCCGCGCGCAGCGCTGTGATGACGGATGGAAACACAGGACATTTCTAATTCCCCTGTCGTATTTTAACCCAAATAGCCGTTTCTAAATTTGAAGACGGGGGCACGGAGGGGTGGGTGGGGGTGCGGGGTGGATGGGGGGTGGGCGGTGCATTGCGGCGAGTGATACGGCGCTCCTGCGAAGTCTCCTGAGCAGTTCCTTTTCTCTACATCACTTAAGATAAGTGATGCAGATGAGTCTGGAGTTAGCTCACACACAAGGGCTGCAAGGGGAGGCTGCATCAAATGGATGGATGACAGGCTCTGCTGTTTGTCTGTAGCCCCATGCCTCCTGAACTGCTATACTCACTGTTCATTTAACCACTTAAACCCTCTATTCTCAGTAAAACGGAACTGCTTTTTTTCTGTCTAATCTCTTTGCCAAAAATAGCCGATTTACAAGCTCACTCGTAGATCTGCTATTTTTGGCTAAAGTGGTCAACTGAGAGTGTACAAATGGAACCAAATGGACCCTTACGAGAGAGAGAGAGAGAGAGAGAGAGAGAGAGAGAGAGAGAGAGAGAGAGAGAGAGAGAGAGAGAGAGAGAGAGAGAGAGAGAGAGAGAGAGAGAGAGAGAGAGAGAGAGAGAGAGAGAGAGAGAGAGAGAGAGAGAGAGAGAGAGAGAGAGAGAGAGAGAGAGAGAGAGAAGTTGCTGGTCCTCTCATGTGGAAAAACACACTGTGTGCCCCCCCCCCACGCCATATGACACTCCAATCAGAAAACATCTGCTCCTTCCTGCCTGGGCAGGACCACGCACGGCTCATTAAACAGCATGCAAATGAGACGTATCAAACACACAATACTATGCACACGCACGTGGCATGCACACGCATGCGCACACATACACATGATACCACACATTCTTTGGTGTGTGTACACACACTGGCTTAATGCCAGTGACATTTCCGTTTAACCCCGGCTTATAGTGGAGCAGTGGCCTGTAGTTTGTGATTGGCGTCCTGTAACACATGGCAGAACTCTCCCAGGGAAAACATACTTGGCATAAGTTGCCACAGATTCACAAATATGACCGTGAGCGCTGTGCATAATGTGTGCGTGTGGGTGTGTGTGTGTGTGTGTGGGAGGGGGGGGTAGTGTGCGTGTTTGTATGAATATACGTTTCATCAACATCTGGTTGTGCGTAAAACCATCTTGATTTGAATACCTCCCTCCCTCCCCCGAGCCCCCAATATAACCACCTGGATTCTAACCTGGGGAATGGGAAACCAAACATCCACATGGGGATCAATCCCCTTCTGGCCAAGTGTGTCTGTGCGTGTCTGTGCGTGCGTGCGTGAGTGCGTGCGTGTGTCTGTGTGTCTGTGCGTGCGTGCGTGCGTGCGTGTGTGTGTCTGTGCGTGCGTGCGTGCGTGTGGGCGTGCGTGTGTTTGTATGTGAGAACCAGGAATCTAGGACAGAGAAGGGACACATATATTTCTTGGCTTTTTCAGTGAAATGTGATTGCAGTCACGTCGCGCCTTTTTGGCTTGTCTTGTTTAATGTGGAATTCATTTTTAGATGTTTGTTTTGTTTTTCCAGATTAGCCAACTGCTCTTTCATTAGTCAGAGTCTGAGGTGGATTATACGAGTCTATTGAATTAATTTTAATGATCTTAGCGATCAGCCCCTTGGGACAAAATGCTAATGAAGATTTTTATTGGCTTGAAAAATCTGATTTCTGAGTCATATTTCCCCACGCTGTATTCAGGTTGTGCATTAATCTGTGCAATCTGTGCATTAATCTGTTTGCATTAATCATTGCGATGAGGCATAATGCTCCCCTTTGGCTGGCATAAAAAATACATGCGCACACCTGCATGCATCTAAGAAAGGTTTTTGCATTCAGTGTGATTGTGTGCATGATCTCACTGTCTTTCAATCCCCCTGTGCGTGTGTGCGTGCGTGCTGGGTGCATACGTGTCTATCCTCCCATCACTCAGCCAGAGGAAATCAGATCCATTTTTTTGTTCAACCTCTTCAATTAATCTCTGACCCCTGCTCTATGGAGTGGCAGAGCGCCAAGAACAACAACAATCCCTATATGCCCCCTCCCCCCCCCCCCCCCCCCCCCTCTCTCTCTCCCCTCGACCCCTGCCCTCGCTCCCACGGCCCCCATGCCATGCCTGCCTTGAAGCCAGCACACCTGTGCCGTCTCTCAGCAGTCACATTAATGGGCCCACTGTCTCCAACAGTCCAATCCCATTTGACCCTGTGGTGTACGGAACCATCCAGAGCTGGAGAAGTTGGCTGACTGAGACAGATCAGCACCCGTCCAATCTTAAGGAGGTCAAGTGCCCGGTAACCTGACTTGATTTGACTGAACGGAGTCCAGATTACTTGCCACTCAAGAACAGGAGAGCGAGATAGATGAGGACTGGGGTTCTGCCAGAGGCTTGTGTGGTGGAGGGAGTGTGCTGTGCGTGCGTGCGTGCGTGCGTGCGTGCGTGCGTGCGTGCGTGCGTGCGTGCGTGCGTGCGTGCGTGCGTGCACCTAATGTTAAACAAATACCACCTACAGTACTTACTAAAATCGTAATTTAGACATGAATAAGTTGCTTGAGTGTGTGTGTGTGTGTGTGTGTGTGTGTGTGTGTGTGTGTGTGTGTGTGTGTGTGTGTGTGTGTGTGTGTGTGTGTGTGTGTGTGTGTGTGTGTGTGTGTGTGTGTGTGTGTGTGTGTGTGTGTGAACCCACCCCAGTGAGTAGACCCTGCAGTGCTTGCTGTCCATGCTGTGGACCAGGCTGTACTTGGGGTCCAGACAGACAGTCCAGGGGCCCTCGTTGGACAGGGACTCACATGAAACCTGGACAAACAGACGGGCAAAAGGACATAAATGTTATGGGTGTCAATCATGCTGAGGACTCTTCCCTGTCTCAAATCAGAAGTCCTTCACATCGACGCAAAGGAGCCGGCAGATTGAGTAGGTTGTGCATTAGTGAGCTCTGCTGATAATTTGCCATAGAAACTACTTATTGGCCCTCAGTAATTAACTACAACAAGCCGCAAATTATTTTCCTATGTTTGTTGTTGGTGCTTTTTGCCATTTTGGTGCTAACTTACCACTAGCCTCGGGAACCCATGCGTTTTTTTTTGTTTTGGTAACTTATTTCTAATAGATGATGGTAATTGGGAATTTGGTTGTGAGGAATCAAAGTGTCATCTTGTTCTAATAGGTAATAGCGTTGGGAATAGATTCCACCACCTGATTTTTAATAGTTTAAATGGCTCTTTTTTTTGTGTTTCCCTTTATACTGTCCCCCACGGAGGGGTCCCTTGTAACAAAATGTTTTGCTCATTTACCAAACATGCAGACACATCATATTATTTTAGGAGATATGAATTGATAACTAGATGCACCTCATCCAAAAATGATGGCCCCATCTAAAGCAACTCTTGCAATCCAGCCCTTTCTCAAATCATATAGAATATCTGAGCCCTCCGTAACCCTACATCTAGCAGCTTTTCCTTATTTTCACCAGTTCACAAAAGGATATGGATAGAAAAATGTTCATAGACAAGAATCTCCTTCCATTAATTAACCATTGTCAATATAATGCAATAGAAGCCTAATGTCTTCCTTTGCCAAAGGGGAATTCTCATTTGACTGAGCGCCAGCACACACTTGACTGGGATGATGGATATGTATTCCACCAGAAATGAAGCATAGCCGTTTGCTCATGCAGAACACGGAAGTCTTGCACGCCTCGGCTGTAATCGGCTGTCAGTCAGCTGATGTGAACATCAGCCTCCTATTCCCCAGTGACAGCTCTGCTGGTCATTACGTCACACATTCATACTCCAATCAGAGCTCACGGTGAACTCCCAAGAAAACGAGCACTCCTTTTTTCAATCTGACTGTTTTTTCAATCATACTGTAACATGCATATGTACATCTGTCCCAAAATTGTGAACATCATAAGAATGCCTTGATGGAATTGCATGAAATTTGGCACAAACTCACGGATGAACTGATTACAATGATGTGGTCAGAGGTCAAGATCACTGTGAGCTCACAAAACATTTTCATTAAATTCCTTCAAAGTCTTCACTATATATAGTCTGGACAAACACAGACGTAAACGGCAAATGGTTGCTGAAGGCATACAGCTACAAGGTAGTATTTGTAGTTTTTAGGAACATCATCATTTTCATCCAACATTTCTGACATTTCCTTTCCCTGCTCAACCCTACTTCACTTGAGCTCTCCTTGACAAATGTAGTATAATGTTAATCAACTCTGGCACATACATGTACAGGAATCTATTAATCATAAATTCATGCTGGGCTCATATTCATTCATGTTCGATCCCGCTTGGAGTGAGTGACGCTCTTTTACGCTGTCTCTCTCACACCGGCTCGCTTGCTCTCCTTTCTTTTCTGTCACGGTGATGGAGAATGGACAGGATTAAACTTGGACAAATGATTTCTCCAACCTTGATACACGAGGCTCATGCTCACACAGAGTGAGAGAGCAAAGTTCCCTCACCGCTCAAGGATAGAGCTAGGCAAGGCAAGGCAAGAGAAGACTGCCAACTTCTGAATCATTGCACTGAAAGGAATTTGGCTGCACTTTGTTTCAGCATTTGAGGCCTGCATGGCCTGTGCTCTGCTCTGCTCTGTGTGTGTGTGTGTGTGTGTGTGTGTGTGTGTGTGTGTGTGTGTGTGTGTGTGTGTGTGTGTGTGTGTGTGTGTGTGTGTGTGTGTGTGTGTGTGTGTGTGTGTGTGTGTGTGTGTGTGTGTGTGTGTGTGTACAGTATTTCCAAATAATTTTGCTTTACTTCAGTGCCAGGTGGCTGGGAGTTGTCTCATAGGACAATGCACAAAGCCACACAGATCTAACGATCTGAGGAGAGTTTTATTGGAGAGTCAAATTCAAGGGGTCGACGCATCCGCGATTGACAACCAACTGGAGTTGTTTTGTTGCTTTTTCACGTTGGTTATTATGACAACGTGAATGAACGTGATAGATGCAGTGGTGGAAAAAGTACTCACATTCTTTACTTAAGTAAAAGTACCAATACTGCAATATAGAAAATAAATACTCTGTTACAAGTAAAAGTCCGGAAATCAAAATGTACTTCCAAGTACCAAAAGTAAAAGTACTCATTATGCAGAATGTCCCATTTCAAGTTTTCAAATGTATAAACATCTTTTGAAAAAAGCAGATCTACAAGCTCACAATGCGTCGCATTGTGAGCTTGTAGATCGGCTATTTTCAAATGGACGAAATGTATAGGGCTGAGGTGGTTAATGTTTGTTTTGTATTAATAATCAAAATCTAAAAAGTAACTAGTAACTAAAGATTTCAAATAACTGTAGTGGAGTAAGAGTAAAACACTTGCCTCTGAGATGTAGTGGAGTAGAAGTAAAAGTTTTGGAAATTGGAAATACTCAAGTAAAGTACAAATACCTCAAAATTGTACTTAAGTACAGTACTTAAGTAATAATGTACTTAGTTACTTTCCACCACTGGATAGAAGTATCACTCTATGTAACCAAGGCAAGGCCAGGGGTAGTTTGTGTCTGACGTTGACGGTTGAATTACAGCATAGGGAGGTTTCATGAAGTCGTCCAGCTGGGGCTGATAAGTCGGCACTGCCAAAGTTGCTGCTGTCAGCGTCCGAAGTGAGTGGGCAAGAGAATGAGCGCAAGAAAGAGTATGTGAGACTGTGAGTAGGAGGAGATGGAGACATACTGCTCTCTATATACCCCATGCCCTTTGGTTCATGTGCCGTAAATCTAATTTATGGGTTACCGATTGTCAAGGCTAGTAGAATAACTCATAGTTTGCTGATTCAGTCTCCATGCACCTGCAGTGACCAAATCTAACCTGACCAGGTCACCCGACCTCTGTTCATATCTACCAGTCTGCCCTGGATGGTGAAAACTAACTAACATAAATCAAATATTGTGATTTGGCTTTTTCAGTTGCAGGCCTATTTCACTGCCCTTGTAAACAAAAATAAAGCCATGCATGCATGTTGACTCAAGCCTGTATTACAAGACTCATCTACTGCAATACTTTCCTCACATATTTGTCTGTATGTCAAAAACCTACAGTGAATTCAATCCATGTACTGCAGTTGCTGATGTGTCAGAGACTCAGAGTCCGACAGCACATAATATGATCACTGTAATGTATTGCTGCAACAAATGTATCACTCCAATCTTATCCTGTCTTCACTGGCTTCTTGTTAATCACAATACGAACACCAGGGTAAATGTAAAGCACTGTGTATGTACGTGCGTGCGTGCGTGTGTGTGTGCGCGCGTGCGCATGCGTGCATGTTTGGCGGACAGTGGCACAATTCATGCGTAAACATTTCTCTGCACACCACTGCTCTGCGTAAATCCTTGTCCTCTCATTTAAGAAGATGCCGACTTTTAAATTACATTGCCTCTTCACTTCTGCAGCATCGACAACAGCACTGAACTGCTGTGACCGCCGATGATGACTGTAATCAGCCTTCATCGTATACGTGCATGATTAGGTCTTGATGAACAGTCCATTATTGTTTAGGTAAGTAGCCTAATGCAACTTTATATTCAGCGTGCATATCACCCACGAACGGTTGCCAGTGGTTTAAGCAGTGTAGAAGAAGGCCAATGATTCATATCATTAGCATATGTGCAGCATGCTTTCCTGTGGCTTCATATTGCACTTTAGTGTTCTTGATTTGACAGTCGTGTTACAGGCCATCTCCCGGAGTCGGAGCTTCACCAGGCACTGTGTCAGGCAGCATTAAGGCTGAGGGTGCTGTTATCGCACACCAGCTCTCTCTGCGCTGTCTGTCACTGCTTATGAATGACAGCTCCCTTCAACAGACTCCTCTTTCTCTCTCACAGGCATGCACGCACACACATACACGCACACACACACACACACACACACACACACACACACACACACACACACACACACACACATAAACACACACATAAAAGCACACAATCACTTTCTCCCTTTCTCTTTTCCTTTCTAAAACTCTGTATTTCTGCCACATTCACTCCCTATATTCCCCTATATCTGCCCCTCCCCTCTTTGATTTTCGCCTCACGCATGAACACACTCACAATTGTGACTAATTCATTGTGAGCTGCTTTGTGAATAATACAGAACCAATAGCCATATGGGGAGGAGGTGGTATTCTGCCAAGAGTGAGTAAGGGAATTGCTAAGTTTCTGTTTACTGCCAACCTGAGTTTAGTGCAATAAAAATGTGATGCATGCAATCTGAAAAAAGTCCTACCTCATTTTGGAGGCTGAAACTAAAACTACCTCTGCGTGTCGTTGCGTAACCTTGACAACAGCGAGAAGGTTGCAGAATTCCCGGGCCTTTCCCGGCTACTTCATCTTTCTACTGAGACACTAAATATCTTAATTGATTTGTAGTTATTTAACGCTGGCGTAAACAAACAAACAAAGCAGAACATCTCATTGATTAAGTATGAACATAGGGGGGCTTGGAATTCCATCTCTATGGTAATCAATAGAGTAATGAATTATGTGCGTGCCATCACAGGCAGGAAAAACATTGGCGGGGGAAGAGCTGCATGTGAAGAGGTTTCCTGTGCTCCCAGTGTGGCTTATGGTCATGGGTTGATACAGCCTTGCTTCAATTTCGGATGTAATTACAGAAATATACAGTTACATCTCCCTGCACTTAATGGGGTATTTCACTTTAATACACTTCTGGGGTCATTTGAGACAAAAAACAAGGAGTCTAATTCGGTCCTGTGTCCTCGCTACTCACTAGGAGTATGTGATACAGTAAGTACAGTAAGTGCACTAACTGTTCGAGCCACCAGGAACCCCTATTGTGTCTTTATTGATGGTTGGTTAAAGCAACGAAGAATCCATTCAAATTCAAAGGCTCTATTTTCCCTAATTGTAAATTCAGCTTGCAGCACCGTAGAGAAGATGTAATCAGAAACAACATAAAAAGGAAAGCAGCACATTAAGGGCTGAGCACATGGTCATGTTGTGTGGGATGTTGGGATGCAATTTTATGACTCGGGACAAAATGGCAGCTTGTAGGTTGAAAGTTCTGGCAGCAGAAATTACAATCTGAAAGGAGAGGCGCAAATTCTCCTCTTCTACGTCCCTCTCGTTTTGTACATAGACACACACATCAGTGAAGTTGCTCTACCCCATGGCAGTGTATCTGCTGTTTTTTTTTTCTTCTGTTTTTTTTACAATTTTCGCCCAAAATAGGGACACAAGAGTTAATGTGGTTAAGATGCAAGGTTCCTGTTTAACCTGGGATCCTAGCTTCTCTACATTCTATGTACAGTATGTGATTATTACCTTGCTTATTGTAAGTTGCTCTGGATAAGAGCGTATGCTAAATGGCTAAATTGTAATTGCAATTTTAAGAACAGTGACTCACCTGTGGTGTGGTAATGTAGGTGAGGAATCTTCTAGCTTCGTCCTCCAGAGAATGGCTGTCACTGGCCCATGGCTCCAAGTCTATGTGCCAGCGAGTAGACTACAGAGGAACACAGAAATACCCAATAAACACATAATAAAAATCCTCAGTGTTAATCTAACTCTGTGAGTGATCCTTGCGGGTTACATTTGGTTACATTTGGCTCTCTGAGTTACAAATGGCTTTTAGGGTTAAGATAACCATTTCATACTAGTCGAGAATTAGACACGGCACTTAAATTGCCCTTGTCTACCCTCTGTGGCCAAAGGGGACAATAGCCAAGTCTTATCTTGCACCTACACTGTAGCACCTTGCCATATTTCATCAGTGTGTTTCATCTCCCGTGTTTGTGTGAGTGACAGGTATATGAGTGTGTGTCGTGTCCATGTAAGTGATCCTTCAATCTGAAATCTAGGTCATGTGCAGCCTTACGTCCCGGGCTGCAGTTTGTCTTATATTGATGGTTCTGCCAGGCCTATCTCAGTCATACTGTAGGTGTGTTTATCCGCAACTGATCTGCATCAGACAGCACCATATTTTATGGCAAATGCCTTTATTGATTCATTCACTTATTTATTATTAATACTCTACTTATACTATTGACTATAATTTGCTTCTATTACTGTGACTTTACTAGTATAGACAACTAATTGTTTTGTTCTTTTGTTTGTTATGCATTTAGATATTGCCCACTTGGCACCTATTGCACGCCTGTCAAATCGTCAACCATTATCATTATAATACAAGGAAATACTCTCTGGCTCTCTCTGCCTTAAAACAACACAACACCACAATTTAATATAACAGAGGACACACCGTCCCAAAATAGACATTGTATACATAGACTCTGTGTACACAATGCACTCATATATAAATAAATACTTGTCATGATTTATGACTTCATCTGCTTGACCCAGCACACACATTTGCATCTACGTAAGCATAATGATATCCGTGATACGATGACCATCAAGTACTTTATCAGCGATACTGACGTCTGTGCACACTGATACAAGATGTATGTTCTGTTCCTATCCATTCTGTTCTTGTCCTTGTTCCATATATTCTGGTCACGTCATGTGTCCACTGTACAATACTGTATATATTCTCTATGTGTGTATTACACTTGAGAGCTTGTCGTGTGATACTGCCTGGTGTCAACTGGTTCTCCGCGTGTGCGTCTCAACAGAAACCTTCACTCACCACCCTTTATAGATGGAGACTCTTAGGGACCATTTGTTGGTCAACCGAAATCACAACAATACTTATGTCTATGTTTATTCTATATATCTTGTATAACCCCGATATCATTCTCAGGGGTGTACGGTGTGTGGTTTGGATGTGATAAGTTAGCAGATCCCCTGGGCTAGTCCACACGTGGTAAACATGGTGAAAATATATTACTAAGGTGTAATATTACTAAGTGAAAATATATTACTAAGGTGTAATATTGACAATTGTGTGAAGATATATTACTAAGGTACACAAGGTACACATGTAATATTGGCAATTGTGTGAAGTGTGGATATTTCTTTAGCTGTGTTGTAGAGGACAGTGGCCACTACATTTAAGTTATATCCATTTGTGTTGTAGTTGTGTAGTGGCGAGGGCCACTGCATTTTACTGCATTTTACTGCTTTTATTTTATTTTATTTTATTTTTGTTTGCTTTATTGTTAAATTGGTTCTAACTGTAATTGTATCCTTGCTCTGTAAAGCACTTTGAGCTGCATTTCATGTCATGAAAGGTGCTATACAAATAAAGTTTATTATTATTATTATTATTATTATTATTATTATATACTGTAAATACATACAAATGTTCTCACACACACATATATATTACATACATTAAGCCACTCTGACCTATTTACTTACTTACTTGGATGCCTAATTATTTCACTAAGAAGTGGAAACTAACCGAAACACTCATGATCAGTGGCCCAGTCGGCACACTACAGTAAACTAGTAGAGCCTGATGAAGTGCCGCCGTGTCACATTCCTAAAACCTGGCAGCCATTCCTCATGGCCTCGTTCATTTCTACAGGAATGTGTCTGTTTATGATTAGAGCAGCATGAGAGAGACCGAAAGGGACAGAAACAACGAAGCAGAGATAGATTGATGGACATCGAGACAGAGATAGAGCTGGGATGTGTGATACATGGTAGACAAAGTGTTGTTGCATCCTCATTTCTCATGTCAACCACTACGGCCAAATGTTCATTAACAGCATGTATATAAATCAGCAGGCTATGTGTGATTTAATGTGTTGCCTGGCTTGTGACAGTGTTATCCGTGCCAATGTGCTTATGGATTTTTGTTTATTTTCCGTTTCCTATGGTTACAGATGGATCATTCTTTGGCTTGGCTATCATCATCATGTATGGGTGTGTTCCCTGCTCTGGGCACATCTGACAAACAGCGTGTAAAGGGTATGAGGTGATGTCAACTTCTCTCTCTATCTCCCTCTCTGTCGCTTCTCAGTCTCTTCTCTCTCGCCTCCTCCGCTCGTAGCCCCAATTTCCAGCTTTGTGTTTGTTGACAGGTACAATATAATGGCTTCCCACGGCAAAAACACTTTCATTTACAATCTATACCTTGTTGCCTCCATGAAAGAGTAAACAACAGGGCAAACTGGCCTTGATCCAACGTTTCCAAGCAGTCACAGTGTTGCCAGTTAAAGGGCGAGAGGGAATGAGGCATTCGCTGTCAGCTTGGAGGTGTTTTTTTTTTTTTTTTTACATTTCTGCCTGCATTGCAGGAGACCTTCAGGTTGCTTATAAGTCACCACTTTGACATTTTCATCTGTCTAACGTGTCAGCGTGACGTGTTTGCAGAGTGGTCTCTCTTTCTCTCTCTCTCTCTCTCTCTCTCACGTGTGCACATACACAGAACCATGCATTGACAATTTTTCCACATGTGTGCACACATACTGTACACACTCATACGTGCGCACATTCCACCCTGTATACCTTCTGTATGACAGGACCATATAGATCCAGAACGATATATATCAGCCATTATTTAACTTTTTTTTACGACACCGGTATTGGCAATTATGCAGCCGAAGTGTTCCAATTTTTAAACACTTTCAACCTGGCGTCCATACCAGACCCATGAACAGTGTTCATGGGTATCGCATGTCCGGATTTTACATTTGTGGTGTCCACCCATTAGGCAATTTTAATATAAGACACTGATCAAAACATCGGCAATCTGTGATATCTAGGACTAAAATCAGGGTCGGCATTGGAACCAAAAAAACTGGCATCGGTCGGCTCAACCGTGCGTTGTATTTCCTGTTTGCAGTGATGCTTGACATTGGCCAGCCAGCTCAGTGGATCAGCTGTGTGCCTAATGGCTGTGCAGCTAGATGATGGCTCCCTGCACATTGTGTGGAATTGTGCCCTTAATCGGTTGTTTCGCTGTGTGTCAAAATATTTGAATGCCTGTCATTGCTTCGACTCTCCCTCCTCATCACTCTGTTGGAACTCTCCCTTCTCATCTCTCTGTTGGAACTCTCCCTTCTCATCTCTCTGTTGGAAACTCTCCCTCCTCGTCTCTCTGTTCATTCGTCCGCCAACGCAGCATCCCTCTGTTGCCCTCTTTTTTATTCCCTCTCTCTCGCTCACCTCGCCTTGGCTCGGTGTCTCTATTTTTCGCCCCACTCTAGTCTCTCAGCTTGCAGTGATTGCGATAATGATGTGTGATCGACGTAATTATCCCGCAGAACCAAAACCTTGATGGATATGTGGACCTCAATTTGTTTTGCGGATTAATTTAACACCGCCCCCACCCACACACACGTGCACACGCACACACGCACACACACAATCACAAGCACAAGCACCATCACTGCCTCTCTTTAGATCACTGTCCTCTGATCTGATCAGGGTTTTTTTTTAAGCAGACCAGAGATGAAGGAAAAAATCGGCACTTTCACAGTTCTCAGTTTCGATCACAGTTCAACATGTTACCGGTTAAAAACAATGCACTTTTTAATGTTTGTGACTAATCTAAGATAAGAGGGTGCTGATGGTGCATAGTGTACTGGTAACAGAGGGGACCAGTGTGGACACTGCACAGCATCCTCTATACCAGCACTGCTAATTGTCATTCCTTTCTTTTCGGGGTTGCACAAGTGAGCATATTTTAATGAGCAGTAAGTGTTGACATAATAACGGGTGTGACCTTATCCATCTCTCTATTCTGAACTCGGCATGTGCGGGGAGACGTCTTTGTTCTGTTCCCTCACTAACCTTGTGTTTCAGCTTAAGTTGAAACAACACATAAAATATGATGTTAGAATATAGAAGTGACTTTTACAGTCTGTTTGGCTGACTGCTGTTTACAATAAAGCAAACATACATCCATCTTGTTAATGCTATGCTCACTGGTTCTGACCTACCACTTCTATCTTCCATCTCTTCTCTGCCCCTCCTTTAGGCTCACCTGTCAGGCCTCATCAGCCCGGTACAGGTTGAGACAGGAAAACCTTTCACAGGCTAGATATCTGGGACAATGGACTCGCTTGGGGTTGGTTGGTGGAGCGTTTTGCCCGAGAGAGGGAGGTACACACACACGCGTGCGCGCGCACGCACGCGCACACGCACACGCACACACACACGCACACAGAATGATAGAAAAGATATGGGAATATAGACAAGTATCCCAGGGGTGGTGTGGTCGGGGTTGTGGGGGGTGCAATGCATCCTGGCTGCAGCAGCAGCAGGGACCTCTCGGAGAACAGTGTGGGCCTGGAGTCTGTAGAATTCCTGGAACCACAAAGGTATTCCTCCAAAGTCCACAGGCCTGCAGGGCTGCAGTGTCCTGCACGGTGTAATTATTCTTCTCATTATCTGTCAACAGGAACTTATTTAATGAAAAATGAACAAGACCTTTATCGGCACTACAGATTTTTAGTCAAACCCAGGAAGCAGGCCCTTGAGGAGTTTTGCCAAACAACGTAATCTTTTTTTTGCGTGCGTGCGTGCATGCGTGCATGCGTGTGTGCACGCACACGTTTGCATGTGTGTTTGTGTGTGTACACCGTATAAGTGCTTCCCTGCTAAGTAGTTGATGAGATTAGTGTTAGGCCTTGTGATCAGCCATGCAGTAACAAGTCATCAACACCTCTGGAGCAGTGAAGGTTAGTGGTTTTAATAACACACAATAAACCACATGGTGCCTGCTGTGCGTGCATACAGTATGAACGGATGGCTAGATGGAAGGATGAACAGAAGGAAAGACTGCTGGGTGGGTTGGTTGGTTGGTCGGTTGGATGAATTGATTTATGGAGACCAGTAATTGTTGAATGTATCAGCTATTGTCGGTGCGTGACTCACTCTGGCGCAACAAGTATAAATCCGGCTTTAGTTTGGTGGATTGATTTAGTGATGTGTAATTCTAGCATTCTCACTGTACCTACTGTATGTAATTTGACCTTCAAACACTCTTCTTTAAACACACCTTTGGATTAAATCCTTTTAGTCAAAATATGAGAGGGAGTCCAGGCTGGGAGGAGGGCGTGTGCCATGCCATTACTCTGACGGCCCATTGTTATGAAGTATCATTGGTCTGATGGCACGCATTATAACTAAGCCTAACCTTAACCCTATAACCTCACACTAACCTAAAAAAAATCTGATTATTGGGACGTCGAAATAATGGGCCGTTGCACTAATGGGCAGCCCCTGGGCGGGCGATCTCTGAACAGGTTGATCAGGGCACTCGTTCAGTGGGGTGCGGAACTGAGATCGTGTTACTTCACATGGGCTACATTCTCACGTTCAAACTCCTCACTCACTGTCGGGTGAAAAGAAGCGCACTGGCGAGGACGGCATCATGTGTATCGGAGGAAACATGCTTGTGTACACCCTCCTTAACAAATAAACCAGTAGGGTGCAGCAGTGACAGGGGACTACAGTACAAAGGGGAATTGGCATAATGTAGACTAAACTGGGAGAAAAGGGGGGAGAGGGGACAAAAAGGCCTATTCCTCACTTTAACTCATGCTCTGGGGGCTTACCGCATGACCCACATGAGTCAAGCCAAGACAAAGACATGGAAAGGTGATGCAGGGTGTAGTGTGATAACTGAGCTTATCTGCCCTTTAGCCAGGCTGTGAGAGCTGTGTGATGTGAGAGCGGCCAGGACCGAGCATAAATAATGCCTGTGAGCAAACAGGAAATGGCTGGCTCAAACAAATAGACAGGCGAGGAGGGGGCAGACTTTACAGTCAGATGGAGGAATGCACAATAATCATGCTGGAAGTACAGCATAGTACAAGGCAAAACAAGACGTAGGAGAGAAATGCACAGTCAAAACTGGAATGTTCATTTAACCCTTTAAGACCTGGAACGCATCTGTGTCACTTTTTGATTTGAGCTAAAAAGCATTATTTTACACTTTGGCTATTAAAAAATAGCAGATATACAAGCTCATAGCACGGCACCGAGTGCCGCGCTACGAGCTTGTAGATCTGCTATTTTTGAAAAATCGAGAAAATGTGTGCAAATGAATATATTTATATTCTTTTAAAGCAACATTTTTTAACTCAAATCTTTGCTTCTGGGGGTCCCTGGAACAAAATATTTTGAGATGAGGTCGGCAGCCAAATACATATCATTTTGGGGGTCCTTGACATGAAAAAGTTTGAGAAACACTGATATAGAAACATACGTTTTTTCAAAAAACGTAGGATTACAAAACATTTTGTACAAGTGACTAGTGTAAAATGTAACTGCACAAATGAACCAACTAAGGACCTGTAACAGTACAGTGTACAATGATGTATAGGCCTAATGATTTGAGTGCATGTAGTGTATACACATTATCACTGTATCCAATGTACTGTAGCTGAAGCTACACTTGTCTGCCCATTTTGGAGACCATAAGGCAACAGTCAGAGAACTGCCAAGTCAGCCCGTCTAATGGTCAAGTTGCCAGGACTGCTGGTGTCAGACGTCGGGGTCAGTTCAACTGAGTCCACACGCTGTTCACAGAAAAGCACAGCACAGTGGAAAATGTCAAAACACTGAGGTTAACATCACGCAGAGTGTTTTCTTGACACCACTGAGAGTATTTTCTTCACTTGGGGCTCTTTTTTGGATATGTTCTACTTTTCTTTTGCTGACCTTTTCATCGAAAAAAGCTTGGGTATGAAATAAAATTGTCTAAAACTCCCTTTGTACTTCCTCAGTGGGCTGGCTTTCTATTCTGTGAGAATAACACATACAGGTCAGCGTAGGGAAGTAACAGAGTTACATAATTAAATAATGAATGTAACTGTAATCAGTTACAATTACAAAGAAAATGTTGTAATGAACTTACGGTTAATAATAACATTTTGGTGTTGACAGAGGGTTACTCTTGAAAAAAGTAAAAAGCACCATAATTGTAAAATCTAAGACATTTCCATATTCTAGGCCTATATCCACATTTTAAAATCTTATAATCTAATAAAAGTTACATAATGTATTCAAATTTTAGGAGGGTAATCTATAACGGATTACATTTCAAGAGTAACCTTCCCATACTCATGGTATTATGAGGTATGAGAAAACTTGCTGCCTGCAGATTAATTCACAGATAAATCATTCACATGGTGTTGGCTACCTATACAGTACACCACACATCACTGTGGGAGATGAAACTAATTGTATGGAATAGAATGTATGAGCCTATATCAATTAATGCGCTGATTATGGAAATGTAAAGCCATTAACCTGGCTCAAAAACACTCTCGTCTGTCGACGTAGAGCGCTGGCTCTGGCATATAGCGCCCGGAGGCAATCCTTTACTCAGTGCTGATTCTGTGCTGAATATTCCCCGTTAAGTGCTTTATACATAAGATCATTAATTCCTATCACGTTTCTTTACCTCCCTCTCATGCTCTATTGCCCATTTGAGAGGCTGATTATAGCATATGATCACCGTTGTTAGAGCAGTTCCATCGCTCCTCACGCTAATGTTTTGCATTACTATTCAATACAAATACAATCAGTTAAGCTTAAAAACCTTAACGTGAAGGCCGCTTACACTAATAAATTAGAAGCGTGCATGAGTGGAGCTTGATTAACTACTTGTCTTGAACCCAAGCGTCCATATTCTGGGGGGGGGACATTAGCTTCTACATGCGTGGTGAGCTTTGTAGATCTGCTATTTTTGGCAAAGAGATTTGGTGTAGAGACAAAAAGGCGGTCCAAGAACAGAGCCAACCCAGGTCCAATTCAATAAGTGTATAGAGGGGGCCTGGACCGCTGGCGTAGCGGTCCAGGCGCGCCTATAGGCTCAATGTAGCTTGACAGCATGTCGCGGGTTCGACTCCCGATCCCGACGGCCTTTGCTGCATGTCACTCCCCATCTCTCATTTCCTGTCAGCCTACTGTCCTGTCAAGTAAAGGCATAAAAGCCCCCCAAAAAGTCTGGAGGGTTTTCACATGAAGTTAAACCCTAGTTTGCCAATTCTGGAGTGAACATTCAGCGCAATTAGCCAACGCATAACGTTGTGAGCTTGTAGATCGGCTGTAAATTGTAGATTGGCTTCGCTGTTTTCAGCGAAGAGATAATAGTGTATAGAGGGAAAAAGGAGCAGCCCTAATAGTAGTGCCCCGGGGAACCTCGGCCAGCTATGTAAGTACACATAGGGTTTAAGCGGTTAAGACGATGAGGAGGTTGTGTTTGCAAAACTCCTGCAGAGAGGTTAATAAAAAAGGCCTTTTGGAATACAGAGAATGATTACAGAGAACAAGCACCAGCTGGGGACCGCTTTCAAAGTACCCTTAAGGAGAAATGATAATGGATTATTCTAAGAATTCAAAAGACTGTGTTCACAGTATGGTACAAAATGTACAGTATTCTACTGACATGACAATCTCATAGACATTTTTCATGTAGGAGCTACGTCTTCTCTGACTATTCCAGCTGATAGGATGACTTCGGCAGTCAGTCCCAATCCCATTTTAGAGAGAGAGAGAGAGAGAGAGAGAGAGAGAGAGAGAGAGAGAGAGAGAGAGAGAGAGAGAGAGAGAGAGAGAGAGAGAGAGAGAGAGAGAGAGAGAGAGAGAGAGAGAGAGAGAGAGAGGCTCTAACAGAATTAAAGGGCAGGATTAAAGCTGATCTATTTAATAAAGGTCTGACAAGGCTTCTGCTAGGTTTTAAAAGGAAGAGTGACATTAGTTTTAGAAGCAGGGCTAGAGGGGTAGAGAGGAATGGAGGGAGGGAGAGAATGAGAAACAGACAGGATTTCTTTTTTTTTTTAAAGATTGAGGCACTGTGTGGGTAAAAAAAAATGACTGTGAGGAATAGAGGAGAGAGGAATGTTATTCCTTTAAAGGGCAATCTCACAAATCCACATATGGGACATATTTGCGGTAGTAGAGACTGTGTGTGTGTGTGTGTGTGTGTGTGTGTGTGTGGGTGGGTGTGTGTGTGTGTGTGTGTGTGTGTGTGTGTGTGTGTGTGGGTGTGTGGGTGTGTGTGTGTGTGTGTGTGTGTGTGTGTGTGTGTGTGTGTGTGTGTGTGTGTGTGTGTGTGTGCGTGCGTGCGTGCGTGCGTGCGCCTGGAGTGCGTACGTGCATTGCTGTTAGAAACGTAAAAAGAGTACATTTTTGTCTGGAGACGCTTGCACAGTTGGTGCATGCATGTGCGCGTGCCTGCGTGTGCGTGTGTGTGTGTAGTAGTTGATCTGAGAGCAAGTAGCTGACCTGAGGCCCATGTTTGTCATATTCATTACGTTCCAATCTTGCACACACGCCTGGCTGCATGACAACACACATTCATTACAGCGCGTTGGTTCCCATTCTTCTGCTAAACAGGCTAATCCAATGTGTTCATTTAACTCTGAAAAGAAAGAACATTCTCACTCCAACACGACGGCAGCATTTGAAGTCCCTCGCACACGAATCAAAGTGGATCTGTGAATTATCCCTCAAGCCTCTACAACAGCGCTTTGTATCAGGGCCCACTTGAAAATCTCCAAAGTGTTTGCGGCCCACCCATCTGATCACTTAGTGGTCAGATGGGTGGGCCGCGGGCATTTTCAGAGCATGTTTATTTTAATGATCAATCAATCGATTGTGTTCTGGCTTGGATCAATGGAACTAACTTAGTATACTTTAAGTTCCTATTTATCAGTATCACAATAAAAAATCATCAATCAGGAAAAATACCATGCCATTTTTTATATTGTTATATCATCAATAAAATCCTAGTGTTTTGTCAATTATTTGGCAATTGCAAGTTGGCCACTTGAAATATCCTCATGGCCCACCAGTGGGCCCTGTTGTGGAAATTCAACATTTCCTCGGAGAGAGAATGAAGCGTTAATACTGATATGGTTTCAGTAGATTTATAAAAAATAATAATGAGAAAATAAGAATAAAGAACAGGGGGGAAAAGGGAAAAGGGAGGGAAGGAGATGGAAGAAGGGAAGGTGGACAGGGTCCGGTTGTCTCGGAAGGCAACGGGAGTCTGACACCGATCTTGATGTTGGGGCAGCTTAAATACAGATTCTACAAGGATGCATACACATTGTTAGGATAATTCTGAGGACTGATATTCCTCTGTCTGACCAAAAGATGTGTTCTCAGCACTTGAGTATGGAAGGTCCATTCTGCCTGACTATGAAATGTGCTGCTCCACGCTCAGCGTCCAAGAGCGGCGACACTACCCTGACCAACTATAAAAATGTGTTCCATTCTCATCGACTGAGAATGGAAGGCCCACTGCTATACAGTATGTATATGCTGAGGCGATAGTCACTGCCCTAGCCAGAATACTGACGCCTGATATGAGAAACAGTCTCCTTGAGTTCATAAAACCTTATAACTAGTCGTCTTGCTGTCTGGGTCTGAAGCTTGCCTACAGAGGAATAGCTACTTGACCTTGCTGTATGAGCCTGCTGCTTAATAGTGC
>NC_137616.1:28103521-28331021 GCF_963280865.1 Gymnoscopelus braueri | reverse complement strand
TAATGTGATTGGTGCAGAATGCACAAAGTAGCCTTTTTTCTATTGTTACACCAGACCAAGACTTAATTGACTATTCAGGAACAAAGTAGCCTCTCTAAGAATTTATGCTGATGCTCACTTGGACTAAAACAATGAATGCTTGTCGGGTGAGGAAACGGAAGTTGTCCCGTCTAATTAAAAGAAAATGTAATTAAATTAAAGAACAGGATGTTCTGGTTTATTGGTGGCGTTAACAGACTAAATGAACAGAATCAAAGGGAATTATGTCAAGATATAAGCATGCAGTCAAACAGTCGGTACAGGATTAATAATTCAATAGTGTATACTATACGCACAGAAAGCTGGTCAGGAAGGGGGCCATATCATATAGCCATGTCAAGAGGGCCATGTCATAATCACATAAACACATTATAGAGCTGTTCTGTTCTGTTTTTAAATAGATACAGTAAAATAGATTGTGTAATATGCGCACGCACGCACGCACGCACGCACGCACGCACGCACGCACGCACGCACGCACGCACGCACGCACGCACGCACGCACGCACGCACGCACGCACGCACGCACACACGCACACAACAATTCTAACACAATTTTACTGCTGCCTGTACCTTATTTCTCAGCCTTTCTCTGAGCTCTCAGTGAAGGTATCGTGAATGTGTGAGTACGGTTGTCCTTATCTAGAGCAATGCCTCTGTAATGCCAGCGATGTCTTCAGACACCGAAAACAGCAGATCTACAAGCTTGTAGATCCGCTGTTTTGTGTGCGAACACCTGCACGTAACTAAGTATAAATCAGGTGTCCCAGAGTGACAGGCTGTCATTCATGTGTCACACACGCTTAACCTCAAGTAAAGGTAAAGCACACACTGCTCCTCAGTGGAACTGCAAAGTGGAGCCAGGGAGCTTTACAGACAAGGCTTCTAACGTAGATGTTTTATAACATGAAGAACAATGACAACCTATCTGTCTGTCTGTCTGTCTGTCTGTCTGTCTGTCTGTCTGTCTGTCTGTCTGTCTGTCTGTCTGTCTCTGCCTCTCCAGTACTAATGGGGTTTCTTAAACGTATTTACATCCCGTAAATATGTCCTATACCGCTGCATGGAAATTAGCATCCCTATTCTGTGGAACGTACAAGTATTAGTTCACTAGGTATAGAGCACTCCTCCCTCTTCCGCCGATGAGCAACAGGCTTCTATCAATCAACTAAGGGTTCAATTAGCTTCAGTAAGCTGTCAGTTCCCACGCTGGGAACTCTTAAGAAGAAACATCAGTGACAATTTTAGCACCTATTAAAGGTTTGAAGAGGACCCGTGTGCCCCAGCTCTTTACTTTGTGATGTTTCATGCAGGTTAGCACCACACGCACACGCACACGCACACACACACACACACTCGCATGCACGCACACACACACACACGCACACGCACACGCACACGCACGCACACTCGCATGCACGCGCACACACACACACACACACACACACACACACACACACACACACACACACACACACACACACACACACACACACACACACACACACACACACACACACACACACACACACACACACACACACACACACACACACACACACACACACACACACACACCTTTTATCTGGTCCGCATAAATATGTGCAGAGGTGGAGGCAGGGAACCAGAGAAAGAGACGGGAGAGTGAAGGGGGGAGAGGCAGACTGAACGGGGGGAGACAGAGACAGGGTTAGGGGTAGGGGGGCAAATGAGCTCATAAGCTAAACATCTAGGTAAAAATCTAATCATGTGGATCTCGGCATCCACATGAGAACGGCATGGCTTCAATGTGGATGTGAGACTTCATGTGGCCAGCCTGTGACATCAGTCATCTATGACACTGGTCCTCAAATGTTTTTTTAATTTCAAGGACCCCCATAACTCTGAGAGTTTTGTACAAATGGAATCAAATGGACCAGAGTTACAGACATTTAAAGGTCCATTTGGAACCCCCTCAAGGCACCCTCAGGGTCCCGGAACCCCACTTTGTTTGAGAACCACTTGTCCACGACATGTCCGTTATAGAAAATTAAGTTAAATATTTCAAAAAGTATAAAACATATGGTAAAGAATGATAACAGAAGGGGCACTAAGTTATTTAGCCCACTGGCAGTATACACAAGAAATTTGACACTGATCCAAAGGTTCCCGCAAACCTTTGGATTTGCTCTGTACAATCATACAGACAAGCACATAGTCTGACTCCCTCTTACAGACGGCTAGCCTCCTGCAGAGCCACGCCATAAAAAGACAGACTGACTGGCAGATGAAGAACAATAAAATGCAGGAAGCAGCTAGGACGAGGAGACGGGAAAATGCAGGGGTTGGGGGGGGGGGGGGGGGGGTCCTGGGGCCTGAAGGGATAAAGACAGAGAGAGAGAGAGAGAGAGAGAGAGAGAGAGACAAGTAGAGATGGAGAGAGTCAGATAATGAGCAAGAGAGAGCTAAACAGAACATGTAGAAATATCACGGTGGGGGATGTGGGTTGCGGGGGGCTCCAGGGCTTGTGTTAAGAGATTGGGAGGGTAAAACATATGGCTCTGTGTATTATTGATGGCAGATCGGTGTTGGGGGGGGGGGGGGGGTGCTCGAGAAGAGGTGCTGATGATTCGCCTGCAGTGATTTTTGTGCACGCCACTGAGCTCTGAGGCCGCTCAGGCTCCAGTTGGTTTAAAGTCATTAAAGATTTAGAGACGACTGCCGAATGGTAATGAGCAGGCAGTCCTTACTGAAGAAGTGATAGAAAAAGAGAGGAAAATAAAGGGCTAAAGATGATGACACACACATAGAGAGAGATTGGTGGGCGGGTTAGAGAAAGGAAGGGGCTAAATGGATGGGAATAGTGGAGATATTGGAAAGATGAAAAAATTGACAAGCTCACAATGCAATGTGTTCTGAGCATGCAGATCGACTGTTTTTGCTATTTGATCTTACAACTAAGTATATAGTGTTTAGGTGGTTCTATACACTGCACCAGGTCAAGGGTTAAACCTGTGTGTGTGTGTGTGTGTGTGTGTGTGTGTGTGTGTGTGTGTGTGTGTGTGTGTGTGTGTGTGTGTGTGTGTGTGTGTGTGTGTGTGTGTGTGTGTGTGTGGGGGCGAGGTGGTCTCAATGGCCCTTTGTTGGTCTTAATTCTCTAGACATAACAACCCCAGACACCAGCTAGGTGTGTGTGTGTGTGTGTGTGTGTGTGTGTGTGTGTGTGTGTGTGTGTGTGTGTGTGTGTGTGTGTGTGTGTGTGTGTGTGTGTGTGTGTGTGTGTGTGTGTGTGTGTGTGTGTGTGTGTGTGTGTGTGTGTGTGTGTGTGTGTGTGTGTGTGTGTGTGTGTGTGTGTGTGCGCGCATCACGCCCGTACGTATGTGTGTTGTCACTTATCAAACCCATTCATTCTAGACTTTAATTATAAAAGACCTAGCCCTGTAGTCAGTCTTGCCACACCAGAAACCCTCTAGCCACAGCAACAAGTCCTCTTAACTCTCTCTGTCTCTCAGCTCTCCAGTGTTTAGAGAAGCACGCGTCAATGATCCATTGATTCAGCGGGCCTTCTCCCTGCTCTCTGTACCCTCTCCATCGCACTCCTGGGATTAACCCAGCTTTCAGCCAATGACTCACAGAGACGGATTAACTGCCCCTTATCGAGCACCCACCCCACCGGACACTGATTTGGGATCAGATAACTCTTTGACAGTCCTAATTGTCACCATTAAGAACTTCGAAGGTGATGTCAGATAAAGCAGCTGGCTCTTGGCCAGGTGCTCAGTAAAACCTACCTTTCTGCGAGGCTGGAGAGGCAGGCAGCATGTGGGTGAGGGATCTTCCCCGTCTCCGTCTCTGTTCCTTGCAAGGCTGTCCTTTTTCAGTGTGCGAACATAGGACACTCTCCTTTTAACGGTCCGGTCCCGGTCCAGAGGTTTTGGCTCCAATGAGTCCCGTCTGGCCCTAGTTTGGAGGCCCCGGTCCTGGGTAGTTGGCACAGGACGTCCCACGGCCAAGGGTGCAGGTGCACCCCTTCGCCCTCTCTCCAGGTAAACATGAATGCACATGCACAGTGCAGTGAGCAGAATGCACGCGCGAAGTACTAGTCCCCTTGTGAGGCGATCCTTGCCCATGCCTGCCCACGGTGGATGGTGTGTCCGATTTACTGTTTACATTCCTTCTTTCTATCTCACTCTCACTTGCTTCAGTCCATCTCTGAGACTAAATTGGTTAGTTTGTCTTTGCTGTTTCATTCTCTCCCCCTATCCCATTGTTCCTCTCCTTGTACAACAAATGTTGTTCGATTCTCTTTGGGTCCGGCTTCTCCTTCCTTCAGGTCCAAAGTCCAGCATTAGAGAGAAGTGAGTGAGTTAGAAAGAGATTAACACAAAACCTGCAGGCATGCGTGTTTCTGCAATTTCTATGTCAGCTGTGTCTCAGTGCGCCAGGCACTGTGCATTAAGTCAAAAGAACAGTGCATGCTTCCCTCATTGAAAACTTTGGGAACTCCCTCCTTAAGCCAAGAAGTCCAATATAATACAGACGCACCCCCCTCTCTCTGTCTCCCTCTCTCTCTCTGTAATACTCTCGTTCTCTCTCTCTCTCTCTCTGTAATACCCAAACATTCACTCTCTGCCCTCCCTCAGTTTGCTTCTCCCGTCCCCCTAAATCTCGAGTTACTGTGTAACACTATATACTATGGGCAGGGCCTACAGATCCACCGCTGGCGATTGCCCAGGCCTTGAAACCTCTGCATGTGTATGCTCATTGAACAGAGAGAAGATTGAGAGAGACACACAGAGGAGAATAAGAGAGAGAAAGAATGAGAGGGACAGAGAGAGAGGAGGAGGAGGAGGAGAAGCTGGTGTTCGAGGGAGGTTCTTTGAAACATTGTGTGCCGTTGAGAAGAATGGCAGGAGGAAAAGATAAGTCCGAAAAAATAAACGAAGAGCAAACAGAATCAATTGAAAGTAGGAGTAGCTCTTGTATAGAAAGAAGGCATCACTGCTGACGTATTTGTGTGTCTAAAATACAAGAATACGCATTGAAGTTAAGACAAATAAACAATATGAAAATAGTTATGAGAGCTCACACTTCTTTTTCTAAAAGTATAGACGGTGTAGTGATAGATGGGGCAGTTTGGGGGAAACTCTGATGCCTCTTCATACTTGGTTGCGTGCCATGTTGCACCCCAAAAATTGCTGATGTAGAAGCTCATGTGATGCGTTGTGAGCTTTTAGATTTGTTATTTTGTGTGTGACACGGGAGTGCAACCAAGTGTAAATCCAGCTTGAGAAGCCATGCATTGGGCCATGCCCCTCGAGTCCTTGCCGATGCACACGCCGAGTTTGAGATCAGTTGGTCCCATATATGCACATGACCATATATAGGCATAGCAGTCGGATCTGTGGCTCTGGATAACCGGATCTCCATACATGCCTGTATATGGGAATATCAGGTTTGTTTATGGTTATGTGTGAGTCATAGTGACATGCCTATATTGGCGTAACGGGTTTGTTTATAGTTATGTCTGAGGTTATGTCTGAGTCATAGTGACAGTGCCTACAATGACATATTAAAAACACGGTGAAGAAGAATTCTGCTTCTATGGGCCGAGGGCTTGGAATAAACTCCCATTACACCTAAGACAGGCAGCCTCTGTGGATAGCTTTAAAGCACAGCTCAAGACCTATTTCTTCACTCTTGCTTTTCAAATCTCTGTGTTGTTATTTATGTCCCCACTGTTTTGCCTGATTCACTGCCTTTTTTGCTTTTATTTTAATGTTGTTTTATGCTTTAGCTTTTCTTTTTTGCTTTATTGTTAAATTAGTTGTACTTTTTCTGTAATTGTATTCTTGCTCTATAAAGCAGTTTCAGCTGCATTTCATGTCATGAAAGGTGCTATACAAATAAAGTTTATTATCATTACTATTATTATATGAGCGTATAAGGTTTGTTGCAGGTTGAAGTGGCCGTAGTCCGCCCACCGGCCCTCCCATTAGTCAATTTTGATATAGGACATATATATATATATAGACCAATTATTTGTTTACTAACATTGAGACTGGACGCACAGGTGATTGTTTCACACAATCAATTCCCAACCTGTTGTTTTGGGGTGCGCTGGTTTCAGCACACCCCAACCCCCTCTTGTGTGTTGGCTAGTGAGGCGCGTCCTAGCTAGACCTGACAGAATGGGTTTCATTGCGCGCATACTGGTTGCGTGCATACTGGTTCTTATCAGTGTGACGTCGTCTGTTAAGGGGTCTATATAAAGATTTTAAACCCTGCATCTCACTTTGTTGATTGAGCATTATTGGTCATCTACACTAGCCCAACATTGTATACAGTGTCATCACCTTTCCTAAGGTATGCACAAGCATTATCCTGCAATAATTGCAAGTTCACCCTCACAAAAAACATAAGAGGAACGGCATGCATTCTTAAAGTATATTAAATCTCTGGCAATAAACAGATGAGCCCAGTTGCCCCAGAAACGTATGGGATTACATTTCCCCAAGTAAACATTTTCAGACTTAATATACTGACAGAAGGTTGCTTTATATTCCCCTCCTGAGTCTCTTCTTTGATGCAAACATTGACTTGCCTTCAGAAACCACTAAATCGAGTTTAATTCATGAACAAATAATAAATGAGAGGCAGCTTCCATTTATTTAATATGTTATTGATATTGTACTGAGCCTGTCAGGGTTTATATGGAGAAAAGTATTGCAGCTGACGATTCCAGGGCACTCTTAAAATATGCGTTTATTGACAGAGTATCCTGACAGGATGCTATCTAAAGTACTGTAGGATAATGATGAAGGTGCTTTCTTTCAGCTGTTTAGGGTGAATGAAATCAAACCAACGTCCATGTTTGGATATTGTTCGGTGTGTAGGACTTTACTGGCCCCTTGTGGATTAAATGGAGAAATACATACATTTAGGCTGGTTGGACTCCACCATCATCTTGGGTTTCAGTTGTTTTGTGAAATACAATCATGATCATGTAAAATATCAAAGGCCTAGAGATTCCCACATTGAATGAATAGAAGAATCAATAAGTCAGTCGATCAGCTAGAGCAGGATTTAGGATGATGGTCAATTTAGATGCCAGGTACAATACTGTTGTATATATTGACGTTAGGTGAAGGGACAGACATTACTGTATGTTTCACTCCATTGGTTTACATTCTACGCTGTTCTTTTCTTTACGTGTGTGTTCAAGCACCATGACGTGCCAGTCCTGTTTATCAAAGACAAGTCAAAATGGCTTAACAAATTAAATAATTATTGATAAAAGTGGTAATAAATGAGAAGGTTGCAAGGTATAAGCCAGGAGTGGGCAGCATTTATTTCCAGAGGGCCATACTGACTTCGATAAAATGAGTGAAGGGCCATACATTGTACAATTGAATTTAAACTTGAAACACATAGTGCTGAATGATGTTAAAACTGCATGAATTTGGTAGACATGCCAGCCAGACTACTTTAGAATAAGGTCCTTGCTTTCAAGAATGTTCATCAACAAAATGTTGATCTTTCTTTTTCTTTATGTATCACTCTGGTGTACTCTGTACGAGATAACAATGAAAAGATTACATAAAACAATCCACGTCAATGCCGTATCTCATCTTATCTAATATGCACCACTCCATAGGTCACTGATAAAACACATTGCATTCACATTGAATTCATTATATATGGATTCACGGCAGACTGTTACACTGTTACATGATCAACATAAAACATTTGAGTACATACTACATACGGATGGAGGAATGCAGGTATGTACTCAAATGGCAAATATTAATTACTATTAATTGGAGTGAAATTAATTTGTCTCAAAACCAGTAACATATGGCAGCCTTTTAAAATGTAGATTTTTTTTTGGATTTTTTTTTTAGGGGGGGGGGGGGGGCATTTTTTTGTTTATGACTTGGCGGGCCGGATTGAAATGGTCAAAGGGCCGGGTCCGCCCCCCCGGGCCGTATGTTGCCCATGTGTGGTATAAGCAGTACTATGAGGTTGACAGGAGGGGGGTCGTAGGAAGTCCATTTTAGGAGTGTCATTTAAGTACAGCAATTATGAAAGGAAAAGAGAGTTGACAGGTGGTCCTGGTGTGTAATGGATACTGCCATGCGGACTCCCATGTCATTAATCAATCATTTAGTCATGCTCTAAATGTGAAGGATTTTAACAGCCAGTGGTTGAACTTGAACGTAACCACTTTCAACTTGGCATCTCTATTTTAGGCATGTTATTTATGCCGAATATTGTCAAGGATGCTTTTCTTTTAATGTATAGTGAAAATCTATAAAATAGGGCTTAAATGGTTAAATATCTCTTTAGTGATGCACTATAGTATGTACAATAGTCATCTCCATAGTCATCTCTATAGTCATGTACTATAGTATGTACTATAGTCATCTCCATAGTCATCTCTATAGTCATGTACTATAGTATGTACTATAGTCATCTCCATAGTCATCTCTATAGTCATGTACTATAGTCATCTCTATGTCATCTCTATAGTCATGTACTATAGTATGTACTATAGTCATCTCCATAGTCATCTCTATAGTCATGTACTATAGTCATCTCTATGTCATCTCTATAGTCATGTACTATAGTATGTACTATAGTAATCTCCATAGTCATCTCTATAGTCATGTACTATAGTCATCTCTATGTCATCTCTATAGTCATGTCTATAGTCATCTCTATAGTCATGTCTATAGTCATGTACTATAGTATGTACTATAGTCATCTCCATAGTCATCTCTATAGTCATGTACAAAAAAGGATATTATATGCCCCAGGGTATATCTCATGTAACCCTTGACAGAAGGCCTATATCAGCTCAACTGGCTCAATACTGAAAGGTTGGTTGGTTCTGGCCCAAAGAAAAACATTATAAACTGATTACTGGTGGAAAGTCTGGTGACGCGTGGTTAACTGATTACTGATGATCGGTGTTTCATTGCTGCTCCACAGGCCACCGTGCATCATGAAGTTACAGTGTCCAAAAGGGGACATGACGCTAGAAGCACCACAACACCCAGACAATCTGTCAACTTGGCGGAGATCTGTGTTTTACTGTCTGAGCACATTTCTAGTCTTGTATAGTTTGTTAGAGTTATATATAAGTCAAAATACAAGTTGTTCATGCACAGGGATTAGAATTTTGCTTTCATTTAGTCAACAACCCAAGTTGTCTGGAATTTGCATGGATTTAGCCAGAATCCGCTGCCACACAGCTGGATAATATTAAGTTAGGCCTCTCCTCTCGGTTTGTTTTTGCTTGCAGTCGCAGCCAGGCTGTGCAACAGGTTAGACTCGGGTCTGTAGAGCACAGGTCATGTAGACTTGGCCTATTAGTTCTCAGAAAGCCCTCTTCACTTAGCAGTGCAGAGAGAGGGCAGAGTATAAATCAATGAGAGTCCACGTAGGGGCACACCACGTGCACATGTGAGAATGACAACAAATTACACAGAAGATTTATGCAGCCATAACTGAAACTGTGGTACTGTATGGTACCTCCGGACTGTATGTATAATGTACCGTTAACAAACTTGTTAATAAAGAATTCAATTAATCAATCAAAATGGGGAAGATAATGAAAGTCTGTTAGGAAATTGTGTCTGCATCTTAAGCCAGATTTATACTTTGTTGCATGCCTAAAATAGCTGCTATTTTTGGCATGCAACACCATTGTACGACGGAGTATAAGTTGTGCATAAGATAAGCATCAGATAAGACACAGCGTGCAATGTGCAATGCCACAGAATTAGCAGACACTGTCAGAGAAAGAAGTAAATATTCATGAGGTTGACACCACATTTGTTGATGTCATATTCAGGTACGTCTCTCTTCACTGTTTGTTTGGTACTGACAGAACACTCAACAAGTCTGGGTGGTTAGGTATGAAAAAGTGGGTAATAAATAGCGAACGTGTGAGGCTGAAGGCAGAGAATAAACAAGTTGAGCCTCCTAGGAATAGAAATGAACATAGAGGAAAGAAGGGGGTGGGGGTGAAGAGAGCGGACCCAACAACGAGCACCATTCTGAAGAATCAGGGAGAGTTCAGAACTGCTATTGGCTCTTGCAAAGGGTGTGTGAGTGTGGGCAGGCGCGTGTGCGTGTGTGTGTGTGTGTGTGTGTGTGTGTGTGTGTGTGTGTGTGTGTGTGTGTGTGTGTGTGTGTGTGTGTGTGTGTGTGTAGGCGTGTGTGTGTGTGTGTGTGTGTGTGTGTGTGTGTGTGTGTGTGTGTGTGTGTGTGTGTGTGTGTGTGTGTGTGTGTCTGTGTGTGTGTGTGTGTGTGTGGGGAGAGCTGTACACACTACAGTCTCTCCTGGCACCACTGCTGTGGGAAGCAACCAGTTGTGACAGGAACAGGTAAGACTGTATTTGCTTTGGGTCGGGGGGGCTGTCAAGATTAAGTGTTCTGCATTTGAAGTTTGATAATCAATACTAAACTGCATATAAAGTAACAATCCATATCTCATGTTCTGAATGATTCTCCAGGCTCTCTGATTAGATTAGACTAGATTCACTTTTGATGGTGGTGATCGTCAGAGTAATAATAAGAACCACCACAGTCCCCAAGACCTGTTGTATCCAGCGAAGGCAAGAGGAGATAAGTCAACACTTCCCCCATATCAATCATTAAGGGACCACATCACACCAGTCCTCCGTGACCTCCACTGGCTCCCAGTCCAGCACAGAATAGATTTTAAAATACTCATCACCACCTACAAGGCCCTCAACAACCTGGCTCCCCGCTATACCTCATCCAAAGCCACGCCCCCTGCCGCTCCCTCAGGTCGGGCGAGGCCAACCTCCTGGACAAAGAAAAATAACCTTTTTTTTTTATTGTATTTTATCAAAATAGCTTAACCATGTGTAATGTGCTACTTCACTCACATTGCCCATACAAGTTCCAGCTCTACTGGGTTTTTAGACCCAGTCTTATTCTTCTGGGTAACACCATAGTGCCTTTTGTAGATCAGGGTCTCCTCTCCATCTTCATGGGACAGTGCAGTGTTGATTTTGACAGCAAATTTTGATTTAGTTTTAGTCATTGTTGTGAGCGTGTAGATCAGCACAACACCCGAGTGCAACCAAACATCAAATGACTTGTATTTTAGTTCTACTGGATCTCTTCTCCACTAGTTCCTCACACTAACACAGTCTAGTTTTTATTTGTTGACGAAATTGTCAATATATTTAGTCTGAGTTTTAGTCATCGTAGTTTAGTTTTTATTTAGTTTTCGTCAGTGAAAAAAGATAGTCGACGAACATTTTTCGTCATAGTTTTAGTCGACGAAAACAACACTGGGAGTCTGGGACAGTGTCATGATTGGGTCCTCCTCAGTCCGCAGGAACTTGGGCTGTTCCAAGGCATATCAATCTTCATTTTTCAGTTAGTAAAAAACGTAACTTTACAACAGGAGCTTTATAGGCTAAGTTAAATATATTTAAAACCATTCAAATACAGCAAAGAAAGTAAAATAAAAGATGCATGTGTTCACTAGGGGTAGAGTGGCCAGTAGAGCGGCCGGATGGGAACTGCATGGTTCCCAGTTCGATCCCGGGCTCCCCCAGAGTCAGTGTCGAAGTGTCTTTGAGCAAGACGCTGAACCCCTAATTGCTCCCTATGAGCAGTAGTCAGGGGATATTAGCAGAAAGATTTCCGATCTTGGAATCAAGAGGGTCAAACTAGGGTGTTTTTATGATTCTGAATCCATTGCAAGCATTTGTTTTGCACCAAAACCACTCCTTGGGCTAAAAACGGCCATAGCCATCATTGTCCAGGTATACTTTTTGTGTAAAAAGCCCATTGAGATTGGGCTGTTTTTAGCCCAAGGAGTGGTTTTGGTGCAAAACAAATGCTTGCAATGGATTCAGAATCATAAAAACACCCTAGTTTGACCCCTCACATGCTACTTAAAACAGAATTAAAATTAGATTTTTTTTGCCCTGCATGGAAATGCAGGGAAATGGTGGGTACCCCAACTTTCAGCAGCTGTCAAAAATTCTCCTAGGGAAACTGAATTTCAGTCTTTGTGAGATGTGTTACTAGACACCTTTACAAACACATTGGTGAAGATTTTTTTTGGTAAGGAATTTATTCCAAGATTGGAAATCTTTCTGCTAATATCCCCTGACTACAGGTTGGTGCCTTGCATGGTTTCCTCCGCCATCGGTGTGTGAATGTGTGTGTGAATGGGTGGATCCAGGTGGATCTAATGCAAAATCTATGTAAAGCGCTTTGGATAAAAGCGCTATATAAATGCACCATTGACCATTTTACTAATAGCCTACTGTGGCAGCGATGGACCTGAATGAACTCATTTACAAAAGCCAAAACTAAAATAGCCTTCGGGGATGTGTGATGGCAATACAATTTATAATTCCTGTTTTTCCAATTTTATTATTCATTTTTATTTCAGCTCATTCACATGATCTACAAGCTCACAATGCGTTGCGATGCTACGCATTGTGAGCTTGTAGATCTGCTATTTTCAAAATATTTGAAAACTTCTCAAATGGGACATTCTGCATACGATACGATACGATACGATAATACTTTATTGTCAGTTTGCACTGAAATTTGTCTTGCGACCCAACAGCCATGTATGCAACATATAACACACACATTTGACATGACACAATGCATAATGAGTACTTTTACTTTTGGTACTTTAAGTACATTTTGATACCAATACTTTTGTACTTTTACTCAAGTAAATTTTGAATTCCGGACTTTTAATTGTAACAGAGTATTTCTACATTGCAGTATTGATACTTTAACCTAAGTAAAACATTTGAGTACTTTTTCCACCACTGGTGTCAAGTTAACGTCAGTCTGAAGCATAGAGACACACGGGGACTACAAATTTCACGCCCACTTTTGAGACAGCGCCGCTACTCGAGGTCCGTTAGAACGATGAACTGCAGCTGCCAATGCAATCCCTATGAGAGGATATGAGAATTAGCCTACTTTTGAAATATTCGTACATTAACTGGAGACGATATTGATTTAAATAAAAATATGTTTCCAAATGTATGGAGTGTCTTTGTCAACATATCTTCTTGTTTTCTTAATAGTTGATGTGTTTCACATTTAATTTGCCACTTTAACGAGTTACCCATAATGCTAACACAGCAGAGGGTAGACAGCAGACAGGCATTTCAGTGACATCACTGTCTTTACGAGCGCCGAGCGCCGACCGACAGCGTACCCCACTGTAGTAGAGGCAGGAGAGGCGGTCGCCTGCCCAACTAAGATCTCGCCTCCCCTAAAAAAAAAAATAACCCGAAAATGTGTCATTGCGTGCTTAATGTCCTCAAAGTCACGCATCCAACAAGCTTTGAACTGAGCAGATTGGACCTTCTGTTCCAGAGATAATGACCAAAACCTATTGAAAACGGCCACTTTCGCCAGTTTTCTGGGTATTGAAAACCTCAAGGGATGCGTCCGTGATGCGACCACTTAAAGTCTGGATCTCCGATGCTAGCGGTTTTGACATACTGATGGAGTATATTATAGTATATTGTGGGTAGTATATCGAGATGAAAGATATGGGACATTAAAAAGGACAAATTAAACAAATGGGACAGATTATTAGAACACAAAAAAAATCGCTACAGCCTCAGTAGTTAACCAGTGAAATGACGGTATTTTACAATGCCTCTCATAGAGATTGCATTGAGAGCTGCAGTTCATCGTTCTAACGGACCCCGAGTGTCAAAAGTGGGCGTGGATTTGTAGGCCTTCCGCTTCCGGCCGTGTGTCTCTATAGAGACACACGTGTGTCTCTATAGAGACACACGTCTCTATAGAGACACACGGCCGGAAGTATTTCGGAGACAGTACTCCATCAGTATGTCAAAACCGCTAGCATCGGAGATCTATATCGCATTGGTATATACGTCACGGACGCATCCCTTGAGGTTTTCAATACCCAGAAAACTGGCGAAAGTGGCCGTTTTCAATAGGTTTTGGTCATTATCTCTGGAACAGAAGGTCCAATCTGCTCAGTTCAAAGCTTGTTGGATGCGTGACTTTGAGGACATTAAGCACGCAATGACACATTTTCGGGTTATTTATTTTTTTTAGGAGAGGCGAGATCTTAGTTGGGCAGGCGACCGCCTCTCCTGCCTCTACAGTGCGTACGCCACTGGTCGGCGCTCGGCGCTCATAAAGACAGTGATGTCACTGAAATGCCCGTCTGCTGTCTACCCTCTGCTGTGTTAGCATTATGGGTAACTCGTTAAAGTGGCAAATTAAATGTGAAACACATCAACTATTAAGAAAACAAGAAGATATGTTGACAAAGACACTCCATACATTTGGAAACATATTTTTATTTAAATCAATATCGTCTTCAGTTAATGCAGGATAATTTTAAAAGTAGGCTAACTTTCATATCCTCTCATAGGGAATGCATTGGCAGCTGCAGTTCATCGTTCTAACGGACCTCGAGTAGCGGCGCTGTCTCAAAAGTGGGCGTGAAATTTGTAGTCCCCGTGTGTCTCTATGCAGTGAATGAGCTACAGCCCCCGTCTCACAAAGGGGAAGCGCCATCGTGTGGCGAAAACTGCAATATGCCTTTTTTCCTCAAACTGTGAAATCACTGCTTATTTCCTGGTACAGTCTTGTACAAACATGGCTCTGACTCTGAGTCCTGACTCCTATACATACAAAATATACATGATAAAAAACAAACAAAACTGACCATACATCAGTGTTTGTCGCACCTGCACCTTTTCAAGTCATGAACCCGGCATACACTATATCTTCAGAGTTAAATAAACTCCCAGAGTGCAGAAATGGAACCAGATGCAAATGGGGTTCCATTTCTGCACTCTTGGATTTAGAAATAACTAGTGGTGTAAAGTAATTAAGTAGCCTTTACTCAAGTACTGTACTTAAGTGCAATTTTGAGGTATTTTTTTTACTTTAGGCCTACTATTTCCAATTGTCAATGCTTTTACTTCTACTCCACTACATCTGAGGAAAATATTGTCCTTAGTTATTTGATTTTTATTACTAATAAACATACATTAACCGCTTAAGTTATATATATATTCGGCTATTTGATTTGATTTGATTCTGCATATGAGTAGGCTACTTTAACTTTTTGTATATTTTGATGCCAATACTTTTGCACTTTTACTTAAAGGGGTAGTTCACCCCCAAAATAACTTTTTTTCTATTGATTCCTCACCACCTGGAGCCTTGAATTCATAGATATTTTTTAGTTTTTGTCACATTCCTAAGCCAATAATTTGATTTTAATAAATTTGTCCCCATTGATTCCGGTAGGAGACACAAATGCATTTGTGTCTCCTACCGGAATCAATGGGGACAAATTTATTATAATCAAATAATAAAGGAAGGAATGCGACAAAAACAAAAAAATATCCATGAATTCAAGGCTCCATGGGGTGAGTAATCAATAGAAAAAAAGTTATTTTGGGGGTGAACTACCCCTTTAAGTAAATTTAGATTTCCGGACTTTTACTTGAAATGGAGTATTTCTGCATTGTGGTATTGATACTTTTACTTAAGTTAAAAAATTTGAGTACTTTTTTACACCACTGGAAAACACCCCTGCTCGTGTGGCATGTCTTCATGGTGGACAGCTTCGTGTGAGTGTGTGTGACAGTGACAGTGTGTGTGTGCGCGCCCCTCCTCCCTGCAGAAAGCCCAACAAATTGAGTAATACAGTATCCGTTCAGAAACCGCTATCCGAGTGAGACGCGCGTTGAGCGATCCTCCACCAGAACCATGACCGTAGAGCGAATATTCGATGAGCTTGGACATTTTAAAAGGTACTCCAAATATTGTAATTTTTGTCTAATATTGATCGTATCTTTATAATGAGTTCCACGTCCACCACATATTTTTCCTTCCCCACTTTGGCACTGGATCCCCCTTTCCAAGAATGATGGTATTTTTAGATATTCACTTTTCTTTTAAGAATAAATCACATACTGCTATTATAATCGTTTCTGTTAATCTACTCTGACTTGGAATAGTAGACTACAGTTTTAGTTCACCATAACAGTTAGTCGGTGGACGTGGAAGTTTGTTCGACCCCACATTGTGACTTGTTTTCTAAAGAGCGAGGCTCGCCCCTTTCCCACTATTTGTGTTGGAAGATAAGCTTGTATCTTGCTGTATCACTACATCAGTTATATTATAGCATAATATGAGAAGGGGGGAATAATCGGAAGAAAATGTTTGATTTAGTATGAAGAATGTTTACCCATGATGCAGGCGTGCAAAGCTACCACAGTACTGGCAACTATAACTGCAGTGGTGGAAAAAGTAGGCTACTCATATTTTTTGACTTAAGTAAAAGTATCAATACAGTACTGCAATGCAAAAATACTCTGTTACACGTAAAAGTCCGGAATTAAATATTTACTTGAGTAAAAGTATTGGCATCAAAAAGTACCAAAAGTAAAAGTACTCGTTATGCAGAATGTCCCATTTCACAAGTTCAAAATGTATTGAACAATCTTTTGAAAATATCTGATCTACAAGATCACAAGACGCATTGTGAGCTTGTAGATCTGCTATTTTCAAATGGCTGAAATGTATATAGGGCCGGCTGAAGTGGTTAATGTATGTTTTGTGATAATGATCAAAATCTACAAAGTAACTAGTAGTAACTAAAGTTTTCAAATACTTGTAGTGGAGTAAAACAAATGCCTAAAATATCTGCCTCTGAGATGTAGTGGAGACTGTGGAGTAGAAGTAAAAGTACTGAAATTGGAAACGCTCCAGTAATGTAAAAAATCATCAAAAGTGTACTTATATACAGTAGCCTACTTGAGTAAATGTACTTCGTTACTTTACGCCACTGTGTACTGGCTACTTGTCCGTCTGTTTTCCATCAGCTGATTGACTTTCCTTTCCTCTCCTCCAGGTTCCAGGCTTGTCTGTACTTCTCAGCGGTCTTCCAGGCTGTAGCCTGTGGGATCCACTACCTCGCGTCCGTGTTTCTCGTGGAGACGCCAAACTTTGTGTGCGGCGCGCCCCAGAACATCACCGACGTCCTGTATGGAAACATCACGGGGTCGAGTCTCCAGGAGGTCCTACCGGTGTTCCGAGTGGGCAATAAAGGACCCATCGTGGTCAGGACGGCTACCGGTGACCAGTGGGAGTTAAGTCGCTGCCGACGCGCTTTGCGCATCGCGCCGTCGGGCTTCGCGTACGACTTTGATGGCAACAAAACGGTGACCGTTTGCGATCAGGACTTTACCTATGATCACAGTGAAGTGTACCAGAGCATCGTGACGGACTGGGACCTGGTGTGTGAAAGGGAATGGCTGGCCAAGGCGACCCAGCCCACCTTCATGCTGGGCGTGCTGATCGGTGCACTGATTTTTGGGGACATCGCCGACAGGTAAGGCTTAAATGAATGTCATTAATGAGGACAATGATGGAAGGGTCGTGGTATAATGCAGTGGTTCTCAACCTGTGGGTGATTATTTGGGGGGGTCCCCAGACGACAGTGAAGTAGCCAATGGTTCACATGACGCTCGTCTGTCACTAGCCCTGAAACATGACTGTCAGTCTGTCACAAGCGTCATGGCGCTACTTGTTCCAGTTTTTTTTGAAAATGTTACATTTACAACCAGTACATCTACATAAACGTTCAGATTTCAAATATAAAGTGCTGACCCCCCGGCCACGGATGTTACAAGTTAAAGCGCCCGGGTCTAAGTACCCGTATCTTCAGTATTGTTCAATAAAAAACATTTAAATCCGATCGGCGGCCAGTTTCCATTTTCATATTGTTTTAATAATGTATCAGAGTGCAATACACCTCCCAACCGATAAGGGCGCGCAGTTGAAATCATATGGAAAAATAATCGGAGAAAATGGTCGGCGATCGGATTAAAAAGCTTTTTATTGAACAATACTGAAGATACGGGTACTTAGACCCGGGCGCTTTAACTTGTAACATCCGTGGCCGGGGGGTCAGCACTTTATAGTTGAAATCTGAACGTTTATGTAGATGTACTGGTTGTAAATGTAAAAGTTTCAAAAAACAGGAACAAGTAGCGCCATGACATTGACAGTCATGTTTCAGGGCTAACAGTGACAATTTAAGGACTTTTAAGACCTTTTTGATACCAAAAAGAATGACCATTACAGCATCAAAAGTAATAAAAAAGTAATCAACCAACTCTACTATAAAACCTTGAACCTCAAACATTGGCCAAATTGTCAAATAATATAAGAAAGAGGCAAAACATTTTGAAAATAGCTGATCTACAAGCTCACAACACGTGAGCTTGTAGATCTGCTATGGGGGGGTCACGGCCTGAAAAGGTTGAGAACCACTGGTATAATGGCTGAACTGAAGTCTCCTGTGATCCAAGAACCAGTCCCAGAAAGCACATTGAGTGACACTGACCAGGGTGTCTCGTTAAAAAAGTGGAATACTCTGGCAACTGGCCTTGGCTAAAGAGTTGGATGGCACACTGACTAGACACTGGGGGGGATGGGTCAATTTGCTCTCTCTCTCTCTCTCTCTCTCTCTCTCTCTCTCACTCTTTCAATCTTAACAGCTGAGAAGGTGTACATTATAAGGCTGTACATTATAAGGCCCTGAACACTGCATGTGCTGACAATTTAAAGATGTCACAAAAAAGCTATGGGCAAAAATATGAATACGGTAAATTGGCCTGCCCTAAGAGGTGCAACAAAACTAGTGAGAGGGAACTGTCCAGATCAGCCAGAGTAAGTGAAAACATGTGTATGAGTGTTTAGGGCTATAGAAGGTTAGAGTTGGACTAAGGTGGTGGGAGGATAAAGATAGCAGTAATGGACTATGCTGGTTAGGCTAAACGTCCTCTGGCGCTGGGTCAGCTTGCTGACATAACCTAACACATAACTGACATAACCCAACACATTATCACTCTCCCAAGTCCCAACTTACCTAATACTGTTGCTTGGTCAAGTGCCCCAGGCGCCACTTTCCAACACAGTGATTGCCTTCTAGCATCTCTATTTGGGACGCAGCAGTGCCTCAGTATACTTCTATAGAAGTGGTGTATGTACAACTGTGACAGTTTCATGATATGTCGTTTCAGTTAAAAGCAGTATTTTGGAAAAGTAGCCTATATTTTGGGCTACACTTACACATGCAGTACTGTATATCTGCCACATTTCTTTACATCATATTTTATGCATTTCTATCCTCGTAAGCACGTCTTCAGCATCAGTAAATCTATGTTGTAATCACTCTGTTCATTTGCTACATGGATTTTGGATTGCATGGGGAGAGTATTTTAAAACTCTTGGTCCTGTACATATACAATGCAGTCATATCTGATGTCAATGTTATTGTATCTGTTCATTTGCCATGAGTTAACACGATTAAACTGGTGTGAATGGATACTATTGGATTACAAACTTTCCATGACTGTTCAAGAACAATGGCATCGCTTTAAGCAATGTCACTCAGAGTTGGAGACTGACAATGGACTCTTTTCACATAAACCATTTTGACAGGTAATTGCAGCTGAAAGTTGTGTATCTGGTTGTGTTTTATGTGTTACTGTCTGCCAGCATGGACAGCTCCTGTACTTTTCATGTCATAAACACCTGTAACAATACAAATCTTGAATCTTGAGTCTTGGAACTTGGCTATTTCCAAACATTTGAATGGGGACATATGGACTGTGACTGATGATGTTTGATAAGTTCACAAGAACACAAGTGCAGACAAGTACAGTTATTGAGAAAAGGCCAATGTTTGGTATTACAGAGCAACATTTCCTAGCTCATACATTGGACACATCTCAAAGCATAAAGCAAGTGGCGACACAGACAAGATGGATAAATACAAGAAAATCTGAAACCGTTTCTAACACTTTTGTCTTTGCGACCACAGTCAGTTACTGGTTTGAGAGGCAACTCCTTTCTCTCTCCTCCAAAATGCTTCATCTCCATGTGAGTCACGAGGCAAAGCAAAGAAATCCATTGCCAATTCATTTTCATATGGGTTGCCAATTTCATCCAATCGGTAGAGAGATTCTATTCATCAGCTTCAATTTTATGTTTAAGTTCCAGTTCCAATTTTGAGAAAAAACACTCTACACTATACTAATACCATTGGAATAGAGCTTATTTTAAAGTGATATTCCTCTGTTAAAATAAATGTTAAATGACTGTATATTCCCGATAGTAATCATTGCTATAGAGTGTTTTTTTCAGGGGTCTCTCCAGCTTTTTGATAAACAGAAAATGCATTTTCAGGTCAGGATACCAATTTTATCCAATCAGGAGAGAGAACTCATACAGGATAAACAAGTGAAATTGGAAATGATGACACAAAGAAATGAGCAGACAAATTGGAACTGGAACTGGAACACTATGAAATTGAAGCTAATGGGTACTCTCTCCTGATTCGTTGAACATTTGCAACCCACCTGAAAATGTATTTTCTGTTTATATAGCTGGAGAGATGGGGCACACCTGTTATTGAACAAACACTCTATAGCAATGAATACTATCAGAATATAGTGCTTTAACCTTTTCACTTAAAACATTTTGTTTTGACCAAAACATATCACTTACCCTACCTTTTAAAAAAAGAAGGAAACTTCCTCCACCATATGCAACTGTAAAATGCAATGTCCACGTCATAATCTTGGGCACTTCACAGCCCGAACACTATGATATTGCACTGTTGCAGAACTCACCTCACTGGCAGGAAGTCAAGGATTTCCTTTGGTTTGCCATTGGCTCTCAAATGTCCCACTGTAACAAGTGTAACATAAAACAGTGACTTGTTCAATGGATTGAAAACATGTCGGCCTAAAAAATATGTTAACCATACTCACTCAGTCTGTATTGTCTGTTTGTCTGTCTCTCAGGGTTGGTCGTGTGAGGATTCTTAATATCACCAGTCTGTGTCAGTTTGCATTTGGAGTATCTGTGGCTTTCAGCGGAAACTACTACGTGTTCGTAGTGCTACGTTTCCTCCTTGCCATGGTGAGTAACTTGTGTTTATTATGAGTGTGTACATGCACGTGATGTAGGTTGCGGGACAAGGTTGACACCAGGAGAGAAAATGACAAATTGAGAACATGTGGAGAGGTATGAGGGAAAGACAGTATAGGCAGAGCCATGTAAAGAGAGAGTTGTGACAACAACGTGATGGCTCTCTGCGTGATGAACGTAGACCTCAGATAGTTTCAGTTAACATGTTAAATTGATTCAGATGTACTTTTGATATAATCTGATTATAAAAGTGCATCACAAAAGCTTTATTCTTCTGCAACTCTACTGTGCTACTAGTGTTTGCTGTTAACTTCAGGGAACCATTGAGATGCTCCACGATCAGTTGTTGCAAATCTTTACATGGGTCAGAGTATAGGCAAAAAGGCTCAGAAATCCACTCCGCCCCTCCCCCTGGCTGGGGCCCGGAAGACTCCCAAAGCCTCTCACCTTTTTCTTTGTGCCTTTTTCAGTCGCCCTCTATAAAATGTAAAGCAAGACAAACTCAAGACATTGAGTAGAACGATGAAACAAACAGGGATCGTAATTTGCACTGTGGCAACTTTGGTCATTAATCCATGAACAACATGATGCACCAAAAAAATCGTGGCTATGAGATCCTTCAGAGCCGTACAGTTGTTTCATTGCTTCACTCTATCTCTTGACTCTGTTTCCACTGCTCCCCCCTCCTTCTGTGGCGTACAGCTGTTGTTTTTCACATAGACTCAGACACTCTGAGAATCCCCTTTACCACACACACGTGTGCACCACCGGAGTTCGATTTGCTGGGGGATGGTGGCGTCATAAATCTTTATGGCCGGTGGGGATACGTTTTAATCTACACGTTTACAACACGTCGTAATGCAATGCATTGTGAGCTTATTTAGCCACTATTTTGATAACATAAGAAGTATACTCTTTAAAGGAGTACTTTGCCCCAAAATGACCTTTTTTTTTTCAATCAATCATTTGATCACCCTTTGAATCTTTGAATACGCGGAGAATTTTAGTTTTTCTCACATTTTCTCCGTGAGTGAATGAAGAATCTAAAACCCAGACAAGAAAGTAAAGAATACTTGATGAAATAAAAAATAGGAGGCCATGATTAAAAACAGCAAAACGATATTAGAAAATCCATGTATAAGCTCAAACACAGCTCTCAAAGTAGCCTTGGATCAAGACTATCATAGATGTATTTAATTGATTTTGACATTTGCATATCTATGATCGTCTTGGGCTTTCCGCACGGATGTCCAGTGACTATTGGGGGGTAAAGCCCAAGACTATCATTGTTGAAACTCTTAAAGGACTGTAGGTTGATTAGGTTCGGATATATTGGTGTGCCGGCAAAAACACACTGAGTCAGGATGCAGTTTACACAGTGAGGACTGTGGCTTTACTTCCAATCATAGGTAGCAGGTAATTGGCAGAGTTGTACAATGAATCATAGATACGAAAGTATATATAGTAAAGTCAGATTCGATAAAATACATCTATGATAGTCTTGATCCAAGGCTACTCTCAAGAGTATAATCCAAGCGTCTTGTCCATTAACATAGTGTCTATGCCAGTGTACTACACATTTTAAAATGATAGTATTTCTCCATTCATTAAATCAGTGTCCTAGCTATTCTGAAGAAAACCTGGAGACTGCCAAGTCAGCCACTTTATACAGGCATCAATATAGCATGGTGCGCTTTCAACGCACATTACATAAAAAGATTTATGCAATGTGTAATCAAAGATTTGACACCGATATGGAAAAGTCTTGCCACGGTCCATGTACGGACACATTGATGATCCCTGGCGGTGTCACACACACAGGATAGGTGTGAAAACAATCTCTGTCTCCCTGTCGGCCTGGCAGAGATTATCTTTTTTTATAAATTTGTATTTGATTTTGGTAAAAGATATAGGTAAAATCACAATATAACTTAAACCCAGGATACACATGTACGACAAAGGGAAATGTAATTGATATGTAGGATTGATATGTTTTTTGTTTTGTTTTGCTTTAGCATTTGTGTATTCATGTTTCTTTGTTTTTCTTGTTTGTATGATATTGCTTGTGTTGGTAGGTACATGTTCTGTCCAAGAGGTTTGTTAACAGGCCTGTTTAACATTCTTTTAAGTCTGTATTTTGTCCAAAACTGAAAAGCAATAAAAATAATGAATCGGAAGAAATATAACTTAAACTCAGGATAACACATTAAAGCGTAATGAAACACTTGTTTCCAATGTGGTCCATCCAACATCTTAACCCATTAAGACCGGTAACGCATCTGAGTCACTTCAGATTTCTTTGGCTATTCAAAAATAGCAGGGGTGCCGTGCTATCAGCTTGTAGATCTATATTTCTTAAAAAAAAACTGTTAGGATTTAGAAATCATTTTTAGAATCGCCCTCAGGTCTTAATGGGTTAACTAAATAAATAGATTAACATTACTGAGAACTTAAACTGACCCTGCAGTTGTTTTCCTCTATCCACCCCCCCCCCCCTCTCTCTCTCTCTCTCTGTCTCGTCTCTTTTCCTCCCATGGGAAGGTTTCCAGTGGCTACCTGGTGGTGGTGTTTGTTTACGTGACGGAGTTCACCGGCATCAAGGTGCGCACATGGACCTCCATGCACGTGCACGCAGCCTTCGCTGTGGGCATCATGGTAGTGGCCCTGACCGGTTACCTGGTGCGCGTCTGGTGGATCTACCAGATCATCCTCTCCATCTGCACCTCGCCCTTCCTGCTCTTTTGCTGGAAGTTCCCAGAGACCCCTTTCTACCTCATGACCAAGGGCCGCATCCAGGAGACCCAGGAGCTGCTGGACAGGATAGCCCGCTTCAATGGCCTGGAGTGCACGCTGAGGGCGGAGGATCTCCTGGAGCCGGAGGAGCAGAGCGCCAAGGCCCTGCTGGAGAAGACGGGGGGCGGTAGTCCGGCGAAGCCAGAGAAGAAGTTGACCATCCTGGACCTGTTCGGCAGTTGGAGAATGGCAGGTCGCACGTGCACCGTCTGGGCCATCTGGTTCATCGGCAGTCTGGGTTACTACGTCTTCTCCCTGGGCTCGGTAAACCTCGGAGGAAACCAGTACATCAACCTCTTCCTGGCAGGTGGGTTTGTGTGTGCATGTGTGTGTGTTGTAGTTGTGTATGTATACAGTAAAATCCTCAGTGTTCATTTATATTATATTTAAATTCTAGTTTTTGCAACCAATTAGCCAGCATAGTTATTTGGTAGATTAATAGTTATTAAAATAACTATAGCTCCAAAGTTTAACCACTTTAAACCTGGCGTACCTGTTTTGTCATTACAGGCAACATTTCCCCCCAATTTCCAAAAATGACAAATCTACAAGCTCATTGCATCACAGTGCGTTGTGATGCAATATGAACTGAGACAGGGAATGTCGACAGTTTCGGTGTTGACAGCCTTTTTATTGTCCGTGTGAACAGATTGAGACCCACAGTGCAGACTTGGGCTTTAAATAGGAATTGTCTTGGGGTAGAAACCGGCCATGGATTGTTTTTAAGTAGCCTAATTTATCTAATAACTAACAGTTTCGCTGTAAACGATTAGTCCTGTCACTTGTTAGCGTGGCCTGTTTACGGAGTTGAACTGTTTAAAGCTATGTATAACTGGACAACCTCAGTTTTAAATATACAGCAGTACGCCCTGTTCACAATGATTCTGCTGTTGTGAAATTGATTTAGGTCAGCTGCCAAATGTTCCCAGCTGTCCCCCCAGATAGAATGTCATTGTATTACTGTACCACTGCCATGGTAACCTCTGACCGCCGGTTCTTGTTATTGGCTGTTTCCAGGTGCAGTGGAGATTCCCGCGTATCTGGTTGGCTGTTACTTAATGGACCGAGTAGGCAGGAAGAAGACTTGTGCCCCTGCACTCCTGCTGGCTGGGGTTGCATGCATGCTCATCATCGTGGTGCCTGCAGTATGTATATACTGTCTTTGTGTGTGTGTGTGAGTGTGAGTGTGTGTGCGCACGCACATGTGTATGCGCGTACACTGTAAGTTTGTGTAGGACTGGACAATATGACTTTAAATCAGTATCACGATTATTTCAAACATTTGCCTTGGATTTTGATTAATGAACGATTATTCAAGAAAATTGTGAAAATAGCAGATCTTCAAGCTCTAAATGCGTCGCAATGCGTGTAGATCGGCCATTGTCACTATTTTTGGACGCCGCTATTGTTCAACAAAGTATAATACAGGGTTAAGTGGTTTATCAGACTTAATAGATTTAGTAGATTATAAAAAAAATCTATTAGATTTTTTTTGTGTCGATTCGTTGACATAACAAATTCCTTATTATCAAAAATAAAAGAATAAAAGATAATTGTCCAGCCCTGTATATTTCCAAATAATTTGAATAGCATCTAAATTAGTTTCTACGTCCGTGTGTGTGTGTGTGTGTGTGTGTGTGTGTGTGTGTGTGTGTGTGTGTGTGTGTGTGTGTGTGTGTGTGTGTGTGTGTGTGTGTGTGTGTGTGTGTGTGTGTGTGTGTGTGTGTGTGTGTGTGTGTGTGTGTGTGTGTGTGTGTGTGTGTGTGTGTGTGTGTGTGTGTGTTTTGTGTGTGTGTGTGTGTGTGTGTTTTGTGTGTTTTGTGCTCTGACCTACATGATTACCACTCAGTGTGTTGGCACAGAGCCAATAATGAATTTCCAAACAAATATGACCTTTGACACTGGAGAAGACCTTTGTAATTAATTCCCAAGAGTTAACCTTCAGACTTAAACACTCTCAAGTTGTTTAGGGGTAGTGGTGTTGGGGTAGTGGTGTTTAGTGAGCTAGTGGTGATAAAGGGAGAAGGGATGTTGTAAAATGTCAGCTATTTGCATTACTGCTCCCCCTACCCCCTTCTTAGAGTTCTCAACAGGCCTGAGTTCAAATTAAGGCCCGGCCCTAACTGGGCCGCCCCGAACAATTACCATAATTTTAGGCCTGAAGACCTGAGAAACACGAAAAAGTGTTGTTGTGTGCTTAATGTCCTCAAAGTCACGCATCCAACAAGCTTTGAACTGAGCAGATTGGACCTTCCGTTCCAGAGAGAATGGCCAAAACATCTTGAAAACAGCCACGTTCGATGTTTGAGTTTTGGCCATTTTCGCCAGTTTTTTTTTATAACACGGGCTAGGAAGGTCGGACGGGGACGAACTAGATATCTGGGTAAAGTTCACTTTGAGCTGCATCCAACGCATCCACTGCCATTTCCTTCAGCCTTACCGTACGGCCACTAGGGGCAGTTGAAATGTCTTTTTGGGGGGAAATAGATTTTTTTCCCCTTATTCTTTCGGAACCCGAGGCTCAGCCCGACCAATAAGTATACATTTTCGGCCTGGTCCGGCCCGAAAACGCAGGGTCGGGTAGAATTTGAGAATCTACTCCTTCTCTGCTGATGTCAATAACCTTTGAAGGAATCTGCTTTGTTGTTTGTAGAAATGACCAACAGCGGCTGCCTAACCTCTCCTGTTATCTCACCTCGGGAAAACTGTGTTATGCCTCTGTAAATATTTAAGATGGCTTCACAGGATTGTGGGAGGGAAAAGTGTTTGACACGGTCTGGCAAAGCAAAAGCAGAAATCTGCTACTGTACAATGTTTCATTTTGACGGCATGTTACAGCATAATTCTTTACAGTACTCACACCTATGGTACAATGATCACATCATCTCATTTATGTGCACGCAGACATTGGATATAAAGTCTGACCAGTTTTATTTTTTTTAAACTCGCATGCAAACTTGTCATCTTTCCATTCCTCCCACCGACCACTCCACGCTCCTTATAGTTTTGATCTACAGCGGCATAGCAAGGCTCTAGCTGAGTATTTTTAGCCTGTTATTGCGTCAGCCTATCTTGAGTGCTTTCAGCTGTGTCTAAATTGCTGTTCATATGCTTTACACTACAGTATGTCCCCCCCCCCCCCCCCCCTCCTCTGTATATTCAGTGTGTTTGCTTTTCAGCATGTATCTGATAAGGCTAGGCTGTAATGAGCCCAATGTAATGTGCACATGACGAAACACAAAGCAAGTGATCCCATTCTTGGCTTGACAGAGCCACAAGGAAACGTATGCATGAGATATTCCGATGCAAATAAAAAAACGAGGAATAAAACAGACATTTCGTAGCAGAGAATGTTTAATTTTGATATATTAAAACATTATTTTATGACAATTCTTTATGGTTCCTGTGGCGTGTAACACAGTATAAGAGACCTGCCATCAGCATGGCTAAATACTGTATATAGACACGGGTAGGACTGTACTGTAATTCACTGACCCAGTGAACACCGCAAACACGCTAAAACACAGATTTGGTTCGCCAGTGCTCTAAAAATACATGCTGTGAGTAGGAATAGAGCAGGAGTGGGTACCATTTTGACATTTAAGCGCTGTGTACTGACCAGCGCTGGCAAGGTCTACAGGCCTGTGTCATGACAACACTCTGAATTATAGTCCTGCAGGTATGTGTGGGAAGAGTTGGAAGAGCGCACACACACACACACACACACACACTTGCGTCTGCACAACTGGGAGGCCCCGTACAGGGATGCTCATGTACAGGTGTGGTAGTGTTTTTTTGTTTGTTTGTAGGGATTTTCTAGGTAATGAGAATCACACGCTTCTCACGTGTCAGAAGCACACACTTCTCATTTACACATGGACCTGCTGCTTGCCAAGTGAATTAACAGCACGGCCTGGAATGGCAACCAGAGGGGCAGGGGGATAAGTCAACAAACTGAGTATATGAATCCACGTGGAGTAGTTGTCCTTAGTAACCAGCAGGGGTTTATTTTTTAGGTCAAAGAGATTGAAACTCCCGGCTCTGAAAGAACATGGTGTCACTTTATTCTGCTTCTACAGGGAGAGTTCTCTCTCTTGTTTTATGTTTGACCTTTAATGGTGTCCTCAAGAGGCACTGGGGGGGACCCTGGATGATTCAGGGGGCCAGAGCTGGACTGGGGCCCGGGATCATGCCAGAGATTCCAGGCTAAAATACTCTTACTTGGCATCCGCAAAGCTCACAGATGGCAAGAATCCCGTCTACACATTACTTACGTTTTCCTTTTTCCTTCAGCCAGTTCTTTTTGTCTGAAATGTTGAAGATTTTGGGGTATTTTAACCAATTAACCCCAATATAGATCATTTTATTTTCGTGTCCTGCACACGCCCAACCCTCATGGGTCTATAAGACACCATTTTACGCTTATGGCATGTTTACAGTATATTCACATAATACATTCAGTTACATCTCAGAATTATACAGAGTGTTCTGTCTTCTCTCCCAAGCTTGACAGATCAAATCTGCCACAACAAAAGCTCCTTTAACAAAACATATATCTTAAGTTTTTCATAATCATCTAACTCAAGGAAATCACCACAAATGGAAGACATCTTACTAACAAATACCTCAATTTCAATGTCACCAAGTTCACAAAACAAACAGTATCTCTCTTCCTCTGGAGTGGCATTAAACCTGCCAGTCTCCAGAGCTAATGGTAATGTTCCTGACCGTATTTGTGCACAGAGCGATCGTTGTCTTTTGCTTAAATTATACTTCACATAAGGTTCTACAGTATATCTGTCCTTTATGAGACAATAACTTTGCAACTGTCAATATACAGTACTGAGTCACCCAGGGGGTCTATACTAGGCCCCCTTGGTTTTATCTCTATACACTAAATATCTTTGCCGAAAATAGACGATCTACAAGCTCATAATGTGTAGTGTTATGACATGTTATGAGCTTGTAAATCTTTAAACATAATGGAGGACTTTACAAAGCCAAGGATATACTGTAGGTCAAGAGTTTGTGTGGGTAAGAACAAGACATTGGGCCTTAAAGGTTTCCTTACCAAATCCAACTTTTATAAAACAGTGGTTCTCAAACATTTTTATGTCAAGGACCCCCATGTATTTATCTGCGTTTGAACAGATTTTGTACCTGCAGGGACCCCCATAAGAGAAGATTTGTCCAAATTTTTCCAATAGTTTTGGAAAATAGCGCAAAAATAAACTAAGGCTCAAGTGTTTAAACTGTTTCCATTTTGCTGGGGACCCCTTGGAGCCCCTTCAAGGACCCCTGGGGGTCCCTGTAAGCCACTTTACGAACCAGTGCTTATAAACGCTGCCAGCTGATGGTTGTTTCTCGTCATTGTGTGTTGCAGGACATTGAGGTGCTGGCCATCGTTCTCTGCATGACAGGGAAGTTTTGCGTGGCCATCGCTTTTGGCCTCATCTATCTGTACAGCTGTGAACTTTACCCTACCATCATCAGGTGAGTAACAAAAGAGATGCAGCTTCTTTTCTCTTTAGCGTCCTAAAGAGAAAAGAAGTGTAAGTTCATTACACTTTTAAATATCTGTTTTTGTTTAGTTTTTTACCTTTGCTTCAAATAAATATATTTTTTCCCCAAAAATATTCATTAGAAAAGAAATTCAGAAATTGTCATTTTTCTTTTAACCCTATAGCAGATCTACAACATCACAAGGTGAGATGCGTTGTGAACTTGTAGATCGGCTATTTTCACTCTTTTTAAAATGGGGCTCAAGTGATTCATTCAGTTAATAAAACATCAACTGATGCACAAACTTGGACACATCATCAGTGTTGTTACTTGGAGTCACTGAGTGTTTCTGGACAGGTCTTGCAACAGACACCGTCCTCCAGGTGACCCGACCGAGGCTGATCAGACCTGTGTCCAAGTGGCATGATATTTCCCCCACTGTCTCTAGGGGGTAGTTAGAGACAGTGCTAATTGGGGGTTAGGGGGTCTAGCCAGACCGACAACACAGATCCACTCACACATGGCACTTTGTGAGTGAATCCACACCATCAGTCTGGCCGATGCCAGGCCAGGTTAGTTGAGATGTTGCAGCTGTTGGCGACTCTAGGAGGCCCCACACAGGCACTGTGGGTTGCCTCCGGGCCTGGCTCCTCCTTCGTCTGACCAGAAGTAGGGGGTTTTCTGTGCGTTGTGTCATAAGCTGAAACAGTTTGGGGACCCCTGTTACATAAACCTAAAAGCCAAACACTGAAAAGCTATACGTGTCCAAATGCATTCTGTTGTAAAATCTCTACCTGTAATCTATTCCATCTCATCAGGTCTCTGGCGGTGGGTAGTGGTAGCATGATGTGTCGTGTGGGCAGTGTGGTCGCTCCCTTCTGTGTCTACCTGTCTGAAGTATGGAAGTACCTTCCTCAGGTACACTCATTCATTCATTCATTCCTTTGTGTAACAACACATCATGGCAGATGTAGCATGTTGTGTTAATCAATACTGTTATCTGCTGTTGTGTTATTCAATACTATACAATAACATTCATTATTACCTTAAAGGGTTAAAGTACTATACTCTGATAGTAATCATTGCTACAGAGTGTTTGTTCGGTCACAGGGGTCTCTCCAGCTCTTTAGTAAACAGAATATATGCACATTTTCAGGTAGGTAACAACATTTAAGCCAATCAGGAGAGAGTACTGAAACTGCATTTTCTGTTTAATAAAGAGCTGGAGAGACATGGGAGACTCCTTTTACTGAACAAACACTCTATAGCAATGAGTACTATGAGAATATAGATCTATTTAACACGTATTTTAACCAAAGTAAGTCACTTACCCTACCTTTAACCACCTAAACTCTATACAGGTACTTATTAGAAAAAAAGCAGGGCTACGGCATTCAAGACTGGTAAAGCACAACGTTGTTAGAAGGTGCTCCATGGCACAACACATGGCTAAATATGCTCTGGGTTACAAATATGTGTACAGAAACAATTCTGTTGTTCTTATTAGATAATTTAACGTATGCTTTTATTTTAAGATATTCTTTACTTCCACTTTGAAATTGTACAATAAATAAAGTCTGGGATCACCAAAAGATTTCCCCCATAAAATAAGTTCTTGGTATAAAACGCATACCTTAATTAAACGCACAGCAGCTGCTGAGGTGGGGAGGGCTCTGGCACAAATCTATAGATTGAAATAGTATAGATAGATGAATAACAAGTAACCACTAGAGGTCAGCAAATATAATATCCATAGTTTACCTGGGGTCTATACTTTGCCCCCTCCTTTTTCCCTCTACATGCTAAATAATCTCTTTGCCAAAAATAGCTGATCTACAAGCTTAAAACAACACGTCACCTTGTGAGCTTGTAGATCTGCTATTTTTGCCAAATCTTTGCCTATTATGACATGCCCAGAATAGTGACCTTTAGGGTTAAAAATTTGTAAAATTTTAAATTATGAAACTTAAACAACAATTCCTTTCTTGTGACCCCAACTATAGCTAATTGTGGGAATCCTCGCGTTCATCATTGGAATTCTGACTCTCATGTTGCCTGAGACTCTGGGCAAGCCCCTGACAAACACCATGGAGGAGGCGGCGGCTCTCGGTACAGAACCCAAGAAGAAGAGCTCAGCCCCTGTGGAGGATGGGTTGGTGTCGAACCAGCAAGAAACCAAGGCCTGAGATCTACAACAACGGGAGGACAGAGAGATAAACTGTGTAGAAAGAGTAGAAACTGAGAAAGAGAATGGAGGGAAATGCAAGGACGGAAAATGAAGGTGGCAAAAGAAAAGGTGCTGAAAAGAACTTTATAACAACACTGACATTAATGGACTGTTGGGACAAACCGATAATTAGATCTGAAATTCTGATGTGTTTTTTTTTTTAGTGGTTTGGACGTATTCATTCTGCAAAGTGACCTAATAGTTTAGGGCTGAAAGGCTGTCCAGACGTACAGTAGCAACACAGGAGCATGTGCAATCAAACAAAATCAACAAATGTAATGTATTCGATGGACAATCCCTGGTTTGTGTGTCGATCTGTGTGTTGAAGGCCTGGGAGAGGCATATGGTATCCTACAGTGTATAGGGAATGAAGTGAGTGATGCCATAGCCAAAGTTATTCACAACTTAATTTAGCTTGAAGCATTTGGCTACATTTGAGAACAGTTTTGTTCTTTAGCTTTTTGTAGTACATAGGCTATTTGTCTTTAATTATTCTTCTCAAAGGTAATGTTATTCGACACACAAATATGTTCACACATATTATGCAAATATACAGAATGAAATGCATATGCTATTTACATTTCCAGTTTATCTAGAGGATTTTCATCATTGCATTTAGATCGTCTTTTTTTATTATCTCAGGGCATCTACCTTTTTTATTTCACTGTGAAACTATATTATCTGTAGTACTTTTTGTATTAAAGTGCTTTGGACATTTTGCATTCTGTAAAGTGACCAATAGTTAAGGGCTGAAAAGCTCTCCATATGTACCTCTTTCACTCGGTGATGCATAATTTTTAATTCCATCTTGAAAAGATAAACGTGTGTGTGTGTGTGTGTGTGTGTGTGTGTGTGTGTGAGTGTGTGAGAGAGAGCGTGTGTGTGTGATTTCTAGTATATATACGTATGTGTTCAATAAGAAGTAAAGTTACGGATTATGCTAAAGTTTCAAGGGTCTCCTGTGCATTCAGGGTGCTTTGGACCAAAGACAGGAATAAAAACAAAATATGGATATATTCACCTGCTTTGCTATAAATCAATACATTACTTTTAAGTTTGCCATTTCTAGCTAATGCATAGTACATAGTATATAATGCAGGACAAGTCTGAAGACAAGCAACTGTATTGAAAACAAACCATGGAGTTCAGCATTCAATTCTTGTGTTCAAAGGTTTGGTAGTCATTAAAGGACTTTGGAGATGGTTACAAAATTTGGTTTGGACATTTTCTATCAAAGTATTTTATTCCGTTGTGGAGGGACTGTAAAAAGGCATGATATGCTGTTCACACTGATCAAACATAATGGAGAAAGCACTTAGATAAACTTAACTAGTTGAATACATAATACATACGTAAAAACACTCCACAGCCATAATCCATGGAAACCCTCGAGCTGTAGACTTGGGGTCCGCAATCACCATCGCTTTTAATATGCAGACATGGCAACACTGATGGCAACCATCGCATTGGTGCATTACCGCCACCTTCTGTTCCAGCATGTGGATCACACTGAACTCTTTATTCTAGTTAGTCACACACACACACACACACACACACACACACACACACACACACACACACACACACACACACACACACACACACACACACACACACACACACACACACATACTCTGTGTGCTTGCAATACTTTTACTTCCTTGTATGATTCTAGCTGTAGTATACAACCCTCGTAGACGTATTTATGATTCTGACGTTTTCAATCTACGAGATTTGAAAACGTCAGAATCATAAATACGTCTACGAGGGTTGTATTCTACAGCTAGTATGATTCCATGAGCTGCTGCAGTGCTGCTGTTCAGCCACAGAGAAGAACGCTGCTTTCGTTTTGGGCTCCATGATTGGTCAAGTTCAAGGATTCTGATCGACTTTCATGGTCTTTTACAGGAATACGTGAAGCCTGGCTTTACTATCCTGGCTCGACACTGCCTGGCTTGACATGGCCTAGCTCGACAAAGTCGCTCCTTTTCAGCCTGGCTTGGCGTTCATGGAACGGAATAAACCAGGCTATACGGACCCGACTTTGTCAAGCCTGGATTTGACTTAAGGCCAGGCTTATTTAATTCACCTTTCGTGAAATAGGGCCCTGGCTGTCACCATAGAATCATTATCTAGCCATCAGCCCACAGTGGCCTTGTAAGCCATTTGTATTAATATGTTGTATTTTATGATACAGTACCATTCAAACATACCATAATGTCGCTATCGGGCAGAAACCAGTTTTTCTCCATTTTTCTACTTTTTCTTCTTTTTTCACAAATCAGTGCTATTGAACACCCTTTATGTCTGTGTGTGGGTTTTACAAATATTGAACCAATGAAAAATATTAAAAAGTGCTTAGGGACAGGTCGATTTTTAAAGAAGGGTACCCCTGGAGAAAATGTATGTGCCCTGATCTAAAATGGCATGACCCCTTTGACAAAAAAAATAAATCAATGACCCTCCCCAAGTGATAAAAAAAAAAGATGAACCCTCCCGCGGAGACATCAAATTTCTCTTTTGGGCCTTGAGTCCCAAGACTCAAGGCCCAAAAGAGAAATTTGATGTCTCCGCGGGAGTAATTGGTTCGACTCAAGACCTTGAGTTTTGGGACTCAAGGCCCAAAAGAGAAATTTGATGTCTCCGCGGGAGCCTCTGTCTCGACTCAAGACCCAAAAGAGAAATTTGATGTCTCCCCAAAATCATACCAGGAAGTAAAATGTATAATAAGCAAGAAAGGAAGCATGGCCGCAATAAATGGATCCAGGGAGAAAGCGTGGCAAAGTATTGCCGACAAATTAAATACACAAGTCGTCCAAAAATATATACAATTTATATGCAAGTTCATAAATATATAATTCAGTTAGGCTTAAACATGAAGAATGTATAGTGAATATTGGAATTATCGCCTACTAATCTACAATGCGATAGCCTATTATATGCGCCATGCATCCAACCAATATGTCTGAGTCTGTGCTGAGGAATGTATCAAAAAAAATATTCTCCATGAATTCAAGGCTTCATGGAGTGTGTAATTGATAGAAAATAAGTATTTTTTTAGGTGAACTATTCTTTTAAGTGTCTTGTTCAGGGACACTTTGACACATTGCTGAGGCCTGGGATCGAACCTGGGATTTATGGCTTGACAAGCAGGGCCCTATTCCACGAAAGGTGAATTAAATAAGCCTGGCCTTAAGTCAAATCCAGGCTTGACAAAGGGAATGAACTCGTTCTCATGCTATTCATCAAAAATGTGGAATGCCCTACCAAAAGGAGTAAAGGAGTGTAAAACCCTACTCACTTTCAAAACTGCCCTAAAGATACACCTTCAGGAGGCTGCAATTCGAAAATGGCCCCTGTCTAAGTCTTAACCTACTCCCCCCCCCCCCCCTATTTCTTTTTCTTCTCTTGTAATTTTTTTTCACTCTTCATACCAATAACCTGAAAGCTGATTGTATGACATTCTGTATAGTAGTGTGTATATCTGTCTGTCTCTTATGTCATCATGATTTGTGTGCATGGGGAAAACAAGACTCTCCCCACCAAAATCGGCAAGACACACCGGACCGGAACACACAAAAAAAACAGCAGATTCAGCAAAAATAGCAAAAAAAACAAGACTTGCGCAACATAATTTGGCAAGACACACTATCTCCCGTTTACTTCTGCGTGAAGTGGGCGGACACCAACCTGCTTCCGGTCTCCTAAAAAGGCGTCCGCCCACTTCACGCAGAAAGCTACGCGAGACTATGCAGATACGGGAAATAAACGGGAGATGGTGTGTCTTGCCGATTTTGGTGGGGAGAGTCTTGTTTTTTTTTGCTATTTTTGCTGAATCTGCAGTTTTTTGAGTCTGTTCCGGTGCGTTAGCCTGGCTCCACCCCTGAATCGGGGTATAAACTAATTAAGTAATGTGACTTATTTCCATTGTGGTCCTTGGTCTGAGACAAACAATAGCTTGGTTCCTGTGGTTGAGAAATAGTGATGTCACCTTTGATTTATTTTCTCCCCCTCGTCTCTCTGTTGATGCCATTTGACCTGTCATAAGCGACAGTCTGACATCCTGTTGGAGCCAGGACTTCAACCTTCAACCTCCTGCTTACTAGGCAGTCACTCTACCCATTGAGCTGTTCGATCCCAGGCCTCAGAAATATGTCAGTGTTACTAAACAAGACACTTAAAAGAATAGTTCGCCCAAAAAAGACTTATTTTCTATCAATTATACACACTCCATGAAGCCTTGAATTCATGGAGATTTTTTAGTTTTTGACACATTCCTGAGCACAGACTCCCACGTTGGTGTGAGGGTAGAACCTGTCGTCTGTTACGACGGAAAATTGTTCAATAAAAAGCCACCAATCGGATTAAAATATCCGATCGTGGCCATTCTAAAGTATGGTGTGGGTATGTGGCCAAATTCATATCAATTTGCGGGTCCTTCAGATGAAAATGTTTGAGAACCATAATATTTATTGGGCATCTATAGCTCAATGGATCGAGCAGCCGTTTGACAAGCAAAAGGCCACAGGTTCACCTCCCACCTTCGCCAGGGTCAAAAACTTTATATTTGAAATTCCGAACGTTTATGTAGATGAACGGGTCAAAAATGGAGAAAGTGCAAACACCAGGTTAAAGTTCATCCATGACAGTCATGACAGCTCCAGACTGCACTTGCAGTTTGTTTACATTCGACCGCATGGCTCATTTGCATAAGACGTTACCATATTGATTTTATCCCACTGTTGAGGGTTAGGGTTATGTTTTATATATTTTATTTAAGACTTACAGTAGGCTGCCTTGCCCCACTGAAATACAGTGACTGATATGAATTAATAATATACTGGACCATACGTAAAATGAAGAATACCTTGTGATGTCAGTGACATTTTATTACAAATGAAGGCTTGGAAACAAAGATTTTTATGTGAAAACTTGTGAAATGGGACATTCTGCATAAGGAGTACTTTTACTTTTGGTACTTTAAGTATATTTTGATGCCAATACGTTTGTGCTTTTACTCAAGTAAACATTGAATACCTGACTTTTACTTTACTTTTTTACTTTTACTTTACTTATAACAAAGTATTCCCGCATTGTGGTATTGATACTTTTACTTAAGTAAAAACAAATTGCGTACTTTTTCCACCACTGCTGACATTCCTCACACAGCCCTGTATCATGTTTCCCTACCATCTTCAATTCAATCTTCTTCTACTTCTGCAGTCTCTGTTTTTCAAGCATCTACTGTATCTTACCACGATGATTAGCCTCGGTCCCAGCCTTTACTCATCTGCGAATGAGTTGTTTTTGCATGCTCTTCAGTGAAAGATCAGAGCTAGGTACAAACTTGGAAAAAACACTCATCCTTGGTTTTGAGCCAAGAACCTTTGGTTTACAAAGCACAGACTTATCTATCAAACCACAGAAGCACGCAGGGCATTTGTGACAACCAATTACTTAGCATTTAGATACAGAGAGAACATTTGTCCAAAAGGTATATTTGAACTAGGGCCCATCTGCTTATAATTATAAAACACTGCCATATCTCCTGCACCACAGACACATGGAAGGAATTTGTGAGAACTATGGTAATTAGACTCATAGGATTTAGATGTAGAGTTAAAATGTTTGAAAAATTATGATTTGAGTTTTGAACTCACTATCTCTGCTATTCAAAGCAAGTATCTTACCAGTATCCACTGTGATTCATACTAAATTAGCTCTATTGTATGCGCTTCAGTGAAAGATTAGAGCCAGGCACAAACGTGGAAAAACAGCTACTCATTCTTGGTTTGGAACCAAGAACCTTCAGTTTACAAAGCACTGATTTATCTCCCACACGACAGAAGCATGCAAGACATCTGTGATAACTAATTACTTAGACTAATTACTTAGATACAGAGTGAAGTGGTAGATTTGAACTAGAAAAGTGCGCTCCTCTGAGTGCAGGTCTCTCGCAGGCAAAATGTTGGAAGGCAGTTGAAGGCAATTGGAATAGTGTATGAGAAATCTAACTGATTTTGATCACATGACTTTATTGACAAGCTACAGCCAGACTCGAGCCAAGGTTCAAACCCACGACGGTGACACCGAAGACTGTGTGATCCTAGCGGGTGTCCTACAGGGTGACACTCCGCCCCCCTTCCTGTTCATTATAGCGATGGACCATGCCCTGAGACTCGCAATCAATGGCAGGGAGGAGTCACTGGGGTTCACGCTGGTCAAGGAAGTAAAGGCGAATACACCCCATCATGATTACTAACCTTGACTACGCAGATGTAACCTTGAGTTTTTTTATTTTTATTATTATCTCAGGTAATTTGTAAATATGTAGATAACTTGTCTGGCCTTCTGTTGCTCTCTTGTTTTGATCTCCTTCCCACTTGCCCACCCTCTTCTTCTCCCCCCCCCCCCCCCTCTTCTTTCTATGGAAACTAACGTTGCGATGGGAACGATGTACAAAAAAGAATTTCACCCACTTTTTTACCTTGTAAACCTGTGATGTGACAATAAAACTGATTCTGATTCTGATTGACTACGCAGATGACATTGCCCTAGTCTCAGATACAGCAGAGAAAGGAAGAGAACTACTATTGGCAGTAGAAATGGAGTGCAGAAAAAAGCAGCCTCAAGCTCAATGCCAAGAAAACAAAAGTATTGACAGTTAACACAACATCGCAACAGTTAACACAACATAACCATTGCCACTGCCAACTCGAGGTGCTTGAGGCAGTCGAGGACTTCAAATATCTCCGGGCCTGGACTGCTTCAACGAAACAGGACCTGAAGTTTCCAGAGGGCACTTGCCTGGCATGCCCTGCATGGGATGCGGAGAGTGTGGAAATCAGACATGGGAGAAGACCTCAAGAGGCGGCTGTTCGTAGCTACAGTACAGTGGAGTCAGTACTGACTCCACTGTACTGGTGTATGGGGCTGAGACATGGACCCTCACAGCACAACAGGAAAGGGATGGAGTCTACACAAGAATGCTACGAATGGCTCTAGGTGTCACATGGACGGACCACATCAGAAATGTGGTCCTCCACGGGTCACAGACAAAGTAAGAGATAGAAAGATGAGGCTGGCAGGGCACCGCGTCAGGCACCCTGAACTAGTGGCAAGCAAACTGACACATTGTGTGAGCCAACCCACACATTGTGTAGAGCTCAAAGACCCTGATGCTAGATAGGAGAGTGTGGAGGGCAGCGATTCAGGAGTCCCGAGTTGGTGTTTGCTAGAGAGACCGCACTCTCGCATTGGTACACATCAATAATGCGATGGCATTATTGATGTGTACCGATTTGTGAGTTTTGGAGCTTACTGTTACCACAGTTCTCTTAGCGTTTTTGCTGACTTTCTCTTGAATTACTGAGGCCAGTTAAGCGTGCCTGGGTAGCTCAGTTTGTTAAGTACTCACGTTTGAATCACAAGTTTCTCTGCTCGATATGGGCACTGCCAGCTCAGTGTATGATTAGCCTCACTTAGGTAACCAACGGATGTCCCATTGCAGCAGCAGAAACGTTGGTTTTAATCAATTATTTTGCATCGTGGCTACGAGCTGTGCTTCCTTGTTTTATGTTTACATACATTGAAAATAATATTTTCAACGTATCTGTATCTTATAACCTTCAGATCAAAACAAGCCATCTTTGAATAAAACAGAGAGAGAGGAATTGCAAGGGTTAGAGGACATTTATTTTGAAGACTGGAAAAATTACTGTGTTAGTTGTTAACCAGCAAAGTTTTCAGCTGTTGATATATTTTAAACTCCAATAATAGCTTCATAGGTAAAATAACCCGAAGGTACAAGCAATCAAGGTAATACAACTTTTTTTTTGTTGTTCCTGAGAATTTTATCTGGAATGCAAATGAATACAAAACAATAAATTAAACTGAGAAAAAAAAGAAAAGAAAAATAGAGGACTGAACAAATGACAGGACTATGCATAAGTTGATAATGGAGATTAGAATGGCTGATGAGATATATGGAAGATGCATTTGTGTATTAGCTTATCTCTCTGGATGTGATGGAAGACAAGCAGTGAATAGTCATTCACTGGTTCAGGTTAAAAGGACAAAGTGGAGAATTACAGAATTGAAGTGGTACCTGGCAAACACTTTAAAAAAGTATTAGAACACAAACAAAGAGTGTCTTAGTGACATTGACCAATTTTAATTTGAAAAATTGCTGGATACTTTGACATTCCAGCATAGCAAACACACAAGTTCAATGAACTTCGCCGTAGGGTGTTTGAAACAGCCGATTTAGATCAAGTGCAGTCCATTCATTCAGATTTGTAAAACACCACAGTTTGGCAAATTGACAGGTATATCATTTGGCATGCTCAGGTGTTGAACTTTGGATTAGCAAGACGTTGTTCTAGACCTATTCCAGAAAAGCTTTTTGTGTTTCCATTCTCCGCCCTGTCCATATTATTATACCACAGGGCAGAAACAAACAGAGAAACATCTCCCATTGCCCACCTGTGTAACGCAGTGCCAAACTGAACGTGTGGGTCGTGTGTAATGGCCATACTGTGTCAAGAGTCAAATGTAATAATATACAATCATTCTTTATGTTTCTTGACGGTATGATCAACCACTTAAAAACTCAGTTAATACAGGAGACCACATCACAAAAAAAGTGCTGGCTCAGGACCATATGGCACGCAAACATAATAGCGCCGCCGTAGATTTATATGGTTGATGACGAATCCAGGTGAGTTGGCTCTCTGTTTGTTCCCATCCTGTGATGCTTGGTCAATACAATCACACCCAGTTGGAATTCTTTGAATTCATAAGTGAGCGCTAACTGTTTGACTCTCATATACAATTCATATTTTATACACAGACTTCACTATGTTACAAGTCCTCCAGCAATATGGAGTGATTTTCATTACGCACGTTTTCTGACTTTCATTGACAGGTTTGGCACTTAAAAAGAGTTGTGGGTGACAAAATACATAAAAGGTTTTGGCACTTTTCATGACATACAAACAGGATCCTTAACAGACACCTTTACGGAGAGAGAGAGAGAGAGAGAGAGAGAGAGAGAGAGAGAGAGAGAGAGAGAGAGAGAGAGAGAGAGAGAGAGACAGAACTATCTAATATGGACAAGTATCTAAATAGTTAAAATATTCCAAGAGGGTCACTTTATGGCTTCCCTCTCTTTTTTTCCAGCTTTTTTTTTTGGACATTCACACTCATCTTACCCACTTTGGATAGTATCACAGATTCTAGTCTTCTGCTTAAAATGTCCACATTACTGGCAGTGTCAATTCCCAATAGTTTACCATGTCCACATCATGCATTCACTAATCTCTCCTGGAGATTACAGCAAAGTAGGCATCTTAAATTCCACAAATGCAAAAAAAACAAGCTCAGAAGGGAAATCAAACTGGAGGCGACCAAACTGAGTTTTAGAGATAAAATCTTTTTTGTTGTTGTTATCCTTGGTCAGTTTTTAAATAGAACAGTTTGTACATCCATTTACCCAATCCCACAGCGCTAAGCAGCGCAGTCTATCGCATGGGACGGAGAACGGAGCCCGTAAAAACACGAGCAGCAGGATCCACACACACCCCCAAACACCACCTGACACTTCTTGGGAATGCAGACAGACTGGGGAACATTCCCCATCGCCTTCAGGCTTCCTCCAGCCAATCCTAGCCGACCCGCTGTTGGCCGTGTCCACTGTTTAACCACTTTAAACCCTCTATACTTCGTAAACTAATACTTAGTTGACCGGGGTCGGCTCTGTATCTGGTCCACTCTTTGTTTTTCGCGCTACGCCAAATCTCTTCGCCGAAAATAGCCGATCTACAAGCTCACAACGCGTCGCGGGGCGGCGCGTTGTGAGCTTGCAGATCTGCTATTGTCGGCTAATGTTCCCCACCCCAGAATAGGGATGCCAGGGTTCGAGATGACAGAGCAAACCCTCAGGGATGAACCAGCCAGCTGTTGGCGTCCTCCAGGTCCATGTCCAGATCCTCGTCCTCGTCTAAGGGCTCCGGGGTCCGGAGTGCCAGCTCACGCAGGAAGGAGGGCGAGTGGGCCGGGGGGCGGGAGACGGACTTGAGGCCAATCTTCTTCTTCGTGAGGTGGAACTGGTCGCGGATGAAGTTGTAGAAGTCGTACTCGTAGCGCATGCGGTGGTACAGCACCTGCAGGGCTTCGAGGGTGGGCGTGTGCTTGCGCACCGTGCCCGTCATGTTCCCCATCTTCTTGTAGTCTGTGGGAGAAGAACCAAATCAAAAATAAATGAATACAAATAAACGGGGAGCGATTGATTTAGCGCCTACTAAATCATTTTCAACTAGAAAAAGTGCTCCTCGGAGCACAGATCTCCGCCAGGTCAGGTACGTTATTGTGGCCTCCTGGTGGCGCTATAATAGGCCAATGTGAAAAGGGTGCCATTTATTCTTAGGTGGTTCACGGCAATCGGACACTGCATTCATGATTTGAGGCATTTTGTTCCAAAAATGTGTTTTGCTGAATTAGACCTGCTGGTGGCGCTATAACAGGCCAATGTGAAAAAGGGTGGCATTTCTTCCTTGGCCTAGTGGGAATGTGTTTGTGAAATTTCACGGAAATCGCAAGCTGGGTTCATGATTTGAGGCATTTTGTTCAAAGCGGACCAATCCTGCAAATTTTGGAAGCCAACCTTAGGCAATGAGGATGGAATATGGGAAATCGGACAGATGCCTGTTGATCACATGACTATAGAGATACTGTGTACCGATTTGCATGATGTTTGGATAAAATCTGTAGGAGTAATGTAAAAAAAATGGTTTTGCACAAATCGCCTCCAGGTGGCGCTATAACAGGCCGATGTGAAACATTTGTGGCAGAGGTTCTGAATTGGCATCCAGGGAGTGTGTGTGCACAGTTTCGCAGCGACCGGGCCAACGGTGCCGGAGATTTGGTGGTAACGGACGGACAGGACACACACACGGACACACACACGGACGGACGGAGGGTAAAACATACTCTCTCGCCATGCCTTCGGCCTGGCGGAGACAATGAGAGGCAAGTGAGGCGCGGACAATCTGAAGGGTGCCATCATGTGAAGTTGTCGCACTCATGCTTGTTTCATGCCCGTGACAAGAGCTGGATTGTGGTCAGCTTTGGCTGAACGACTGCTGTTTACTTGCAGGGCGGTTGTCTGTTTGTGTATTCACAAGGTTTCCCGCTGATCCAAGCGAGAACGCAAGCATCAATGTCTGAAAAGCCCTTACAACAGGAAGTGACTGCTTAGCCAGGGAAATCATATATAAATCATATCTTATCCATTTCAATGGTATTTGGCCAAAATGTAAGTATAAATAAATACAATACAAATATAAACCTCAAAAGACCTACAATGACATAAAAAACACGGTGAAGCAGCATTCTGCTTCCACGGGCCGACGGCGTGGAATAAACTCCCATTACACCTAAGACAGGCAGCCTCTGTGGATAGCTTTAAAGCACAGCTCCAGACCTATTTATTCACTCTTGCTTTTAGTTGATTTTGTTGTTATTCATGTCCTCACTGTTTTGCCTGATTCACTGCCTTTTTTTGCGATTATTTTAATGTTGTTTCATGCTTTTGCTTTTCTTTTTTTGCTTTATTGTTAAATTATTTGTACTTTTTCTGGAAGCACTTGTGCTTTATTCTTGCTCTGTACAGCACTTTGAGCTGCATTTCATGTCATGAAAGGTGCAATACAAATAAAGTTTATTATATTATTATATGCAAAGTATCTTGAGACAACTTGTTGTGTTTTGGCGCTACAATTAATATAATATAATAATTAAGATAATTATTGACTGATTGATTGCCGTTTACCGGGGCTCTTGTAGATGCTGAGCACGCCAGTGAAGTAGTGAGGTAAAAGCCTCTCCAGCAGCAGAAGAACATCTTCCAGCTCCTCCAGGACCCCCACCAGGAGGTAGTTCTCCAGGACGTTTTGTTTAGCCCTCTCCAGAGCCCACGCTCCTGGTTCCCTGATGGGAAGAGAGAGAGATTTAACCCATTAAGACATGAGGCCGATTCTACAAATGCCTTCTAAAATCAGTAAAAAAAAAAAAAAATGCTCAAAAATAGCAGATGTACAAGAGCTTGTATATCTGCTATTTTTGAATAGCCAACGCAAAAAATCTAAAATGACACCGACGTTTTCCCGGTTTTAATGGGTTAAAGGAGAAAACAAAACAAAGAGTGAGAGAGTACAGGGGAAAATATGTATTAAGACTGATTTATACTATAGTGTCATGCAACGAAAATACAGCTCACAATGTGTCACGCTGCAACGTGAGCTAGTAGATGGTCTGTTCTCGGTTTGTGTCACGCGACAAACAACTACATTCCTAGAGTCCTGATTACCCTAACTTTAGGTTTTATTATTGGTCTGCCAATATTAGGATTCTCAAATATTGGATTCAATATGAAGCCTCTGATCTCTGCTGGACCTGTGACATTGAGTGCTTTAACACACTCCCCTATTCTTTCTTCCACCTCTCCATACACTAAAGAATGTTATTGTTCTCAATCTCAAACAATTTGGGTCCAATTTAGGCGCCACTTTGGTCTACAGTCATTCTCTATTCATACCCCACTGGCAGCTAATCATGTTTTTCATTCCTCTCTGGTAGATGGTGCTTTTTCAATCTGGTTGGGCCTTGGTATTCGTACTTTTAAAGACTTATACATTGATAATGTTTTTGCATCCTTCCAGCAACTTTTAGACAAATATCCAATTCCCAGACAGCATTTTTTCAGATATTTACAGGTCCGTAGATTTATTCGCAGAACATTTGTTTCCCAATGTACCCGATGACTCTGTCCTAGACACTTTTTTTTAACTCCATTACCAACTTTGAAGGATGCAATTTCATGTATTTATGATTAGATTTGTTGTCTACGGCCTGAATCTTTAAACTCTATAAAACCCCGTTGGGAGGGGGACGTGGGAGAGGAGATAACTGAGGAGGTTTGGGATGCAATTTGGCGGCGAGTACATGGGTCCTCTATCTGTGCGAGACATGCTCTTATTCAATGTAAGCTATTACACCGTGGGCCCTATTTTCGCCGGTGCCTTACCCATTATCCCTAAACTTCTATTTTTAAAAACATTTTCAAATAGTTCAACTAGCCGATCTACATCGAAGAAAATAGTTTAAAAAATTACAAAGAAGTTTAATAGTTTAAGGACGTGAGGCACCGGCGAAAATAGGGACCTGTATCTATTACACTAAGGCCCGGTTGTCTAGAATTTATGATACTGTATCTCCTGATTGTGATAGATGTCAACAATCTCCAGCCGACCTCATTCATATGTTCTGGCTTTGCCCCTCTATACACAACTATAGAGTCTTTCAGAGGTCTTTCATTCTATATCGGGGATAGTGGGGAGAAGGGTGGAGCCTACTCCTTTGGGTTCACTGTTTGGGGTTTTCCCCTCACTGCCCTCGCTCTCTAAATTGGAAAAGTATGTTTTGGCTTTTGTCACTCTATTGGCTAGGACATTGGTTCTCAAAGTAGGGTCCGGGGACCCCCAGGGGTCCTTGAGGGAGTTCCAGGGGGTCCCCAGCTAAATGCTGGATAGTTAGGAACCAAATGGACCCTTATGGGTCTGTAACTCAGAGAGCGTAAAAATTACATTTGTACACTCTCAGAGTTAAATTAACATAGATTTTACAATATAAATTGGGGTCCCAGAGATAGAAATGCCATTAAATGGGGGTCCGTAGCCAAATGCATGTCAAACTGGGGGTCCTTGAAATTAAAATGGTTGAGAATCACTGCTAGAAAAAAAAAAAACCATCCCTGATTGAGGATACGTGAGGTCTGGCGGAACGTTGATATGATGGGCTTTCTGTGACGCGGGGGGGGGGGGGGGGGGGGGATTGTGCTGTTATGCGGATTTCATGGATATGTACTGTTTGACTGATGTTGTTTTGTTCTGTCTGTGTTTATCTGATTTTTAAATTTATATTTAACTTGTATGTTTTGTGGGTTTTTTTGGGTGATAATTCAATCTGTTTACTGCAATTTTTGTATTTGATGGATTGCACTGGAGGAAGCTTTTACGTATCTTCACAAGTAGCCTACCAACTTTTGATGCTTCTATGGAAAATCCAATAAACAAAGTTAAAAAAGAAAAGAAAAAAAGTCTCCAATTACCTGCATTGGGGATGCTGTCCACAGAAATAAGGTATGATGTAAAACACTCTGGGATTGGAGCACTCAGGATAGTTCTCTAGAATGCAGACATTGATGTCCTAAAGACAAACAAAGAGACAAAAGAGAAAAAGGAGGACATAAGTGTGGTTGATTATGAATTACACTGGATTTACCAATGTTCACATTCAATTAGTGAATTTAGCTTTTATTTCCATTTCTAGCTGGTTGAGGGCTCCACATTGCACAGATTCCACCGTTCTACTGCACATTTTAACCACATGAACCCTAGCATCCGTATTCTGGGCATGTCATAAAAGGCGAACATTCGACAAAAATAGGTGAATATTCACAGAAATAGCAGATCTACAACAACAACAACAACAACAACTCACAATGTGCTGCAACGACACGCATCGTGAGCTTCTAGACTAGAGCAGCTATTTTTGGTGAAGAGATTTGGAGTAGAGGGAAAAAAGGATCGAACCAAGTATAGCATATAGTTTTATAACATAAAACATATGTTGCTATATCAGTGGTGCTAAAACCTTTTCATGTCAAGGACACCCAAAATTATATGTATTTGGCTGCGGACCCTCATCTCAAAAGTATTTGTTCCAGGGATCCCCCAGAAGCAAAGATTTGAGTTAAAAATGTTTGCTTTTAAAAATTTATATATTCAACGATTTGCACAAAATGTTCACAATTTAAAAATAATTCTACAAGATAGATCTACAAGATCATAGCGCAGCATAAAGTGACGAGCTATGACCTTGTATATCTGCTATTTTTTTTATAGCTAAAAGGTTAAAATAAAGTTTTTTAGCTCAAATCTGAAATGCAGATGCTCTAACGCATACATGGGCAACTGGCGGCCCAGGGGCCACATGCAGCCCCACCTTCACTTAAAGGGGTAGTTCACCCCCAAAATAACTTTTTTTCTATTGATTCCTCACCACCTGGAGCCTTGAATTCATAAATATTTTTTAGTTTTTGTCACATTCCTAAGCCAATAATTTGATTATAATAAATTTGTCCCCATTGATTCCGGTAGGAGACACAAATGCATTTGTGTCTCCTACCGGAATCAATGGGGACACATTTATTATAATCAAATAATAAAGGAAGGAATGCGACAAAAACAAAAAAATATCCATGAATTCAAGGCTCCAGGTGGTGAGGAATCAATAGAAAAAAAGTTATTTTGGGGGTGAACTACCCCTTTAATGAGACCTGCAGGTTAAAATGGGAATACTGATATATTATTGATTTCAGCTGTTACAATTCTAAACATGCAAACATGACCCGTATTAATTACTTCAGTCTATATGAGTATTAATGACTAGTATTAACATTCTATTGTCTTTTTTATGTCCAGTGTATTTGTATTTAAGTTCATACAGTTAACATACGGTAAGTATAACTAAATGCATTTGAAATTAAATACAAATTTTACTTTTCAGGATTCTAATTAAAAAATAGCCAAAAAGAATTCAGGATTCCAACTAAAAAATAGCAAAAATAGCAGATCTACAAGCTCAAAACGCATCGCACTGCGACGCGTTTTGAGCTTGTAGATCGGCTATTTTTCTACTTTTGTGTGACATGAAAATTTCAAATACTGTCTGCCCGACAGTATATGCAATGTGGCCCTCTGGAGTGAGTGTGGAAATATAATGGCCCTCTCCATCATCAAAGTTGCCCACCCCTTTTCTAACGGTTTTAACGGGTTAAGCTGTTATGCTCTGCTTTGCACACAAAGAGTGTGACTAGAAGGCGGCCCCATTAGCTGCTGCCTTAGGGAATCAGATGCTAATTTCATGCAGATTGCAAGAGCAAATTAAATTAAAAAGGTGCTCTTTCATGTGCAGTGTGTGTTAAATACACTGGCCCTCAGTTTATCCCCTCTGGTCAGCAGCAAGGAGTTCCATACCAAAATACACTGTAATTTGGTAATGTTGTCACTAGAGGGAGCGCTTCACCAATTAAATTGCACAGTGCTCTTCCATGATGGTAATTATCTGTGAAACCAAGCTATTGCACCAAACCACATCCTTTAAGCAGAGATAAGATCTGCTGTAGTCTTTTAAGTCAGCTGATTTTAGACGCTGGGCTGCCAAATGAGGAAATAATCTGCTTGTGTGTAAGTTAATAGTATTTGGAAAATAATCAGTAGGTCACATAATAAATACTGTAATGTCCCTATGGCACTAAATCTTAGCTGCAGAAAGCACAGGCACAGACTGGGCTACTTCTGAGGTCCTCAGCAATCTGTTGCTTCCAGCAACACATTGCTCAAATACTTTTTTCCTGCCAAAAAAAGAACTGTCATAATGTAACAAATGAAACAAATAAAAGAATAAACAAACAAGTAGCATTTCATCACAGTTGAGACACAATTAGCACTTCTCAGTTGGGCAAGACAGCCATTTAAAGAAAAAAGTAAAACATAACAGTGGAAACATTATAAACACACATCACAAGGAGTGAAGTCAGCCAATCTGCGCTACAGTGAGGGCTGTGGACCTGGGAGTGAAATCCATGTCAGGTGACGTAAGCTTTATAGATGGCAACGAGGTCTGAGCAACAACACAGCCCACGAAACATGACTTTCATAGACTCGCATGCACACACGCTCACACACACACACACACACACACACACACACACACACACACACACACACACACACACACACACACACACACACACACACACACACACACACACACACACACACACACACACACACACACACAGTACTAATCTAACATGTATGAGGTAAAGGGTGTTGACAAGCCTATGGACGAAAGAAAATAAGACCTCAGTAAAAGTGTTAAATTCAAGGCTGCCTTTTGTGATTTATCACCCTGATGGGTCAGTAATGGCTGAATTAGGAAAGAGCAATTTGTCAAAGCTAACTGCTGAGGCTGGGATGCTCCATCATAGAGATTAAGCAAAATCAGACAGGACCAGAGGCCCTGGGCTTCCCAGGGGTAGAAGCTGGGTTGTATGATACAAAGTGAGAGGGCAGCTGCTAATGGGCAGACACTGGCTTGATAAGACCCTACATTGACAGCACAGAATATGTCATGCATGGAGGCAGTAAACCATCAATTTAACTAGTCAGTTGTGACCAAATCAAACACACACACCTGCGAGCGATTGCATGCTCAAACAGAATACAGAATTTGACCACTGTAGATACAAATACTACATTAAGTTTAGACACTAGGCAGACTTAATAGTCAAGTCAGGGTTACTTATAGAGCACATCTAAAAAGTGCTGTACAATATACAAATTTAACACAATAAAATAGAAACATTTTATAAAGTGAATCAATTAATAAACAGGAGATCGCCAAAACTCCCAAACGTCACTGCAAAGAGAGACATATTAGGATAATCAGGCTAACCAAAATTGAATTACCTAATTAATATACACATACATTTATCAGTGCAAATGATGGAGATATATGTGTGTTTGTTGTAATTGTTCCGACTCCCTCTGACTGATTAAGGTATCTTAAACATATATATATGAAAGTAAAGTTCAAAACCACCTGCCGAACCCAAGGACTCTTATTGCTATGGATACCACAACCAAGGCATCTTCATATCGTCACGGAGGCCTCCATGGATTTGGACACACAGAAGCACAGCGTTGCTATGAATGGAAATGTACATTCTATACATGTATTTCTATAGGCGCACATGACCGATGATACACCAGTACATTGCAGATGAATCGCTCCATTTCATTCTACTGCTCTCTTCTAGCACACACCATTCTAATCCGTCCCAATTCATAGGGGAGAGAAAAACACGAACAAATATTGTCTTGCACACATCAAGGTAGTCTTGACAGGAACATTGGGAAAGCGAGGCCAAAGCCTATATATACTAAGTTAGCCAATGAAGGCGACATAAATTATGAGCTTGCTAAGTGACTTTTCCCCCCTCTTGAGCTGAATGGTGCAATTGTCTCCAAAGTTAGGTTGAACTTCATGTGTGACTGCACTGTGCGGGACACTGGGGACAGTATTTATTGGTGATCAGTGGAATGAACCACTGAATACATCTTCAAAGGAACCACAATCCCGCCTCCCGTTTTTTAATAGCCCCCGACATTTAATAACTTTAGTATTGTGCTATCGTCAATGCAGGGTCTATAAGCCAATGAGACCCCTGCTCTTGTTTTGTTTATTTAATTAATATTATTATGATCAGAACATAATTGTACTGTATGTTCCTCTTCTCACAATTAATCATTCGATTTTATTACTTTATTAATACGTTCCCTCCTATTCTTTTATTTACATTTGAGGAAGGAATGTATCCTCAGATGACTTCAACCATCAGTTAGAATTTGTTTTAGTTTTTTTACCAAATGCTTACACAGTAAAATCATTGTTGGTGTACAAATGGAACCAAATGCCATTTGAGCGCTCTTGTCTTCGGAATTAAATTATCACTGGTATTTTACTGGGTGTAGAGACCATGATACCGACCATGATACTGACATGATACTGACTTGATGATACTGACCATGATACTGACCATGGGTTCCAGGTGGTCATTCCTGGGCCTGCAAGTCCACCATCCCAGTAGAAGTATTATCCCCGCTGATAAAGTTCTACCTTTCTCGTTCCCTTACGTATGATAAACATGATCTGTCTACACTCAATAAATTTGAGAAGAAACCCAAGCCAAAGGTTGTTACCGGAACAGGCTGCGACGCGGGCATTAAATATACAATACGTGCTTATATTTCACACAAGCAGCTCCTCGGTTTGCCAAGCACTTAAACGGAGAATGGTTGAGTGAATTCCCCCATGGAGCCTTTCTGCAACTAGCCGTACACAACTCCAATGAACACTATTGTGCCACAAATGAAAAACAGAGACAGAGATGGGGAGAGAGAGAGAGAGAGAGAGAGAGAGAATAGTAGAGAAAGAAAAACGAGTAGTAGAGAAAGACAGACGGACAGGATATGATGACACGTGTGACTATTTTTATATAAAACACTCGTAAGTAAAATAATCTGTGGTCAGTTAAGTTCTGACTTAAATGTATTTATTTATAAATTCAGAATTAAACTAAACATTGCACGCACACACAAAATGGTAAATGGTGTACTTCTATAGTGCCTTTGTCCAAAGCGCTTTACAATGAGCATTCCATTCACCCATTCACAAGCATTCACACACCGACAGCGGAGGAAACCATGCAAGACATCAAACTGCTCATTTGGGGCAGTTAGTGTCTTGCTCAAGGACACTTCGACACGCAGGAGGAGCCCGGGATCGAACCAGGAACATTCTGATTCCAAGACAGCCCCCCCCCCCTCCCCCACACACACACCTATTCCGTTAAGAAGCCCCATTAGTATTGGAGAGGCGACTTTGTGTGTATACACTCATTGTTCCTATTCTCCATGTAGATTAAGCCAAATGAGCAGTTGGGGTTAGCTGAGCACTCACAGAAACTGTATCTAAATGAGCCTTAATCTCTCCACCCGCCTCCCATTCCAGTGAATGGAATGTATGCATGAATGGCGACAAGAGTGAATGACTTGAACCTTTTCCCATGGGACGGTTTGCCTTAGGCCTGATTTATTTGCTTAGTTGTGTGCCAGTGTTGGGCATTGAAACCTGCAAGCTTACAACACTTGTGATCTTACAGATTGCCTAGGCTATTTTCGATGCACAACACCGGCACATAACCAAGTAGAAATCAGGGTTTCCTCTCGTTGAGGAGATGCCAACTTAGATGAAATGCCATTCACAAAATAATTCTCAGCCTTCTATTCATGGCGGTATATTCAAAAGGCCATACAGTACAGCTGTTTTAGAAAGACAAAAGCTTTATCCAAGAATTCTTTTTCAGTATTTCTGAAGTGTGGAAACTGTATAGAAGAGTGATTTCATGATCCGTGAACTTCCAAAGCATTAAACATTTACGGCGATTTGTTTTCAATCAAAAGCCATACTTTGTTTCAAATCGATATCTTAGGTTGTTTTAATCTATATTTCTATTCTTCCAAGTTCTAACTGGCTAAGTCTATTATCCCATTAAGACTTGAGGCCGATTCTACAAATGTCTTCTAAATCAGTATTCTGAAAAACATATGTTTCTATATCAGTGGTGCTCAAACTTTTGTCAAGGACCCCCAAAATGATATGTATTTGGCTGCCCCCATCTCAAAATATGTTGTTCCAGGGACCCCCAGAAGCAAAGATTTGAGTTAAAAATGTTCGCTTTAAAAGAATATATATATATATTCAAAATTTGCACACATATTCGCGATTTTTCAAAAATAGCAGATCTACAAGCTCGTAGCGCGGTGCCGAGCTATGAGCTTGTAGACCTGCTATCTTTTAACTCATTGGCCGCCATTATCGCATTAACGCGATCTAATAAATAGCGCGCTTGGCCGCCAGGATCGCGTTAATGCGATCTATGGTCTTTATTGATCTTTATGCTCTGATCACGCTATTCTGTTATGAATCAGGCTAAGTTTCATGTTCCACTTACTTCAACCACCACTGCATCCGGTTCCATGACTTGGGTTCCGTTTTCGGTTTTACATTTCCCCCCCAGTCATTTTCGACCATAATAGGGAAACAAACTGTTTTTCACACGCTATGAAAAACGATCGGAGACCTCCCCTCCTATAATCTATGGTCTGGGTGACGAACAGTCATCCCCGTTGTGTATCACAAAGTAATTTTCGCCGATAACAGAATCTGAGACATTTCACTTCCGGTTCATGTGTTTCACTGTGTGAGTGGGTCTGGGAGGGGGCGAGTGTGATCGAGAGGCGATCAAGCTTGGTATGTGCTGCTCTCTAGTGGTGGAACGATCAAAACGATTCAAGTGTCAAGCTGGACTTTCTAGATGTGAATTAAATAACAAAATAACGAAACAAAAAAACACGAAAATCGCTGGCAAGGGCTGCTATGAACGAGGTTTTAACTCTGGCAGTCAATGAGTTAATAGCCAAAGTGTAAAATAATGCTTTTCGGCTCAAATAAAAAAATGACACAGATGCGTTCCAGGTCTCAATGGGTTATGACAGGACAATTCCAGGCGCTAGGTAAACTGCCAAACACATCCTTGCCATGGCTACCAACTACCAACTACTGATCGGCGTACCAACAGAAACGTTCAAATTGTCTCTATTATATGCTTAGTCACAACACAAATCGCACAGCCGCCCCAACAGAAATGACATCATGCTCAACACACAGGATACAAATATGCATTTTTCCTTTTTGTCTCAACATTCCAGAATACCTCAGAGGCACCTCAGAGGCACCTCAGAGGAACAGAGGAACAGAGGAACTAAACTGTTTTTACACACCCTCTACCACTCACTGTATTATCCTAAGTAGGGTACAAAAATGTTCATAAAAACATATTTGCAAATGATGTTTGGCACAGATCTGTGGAGCAGGTTTGGCATTTATCCTGGCTGTGTCACAAACAGCAGGAGCTTTGTTGACTGTGGAAAACCCAATGAGTCAAAGTATGACTAATATACATGTTTGATGTGACAAATGAAACAGTGACTAAGTGATAAGTTCTCACTAAGAGGAGAGGCTTAGGGTTACAGTTGCTTCTTGCACAATCTGTGACGTGTGCCGTGATAGATGTTTCAGGTTCAGGAGTCTGGTGTTCTTGCTCCTGATACTCCTGTATCGTTTGCCTGGCCCAAGGTCGCAGCAACCGTGTGAACAGATTATGGCTGGGGTGATGTATGTCCCTGATGATACTTAAGCCTTAGCCAGACATAGTCTCTCGTGTGTTTCCTGGAGGGAGGGAAGCTCACCTCCTACGATGCGCTGAGCTGTTTGTACTAGTGGTGGGAAAAAAAAACGTTCATTTCAGTGAACGAACGATTTCGTTCACGTTCACGGCAATGATTCGTTCAAATGATTCGTTCACGTTCTCGTTCAGTACCGCTATTTTCTAGTGTAAAACACCATCGCGGGAGCGTTTCTTTTTTACGCCGCGCGGACAGCCCGACCTTCCGTCCTGTGTACGGGGGGAGGGGATGGGGGGCATGCACGTTAGCGTGAACCTAACAGTTTCAGAAAGTGAACGAGCTCGTTCACGGCAAAGAACTAGTTATTTTGAACGAATCGATCATGACCGACACATCACTAGTTTGTACCACTTTGACGATGCTTTGCTTTGTTTAGTTCCCAAAACAGGCAGTGGTGCCACTCGTCAGGACGCTCTCGATGGTACTGCTATAGAATGCACTGAGGATGCAGGGGCTCAAACTGAATTTCTTTAGGTGCCAGAGGCAGTTGAGCCTTTTTCACTGTGCGTGTTGCCCATTTCAAGTCCTCTGAGATGTGTATTCCAAGGGATTTAAAGTCACTGACACTGTTGATGAGTATAGGGCCGTACGATCAGGTCCTTGGTCCTATCGGCATTGAGTGCGAGGTCATTCTCCTGGCACCACTGTGTCAGTGCTCTGACCTCGTGTAAAAGCCGTCTCATTGTTGTTTTCAATCAGGCGCATCACTGTAATGTCGTCTGCATACTTAACTCATTCAGTGCCACTGGCCAAAATTCATTGTAAAAAAAAAAACATTCAGTGCCACAGCAAAATACATTGTAAAAAAAAAGTGCTTAGGAGCCGAGATACAGCCTTTTTCAGTAAGAAGTTAAACAAGAAGTGAATGGAGCAGAACATTTTCAAATCATCATATCTTGGGTTCTGATTTTTTTTTTCCAAAAAAAAAAAAAAAAAAAAAAACGTTTTTGGACGTTTTAGACGTCCTGTGGCACAGGGCTTATTACAACGGACGTTTTAGACGTCCGGTGGCACTGAATGAGATGATGACATTGGAGCTGTGCATGGCCGTAGAGTCATGTGTGTACAGGGAATAGAAGAGATGGTCCCGGCACACAGCATTGATGGGATCCTGTGTAGACGGTCAAGAGGGACTGATGTGATGTTGTTGCTCATTCTCACCACCTGACGGCGGCCAGATAGGAAGTCCAGTGTCCCAACTGCACATTGGTTGGATGTAGGTTCAGATCTTTAAGCTTTGAATCCAGTCTGGTTGGGACGATGGTGTTGAATGAAAAGCTATAGTCCACAAACGGCATTCTTTCACGCATTTGTCCTTCCCCTCATCTAAGTGAGTGAGGGCCAAGGCAACGGGCATTGTCGGTAGATCTACTGTATTTTGATGGTTTGTCAAATTGTCATGGGCCTGTGTGGCAGGCAGAACGGAGCAGATGTACAGTAGTCTCCACCAGTGTCTCAGAGCACTTAATAACAACTGGAGTAATGGCGACCCATCTCCAGTCATTCAGGCCGAGTGCCGCGCTATGAGCTTGTAGATCTGCAATTTTTGAGAAATCGTGATTTTTTTTGCAAATCTTTGAATATATATTTTTAAAGCGAACATTTGTAACTCAAATCTTTGCTTCTGGGGGGTCCCTGGAACAACATATTTTGAGATGGGGGTCCGCGGCCAAATACATATCATTTTGGGGGTCCTTGACATGAAAAAGATTGAGAACCACTGACACAGTAACATACGTTTTTTTCAAAAAAACTGTTAGGATTTAGAAGACGTTTTGTAGAATCGGCCTCAGGTCTTAATGGGTTAGAGTGCTTGGGGACCTATAGCACTGAGCCAGGGATCCTCCCCCGTGGTGAAGCCGTGCGGGGGTTCTCTTCCGTTTGCCTGTCATATGTGTGTGTGTGCAGGTAACTAGAAGAATAAAAAGGCTAAACAGAGTGCAAATGCGAGAGTGTACACAGCTGCAGCCTAGGCCTGTCACAACTAATACATAATCGTCTAGTCGCAATTATTTTATATAATCGCAATTATTTTTGCATAATCGTCATAATCAATTCCTTGTTAAAAAAAGTCATATATTTTTAAAAAATATCAAAAATAGTGGAAATAGCAGATCTATACGCTCAAAACGCGACACGTTTTGAGCTTATAGATCGGCTATTTCCACTATTAATGTTTATTTTTAAGTAAAGTTTTAAGTAATTAAATATGTGTTATTTGTCATATCTGCCCTGTGCAACTTTTGTTTACGAAAGCTAAAAGCCAAACAGATGTGTAATTTTTAATCATAATGTTCCATTAACTTTCAACGACAGAAACACAATTAAATCGTTAATCGCGATTATTTGAGTGATAACTAATCGTCAACTTAAATTTGTAATCGTGACAGGCCTACTGCAGCCGCGCGTGGGCGCCGCCATCTTCAAGTTTGCCATGTCTTACTGTGTGTGTGTGTGTGTATGCCAAGACATGCCAGGGCAAGAAATATGTTTCATGCCAAGGAACATAGCCTTTAGTTGTGTTTTGTTTGTATGTATGTATATTGTTGAGTGAAACAGTCAGCGTAGAGACAAACGGTGATTATCAGCCATGTGGTGAAATTTTTTTCCCCCCCCCCCCCCCCGAGTTAATTTTTCTCCTTTGCTCTGCGTTTATTATGTTTTTAAACGTGCCAAACAAAACCACTCTTAATTACGTACGGTAGCTTGAAATCCTGACCAGATAAACACCAGAGCAACAGGGCTAGTGTTGTGTTAGCCGTTCACTTCTATAATGAATGTAGGGAAGAAATGTGGAATATCCTGTTAATGATCTGCGTCATTTTTTGATTTGAGCTGAAAAGCATTATTTTACACTTTGGCTATTCAAAAATAGCAGATATACAAGCTCGTAGCGCGGCACCGAGTGCCGCGCTACGAGCTTGTAGATCTGCTATTTTCGAAAAATCGTGAAAATGTGTGCAAATCTTTGAATATACGTTGTTTTAAAGCGAACATTTTTAACTCAAATCTTTGCTTCTGGGGGGTCCGCGACCAAACACATATCATTTTGGGGGTCCTTTACATGAAAAGGTTTGAGCACCACTGATATAGAAACATACGTTTTTTTTCAGAATACTGTTGGGAATTGGAAGACATTTGTAGAATCGGCTTCAGGTCTTAATGGGATATATGCAGAGCTCGTGTCTAAAACAAGAAACTTCATGAGCTCTTATGTGTACCGTATATGCGTGCCTGTTTGCATGTGAAGGTCTGTTATGTGTACACTTGCGTGTGTGCTCATGCCTCCGTGTGTATATGTGTCCAGTGCATGCCATTGCGATCTGCGTACAGTATAGTGCATGTATGGACTATAGGGAGGGGAGAGTTGGGGATGGATGGAAACTCTAAGCCCACCACAGGAATGTCTCAGTAACACGTGCATTTAGGTTCCCTGGGCTCTAGCCTAGGGAAACTGACAGTGTTCTTTCATTGACACCTCTCATGCACACCCAAGCACAGGGCAAGCAGGGATCAGCAAAGCTAATACACACCAGGCAGGGGACAGACCCCTAAGACAGGGCCAACTGGCCAACTCTGCTGTTCACTCTATACTATAGGCTGGTTCTAACAGTGAGTGTTGACATAACAAAGTGAGGTGGGTGAGCACGCACACACACACACACACACACACACACACACACACACACACACACACACACACACACACACACACACACACACACACACACACACACACACACACACACACACACACACACACACACACACACACACACACACACACACACACACACACACACACACACACACACACACACACACACACACACACACACACACACAGGTAAGCCCCTGTCGGTCCATGGTAGCACAGTTGCTCCCTTTAACTGTGGCGAGGGGGCCCCTTTGCTCTGCATACTTTAATAACTCAACTCACATGGTCCAAAACTCCAGGGAAGGCGGTGCAGTACTTAATTACACCCAGTCAGACTCCAGTCAGAATGACATTCACTCAGTCAGCCTCCTGATGGGGCTGCTAGATATGAACTGCTCTACAGTAGTACGAGTGAATTAGTGAGTCTGTGTGTGTGTGTGTGTGTGTGTGTGTGTGTGTGTGTGTGTGTGTGTGTGTGTGTGTGTGTGTGTGTGTGTGTGTGTGTGTGTGTGTGTGTGTGTGTGTGTGTGTGTGTGTGTGTGGGTGTTTTGTATGTGTGGGTGGGTATTGATTTGTGATTTATCTCTGCCAGACTAAAACAAAACAGCTATGATGCCACTTGATCTTTAAAAAAACTGTGACATCATCACTTTTGTTCTATTCCTCTGTAAAATACTTTTCAATTCATTAACGGAGATAAACCTCCTGCACCCGCACCACACACTCTACATAAAATATTCATGAAAAACAAAAAGCTGCTTCAGTGACAGATTTGTCCTTCTTAGGATGCCCACTGAATGATTCAAAATGGTCATTATTTTGTTCCCAGAGCTATGAGGCTGTGTAATGATAATAATAATAATAATAATAATAATAATAATAATAATAATAATAATAATAATAATAATAATACGATTGTTATCTGCTTGACACGACTGTCTAACATCTAGTGTCTATGTTACAGTATGATTGGAGAACCAGTACGATTGAAGAAAGCGCGCTCGTTTTTACCACCCACCCAGCACTAGAGGGAGCCACAAGCCAGGCTTGTGCACAAACATATATGGCCACACACACACACACACACACACACACAGTCACACACACAGTCTCACACACACACGCGCGCACACACACGCGCACGCGCTCATGCTTTTTTTGGTTTATTGAAAGCAGGACTGTTTAGATACTTTTATTGTGTTCTGGCTTTTGTTTTACTTTCTCCCTGACACACACACACACACACACACACACACACACACACACACACACACACACACACACACACACACACACACACACACACAGTGATCCATGAAAAGAACTATTCTGTCCCTATCGGTTTACAAATCAAACGGCGCTGAGTCGACTAGTGGAGCGTCGGCCGGTCACCGCGGGCACTCGCGCCTGGAGGCGCGAGGGCGCGCTTCCTCGGCCTCAAGCTCCACTAAGTCGGCGCGCCGTGCGTGTGAACGCGTGTTCAGCGTTCCCCTCATAGATATTATGGTTCCCCTAGCGTAGCTTCCTGGTTGCTATGTGGGGGGGAACAACAAAAGACAGGTCTCCGTCGGCGCATCAAAGCCCCGCCTCTCCGCGCTCTCCTTCTCCTCCTCCTCGGAGGAGGAGAAGGAGAGAAGGAGAGGACGGGACGGGTTATTACGCGAGGAGGAGGAGGAGGAGGAGGCTCCTCTTCCTCGCGAGCCTCGCGTAATAACCCCCCGCCTCGCAGCGCCGTCCTCCTCCTCCTCCTCGCGAGCCTCGCTAATAAACCCTGTCTCGAAAAGCCCCGCCTCGCCCCGAAGGAGCCCCGTGCCTAAAAACGAGCGCTCTGTCTTCAATCGTACTGGTTCTCCAAACGTACTGTGACATCTATACATACTATATTTATGCAGTGGTGGAAGAAGTACTCAGATATTTTACTTAAGTAAAAGTAGCAATACCACAGTATAAAAATACTCTGTTAGAAGTAAAAGGCCTGTGTTTAAAATGTTATTTGAGTAAAAGTACAAAAGTATTGGCATCAAAATGTACTTAAAGTACCAAAAGTAAAAGTACTAAAATGTTTGAAAATAGCCCATGTATAAAATAGGGCTAAAGTGGTTAATGTATGTTTTATAATGTAATCATTTATATATGCAAAGTAACTAGTAACTAAAGTTTTCAAATAATTGTAGTGGAGTAAAAGCACAATATTTGCCTCTGAGATGTAGTGGTGTAGAAGTAAAAGTATTGGAAATACTCAAGTAAAGTACAAATACCTCAATATTGTACAGTACTTTACTTAAGTAAATGTACTTAGTTACTTTCCACCACTGATTGTGTCTGTGATAAAGCAATTTCCCTGCTGGGATTAAAAAACTACCTACACCTACTACACCTACTACACCTACACCTACTACACCTACTACACCTACTACACCTACAGCTACTACTACTACTACTACTACTTCAGGCATAGATTAAAGGGGAATTCCTGCACCATGAAGCAGTTTCCGACTGTATACCCATCAACTCACTGCTAACTGCACAGCGTGATTTCGCTGCTAAGCCCAAACCATAGCTAAGTACTACCTGTGCTCTATAAAACTTGAACAAAATCAGCAGCTTTGGGGAAAAAGTAAGGCCATAAATTGCTCTTAAAATTGTGAAACGTCTAGGGTCAAAATGTGTACTAAACAAAAAGGGGGGAAAACGTTTTTTAGTGCAGTCTGAGTAAACAACAGATGTTCAGACCTAACTGTGTGATGTGGTTTAAAAAAGGCAGGTCTCTAATTGGGATCCTAATCAGATTTAAATATTGGGTTAGCATCAGCCTGAAAAGGCCAAAGAATTCACCACCTTCCACTAGCGTCCCTGTGGCAACACATGTACTCTGTCTTCAAAGGGAGCACGTTGCGGTTTCAATTAACGTCTGCATCAGAGAAATGTTACCGTGCTTATATGGTTTATAACAGTGGTTCTCAAATTGGGGCGTGGACCCCCATGGTTCCTTGAAGGGGTTTCAGGGGGGGGGGGGGGCGCAAAATGAGGTTTAAACAGTTTAAAACACTTGATTTTATTTTTCAACATTCCAAGCATTGTGAGCTTACAGATAAATGTTGACACATGTTGACAAATCTTCTCTCATGGGGGTCCCTGGCACAAACTCTTTTAAGATGGGGGGTCTGGAGCCTAATACATATCAGTTTGGGGCTCCTTGACATGAAAATGTTTGAGAACCACTGGCTTGGTTCTCAAACAGACTCTGTCTGTCTGTCTGTCTGTCTGTCTGGTCAGTGCACTGGGCTGGCACTCCTCTGCATTATTGACTTATGATGACTCTCATGCTGCGACCTTATGTAATTACCGGCTACTGTGAGAAATCAAAATCTCATATAGATATGGAACCTTGTGTAAACACTAAACACGTACCTCCTACAGCGAGGAAACAAAACCTACACTACTTGTAGAATAATCCATTATTATGATGTAACGATGGCGTTTGTATTGGCATGTGACCTGTACATGTGGCCTTCTAGCGCCTTCCTGTATCTTATTTTCAGGATATTTTGTCATAATAAGTACAAATATGTGCAATTCTAAGCTCTGACCTACAGTGTTGAAATCAGGAGACTTTGCACATGTCACATGAGAGTGTTGAGAGAGTTGATTGATTTGACCAGATAGGAAGCTTGAGGGACAGTAGCCACTGTCATAGAACAGTGCTGGAGCCTGATTAATCAACAGAAGATTTCACCCACATGGGTAGACCAAACCCATATAAATAGAGTGGATGCTCACTAAACAGTACGAAGTGTCCTGCAGGCATCAGTGTTACTAGTTACCAGGGTGTTATTGCTGCGTTCGCCATTTTCCATTGCGAGCTCCGAGAGACTGACGGTAAGAATTGAGAGTGTTTACATGACGATAAACGTATGTATTTCTGATATGTTTTACAGTTATGTGTGTATATCTCATGTCAGTAATTTGTTGTTGTGTTGTTGTTTGTGTTTCCTTTCCTAGGTTTATAACCTACTGGCCTAGGACACAGTAGTTTCAAGATGGCGGCGGGCAGAAGGCTGCACAAGGAACTCGAAGAACTTCGCAAGTCTGGAATGAAAAACTTCAGGAACATTGAAGTCGATGAATCAAACATATTGACATGGCAAGGGCTCATTGTTCCTGGTAACTCTCCTTATGACAAAGGGGCCTTCAGGATTGAAATCATTTTCCCCGCCAGGTACCCCTTCAAGCCTCCTATGCTCACGTTCAAGACAAAGATCTACCACCCCAACATCGATGAGAAAGGGCAGGTTTGTCTGCCTGTGATCAAGCCGGAGAACTGGTCGCCAGCCACCACAACTGACCAAGTAATTCAGTCCCTCATCGCCCTGGTGAACGACCCGCAGCCAGAGCATGCTCTGAGGGCAGACCTAGCAGAAGAATACTCAAAGGACCGTAAAAAATTCTTTAAGAATGCAAAGGAGTTTACAAAGAAATACGGTGAAAAGCGTCCAAAGGACTGATCACGCCCCTCCTCCCCTCCGATGAGCGTGTGCTCCCCTATCTCGTTCGCTCGCCCTCTTATCCCCCCCCCTCCCTTCATCTCATTCGCCCAACCAAATATCTTCTTCCTACCTTCTCACTACCTATCCCTGCCCTCCCCCTTTCTCTCTCTCTCTCACACACACTCACTCTCTCCCTCTTTCTCCTCCCCTCCCAATACACCAGTGGTTCTCAACCCCTCAGGGGTGACACACACACACACACACACACACACACACACATCAACCTAGCAGGCCAGGAGCAGCTCTCCTGAAGTACCGGGGCGATGGTCGCCTACAGCTTCCCTCCCCACCCAAGGACTCGCTGTGGATCCGACATGATTCCTCCTCCCCTCTCCTCCTCCTCTTCTCCTCCTGGTCACGTAGCTCCAGGCCATTACTAACCTTCTACATCTTTTCTTGTTTTTTTAATTGTTATAAAAAAAGCTGACAAAATTTGCCAAAAAGTGTCTAAAAACATTTTCTGAGAAAAAAATAAAAAATAAATAACACACATTGAAGGTTCCTGTTTTAGCGTTGTCCCTTTTTTCCGTAAGCAGTATCATGCAAGATTTAGCAGGCCGCCCCCAGCGCCGACCTGAGTTTATCAGAGTTCTGTTTCCTGTTTGAGGTTTTGGTTTGATTTATACTTAAAGGGCAAGACCACTTTAGTAGAGGTTTGGGTTGTGTAGTTACCTTGCCATGATGTAACTCCAAAGGTGGGCAAGAAATAAAAAATAATTGCTCCATTGATTAGAAATTGATAATTCAAAATATGCTCCTCATTGACTTACATTGTACGGTAAAACAGCTCTCAAAGTCACTCTTTTAGCACAAAAACGAATGCAAACAAAGTTGATTCAGACAATATAGAACATCACCAAACCCAGTACTGGTTTTTTTTTAAAATAAAATGTTCAACGTACTGTTGATTTTGCCATTTTTAATAAGTAGAAAACCCGGACTGGATTGGCGGATCCGGATCCAGATCTTCAAATAGTCAAATCAACAGGAAGTTGACATTTTTATTAAAAAAACAAACAGTACTGGGTTTGGTGATTTTTCTTGCCTGATTGAGGGTCTGTTTATTAAATTTGTGGGTCTAAAATGCCATTTGAGACTGTAACAGCGATTAAGGGCTATACAAATACATTTGAGTTGAGCGTGTCATTTACTATACAAGTTAATTCCTCATCAATGAATAAATAAGGAAAATAATTAGGACAAGAAAAAGAAAGAAACAAGATATGACACAGTCATATTATACCAGGTTGCGGCATGCTTTTTCTTTTTTAAAAGTGATGAGAAAGTGAGTTGCTTCTTGTTTTCCTAGACCTGGTTGCTTATTTCTCTCACTAAACATGGCAACGTTTAGACCATAGAGATACATACAGTGGCTGAACACAGTATTGTGGGTTGTCTTTAGATCCCATATTCTGAGAGGACATTGAGCCCTCATTGGCTAAAGGACCAGCCAATGAGGAAAAAGTGCCGCAAAAGTCACGACTAGCGAGCGAGATATAGACCAGGTTTTGCAACCTGGTAAAAAGATTGTGTGTGGGTGTTCTTATGAAATGTCCTGTAAGACAGCACAGTATATTTATCCAGACGATAGGTTACAGTAAAAAGCATGTATAATACATGCCTCTGCATTTTTAGTATAGCTTTAGCAAAACTCTCATTAAGAGCACGCATTGCAAGCATGCATGCCTCTGTAATTATAGTGTGTATCATTGGCATACTAGAATGTGGAATTTATAGTGAAAAAAGGCGGTTCAAATAATGTTCCAACCGAACTGCGCTTGTGTGTTTATGAAACACACTGGCTTGGACCCAAAGGCAGACACAGATTTAATGCACTGCAATTGTCTGTAACCCAGTCGTAAAATCACTGCTAAGCTTTGATGAATCATCCAGATGTCTTGGTATTTCAAGCCATCAACATTTTTGGCACTGACTTAGTCAATGTTACCTATAGGAGTGAATAGGCCCTAGGGCGATAACAACGAGACAGATAAGCGCAACCGTTCAGTGAGAAGTGGCCTCTAGGGGAGCTACATTTCTCCGAGACACGTCTCAGATAAACATCAAATGGTGATTTATAGCTTTGATATTGAAAACGATCAGAAGGGTTGCTTGTAGAAACGGGGTTCAATTTGCTGGGTTGGGACGGGGGGGGGGGGTAATCCATGCCTCTGTTTTTGATCAGACTGAATTTAATACATGCATTTCCTTCTGGGAAATGTATACAGAAGACTGTTTGATAATATCACAATTCAACAATTGAATTAAAAAAAAATAGTTAACCACATTAACCCTGGTACCACATTAACCCATTAAGACATGGAACGCATCTGTGTCACGTAAGATTTCTTTGGCTATTAAAAAATAGCAGATATACAAGCTCATGGCGCGGCACCGAGTGCCGCGCCATGAGCTTGTAGATCTGCTATTTTTTGAAAAATCGTGAAAAAATATATAGATATTTTTTATATTTTTGGAAAAATATTTTTAGAATCGGCCTCAGGTCTTAATGGGTTAACCCTGGTGCAGAACATTTACACACCAAAAAAAATCCATAATAGCGAAAATAGCAGATGTACAAACTCACAATCCGTCTCAAAGCAACGCGTTGTGAGCCTATAGATCGGCAAGCATAGTTTTTTTTTTCCCCCTCAGTTTTTTTTTTCACAAATGGAAACAAAGTCAGAGACAAAATACAACAATAACCACAAAAAAGATTCCTCTTTCATGAAAACAAACGTGTTTAACTTATCAGTTCTCACCAGGTATCTCTCGTCGTCTTTCATCCCGGGGGTGCGGATGAGGTGGTTCTGCTCCCCTCTCCAGTCCCCGAAGCGACGGAAGAAGTAGTTTGACAGGAAGCGGTTGATGGGATCCCGGATGATGTTGACGTAGACAGGCTGCTCTATCCTGAACCTTAACGGACGTTAATGAAGACAGCATATTAAAATACACCTCTAGACATGGTAAACTGGACCTGAGCTGTCTCTGTACTCTGGACCGCTTTTTACTGTCTTCACATCAAATGTCTTTGCCAAAAATAGCCGATCTACAAGCTCACGGCGTGTTGTGAGCTTGTAGATCGGCAATTTTTGGCTAAGGTTCCGCTCCAGAATATGGATGCTGGGGTTCAAGTGGTTAAAGGGATATTTCACTTTCAAAAGAGTTTTTGGTCATTTTATCGTATACTCAGGCTTTCGTGAGTTTTTAAGTTGCTTGATTCAGTATTTAGATTCAGACACGCCCCCTTCCTGTAGAAACCCAATATAACTTCAAAGTCCATTTTTAACATTCATCAAAAACATCCGTCCTTGGTTCTGGTGACTCATCCTGCCCTCCTAATACGTGAGGGGGCGTGTTTTTTCAATTACTTTTTTAATTAAAAAAACAAAATGAAAAGATTAATTAACTTGCGTAGTAGAAGGACAATATCAGTCACCAGAACCAAGGACGGGTGTTTCTGATGAATCTAACATGGTTAAAATGGAGTTTGAAGTTACAATGGGTTTGTATAGGAAGGGGGCGTGTCTGATAAAATGAAATACTGAATGAAGCAACCTCAAAACTGTCTAGGGGCTCACAAAAGCCTGAATAGATGATAAAATGAGCAAAAAAATATGTGAAAGTGAAATATCCCTTTAAGGTACATATACACATATATATATACAGTATATAGTTGTTTCTTTTAAGATTTATTTGGGGGATTTTTATGCCTTTATTGATAGGACAGTAGGTTGACAGGAAATGGGGAGAGAGAGAGATGGGGAGTGACATGCAGCAAAGGCCATCGGGATCTGGACTCCAACCCGCAACGTGCTGTCAGGCGTTACGGTACAGATATGATGGGGATACAAGCACTCCAAGGTCTAACTTTGCAAATTAGGCAAACACAGAGGAGAGAGCGCACACCTGTGTTGATGATGAGGTGCTGACCACGGCAGGTGATATTATTAAAAAAGGATGAGGCCGCACAGCTCTCCTTACAAGAAACCAACGTTTCGACAATGAAGTCTGTCGAAACGTTGGTTTCATTTAATAAACTTTTGCATCGTGGCTAAGAGCTGTGCGGCCCTCATCCTTTTTTAATACTAACTTTGCGAATTAACACTTAGCCGCTTTAGCCTGTCTGAAGTGATACAATCGCTGGGACAGCGCAAGGGTGATTCAGTGACAGTTGACACAGGGAAATATCCTCAATTCACTCTCAAATACGCTCCTGTGATTGTCATCTAATCTTTGCGGCATTCATTTTATTTTCATTCTGCAGTATGTGCAAAGCCCTGCTGCTGTGTGAGCGAGATAAGACGGATAAAAGTAATCACCTCTCTAAACAGCTTTTGACTCACAGATGGATACGAGAGGGTTAGCATCATCATATCGTTGCCGTCTGGGTAGAAACCTTGTATCTCCATATTTCAAATTAATGCCCCCTACATCATTGTAGTGTGTCATGCAAAAGTAGCGAAAGTAGCCGCTCTACAAGCTTACAATGCGTCGCATCACGACGTGTTGTGAGCTTATAGATCCGCTATTTTGGAATTAAAAAAAGAATTAAAGTGAAAGTGGTCAAGTGTGCCTGTGGATTTTATAGTATAAAAGTATTCACACGAGTTTGTGAGTAAATAATAACTATGTTGGATCTATTGGAAGACAGGTTCTTTTTTTCCGTTTCCTGAAAATGTTTTGACATACAGGGTTTCTACCCAACAACGACGATATGCCATGCTACTGTATGTACAGTAGGTGGACTACCTGGTGAAGTTGAGGAAGTGAACATGCCGCGTGTAGAGGAATGGCTGTGGGATTGTACTGATGTTTTTCATAAGATCCACCTGCAACACACACACACACACACACACACACACACACACACACACAGAAAAAGTATGAATTAAAAGTTATTATTCTATCTAGACTGAAACACATCACATGCATATATCGAGAACTCCAAAGGCAACGCGAGTGGACTGAGGATATCCATAAACCGAAGGATTTAGTTATTCACTCTAGGAGTCGCTCCAAACTCAAGCCAGTTAAAGATATTTTATTGAACAACTGGGGATGCAGTTGCCAATGAGGACATATCTACAGTATAATTGTGTTTAATCCATTAAGGCCTGAGGCCTTAATGTTTAAAAAAAAAAAAACTTTGGCTATTTTTGAATAGCCAAAGAAATCTAAAGTGACTCAGATGCGTTCCCGGTCTTAATGGGTTAATATTTTCAGCTTGGCCAGGCAATGGCCACAGCCTGCTGGGATCCCCCATCTATGTGCCAATACGTCACGTCATGGTGGAAAACCAAACCGTTCGTCCTCTAATTATTACATTAATGGAAGGTAACCAAAAGCATATGTCAGCTCCCGGTACCATAAAGGGTATGTGCTGTACATATGTACATGTATATTGTGTACATTCAGTATACTGTACTATAAGCTCTGTCCTGAGCTTATAGTCACGACACGTTGCGTTGTGACACGGTGTGAACTTGTAGATTGGCTATTTTTGGAAAGTTTCACCCCATAATAAATTCAACAAACCATGATAATTACCATGTACACATGGACTGTTTGCACTGTGCTCAAAATCATGTCTGCAACGTGATTTGGCCGTGGAATGTTTTGGCTATAGTTGCACCTTGAGTTGATTTCCAGATTCTTCCGTTGGAGTCTGACCTCATCAATGTTTTAACCCATTAAGACCGGAAACATATCTGTGTCATATTAAGATTTCTTTGGCTATTAAAAAATGTAGATCTGCTATTTTTGAAAGATCGTGAAGATTTGTGCAAATCTTTGAATAAATATTATTTTTAAGCAAACATTTGTAACTAAAATCTTGGCTTCTGGGGGTCCCTGGAACAAAATATTTTGAGATGCGGGTCTGCGGCCAAATAATTTTGGGGGTCCTTGACACAAGAAATTGAGAACCACTGATATAGTAACAAGTTTTTACAAAAAACTGTTAGAAGACATTTTGTAGAATCAACCTCAAGTCTTAATGGGTTAACTTCCAACAGAGTGGCTGGACTGGACATAATACAATACCACTGATCTATACACTACAGCATCTCACAATAGGCCTATTCATCATCAGAGATGTATTTTCCCAGGTTACATCACACATCTTAGAAATGCCTATTACCCAAAATGTCTGTTATGACAGAGGTCTTCAACAGGGGGTCCGGGACCCCTAGGGGGTCCGCCAAATCTTTGTGTGATTTTTACATTAACCACTTCAACCAAGCATCCCTATTCTGAGGAGAACTTTAGCCAAAAATAGCAGATTTACAAGCACACAACGCCTCGCGTTGTGCGCTTGTAGATCTGCTATTTTCGGCAAAGTGGTTTAGTATAGGGGGGGAAAAAGAGCAGGCTAAGTACAGAGTGAAAGGTCAGGTATACTAAGTATTGTTTAAGTGCATGGTTAAATGTCTGGAAATACACATCAACATGAATCCAACATGATAGTGCTGCGAAACAAGTCTATGAAGCTGCCTATGAAATCTATGAAAAAAAAATTACATTCTATACAATAGATAATGGGGGTCCCTGCTTTATCTCACTCTCAGCCAAGGGGTCCTTGGCCTGAGAACGTTGAAGACCCCTGTGTTATGAGATTATTCTGTTGTTGCTTTCAGTCTTTATGAAAACAAGCTTCCTGCGTGGCTTCCCATGTTTGCATGGATCGACAGGCCAGAAACATTTCCCTCAGGTGGGGGTTCTTTGGCCCAAGGATGTTCCTGTGATATTATCGGATGCGATGATGAATGTTGAAAGGGCTCCTGAAGTGAAGTCCTGTTGTTGTGCTTGTACCAAATGTGTCAAACTACACTGTGTTTCTATGCAGGTTGCCATTTTCTATGCGTCAATGCCCCTTGCTTATTCATTGTATTTGGCAACTAAAGAGATGGAAAGTATGCTGCTTAAAGAACAACCACTCTCTCCCGAACAACCACAACCAAATGCCTTCAAAGGCGATCAAGAGACTAAAATAACGATAGAGAATCTGTAGCCAATCCCTTGTTTCCAGAGGAATAGCTTGTTGTATGACCAAAACAATTATCTGGCAATAACATCACATATATTATAGTGAAGAAAAACAAATAATTATCAATTCATGGTTATAAACACTTAATTACAATCAGGATTGGATTAGTTCATGGCAACAAAAAAAATCGATATTCTATCGATCTTGTGATATGAAACTATATCGTCTGGCATTTTGTATATTGAAATAGTGAGTTTTGGCATAAGTGTTTTTTTTGTTTTGTCATTTATAATTTTTATCCCTCGATTTTGTAACCCTTTTTTTTCACCCGGTGCCAATTTTCTAAGTGATCCTGGGCACTACACTCCCCCTACCAGCCTAAGGAGCCCAGGGCCGAGCTCATGCCTGAGTCAATGCATGAGAGCCAACTGTCCTTCTTGTCACCTGACAGGGGGGAGTTTCCCTGGTTGGACGTAGCGCGTGGAAGGAACACGTTATTCCAACCAGTTCCCTTTTCCTGGTTTTAACCACTCTGTGAATGCTGTGAACTTGTATATCTGCTTTTTTTTAAATGTCCTAAATTTAAATTTGATATTATTGTCACAAAACAATATTATCGTCACAATTTCTAAATCAAGGAATTTGGTCAAAACATATTGTCATGTTAGATCTTTTCCATATGGCCCAGACCTAGTAGGGATGAGCAGTGTTGCCAGATTCCGTGAGAGAAACAAGCAACCAGGTCTAAGAAAACCAGCCCAAAAGAAGCGACTATGGGCACCATGAGCACTTTAACATATACATCAGCTATTTGAAAATAGCAGATCTACAAGCTCACAACGCGTCGCGATGCGAAGCGTTGTGAGCTTGTAGATCGGCTATTTTCAAATAAAATCTTGCGGGGAAATTATAATAAGCAGATCTGTGTCTATGAGTAGCACTCACTCTGCTTCCTGCTGTTGATGACCTTGGTTCAAAGTTAACCCACATGATGTACTGTATATCCCTGAGAAAAAGTGCTTCAATAGCTTGTTTCATGCTGCTGTATACCTTGTGACATGAATATCAATACCTTTATACTTCACTTCAAGGATACGTGAAGGGTTACATTCCAAAGCTCAATTTATTGCCATTTCAGCAAAAAAATATTTTCCTCATGGACTATTGGGACTTTCAACTAACATTTTGAGGATCTAGTCTGTAAAAAATAATGATCTGAGACTCAGATGATCAGTTTATCCTCTTTGAACAAAGCCATCATTTTATTTTGATGTCACGCTATCATTTTCAGAGTCATCCCGGCGGATGTCTTGCTGTGGGAATGAAAACGTTTCACATTCTGTACTCTGAAGCAACAAGCTGGATTACTCTTTAAATAGAAAACTTTTCCCCTCACTGGCTGAAATGACCAGCAAAAAGGCACTGTCTTGAATGTGCTGCTCTATAAACCGTGCATTGGGGCAGCTGTTGCGTCATAGGCGGACTATTTGGACAGGAACACTAATATGTATACATGTTTATGTACACAAGTCAGTTTATCTGAGGGCCCCCAGTTAGATCTGGGGCTTCACACCCCTCCTAACTCTTCTCTATAAACTCAGTACATTTCCACTCTCTCTCTGCTTCCACCACTTTCGCTTGGTCCTCTCCCGCAAATTATAAGCTGTCAAAACTTTCATTAGCGTCGTAGAATTCGACTCACCCCTGTGGCTCTCTCTCCTAAACACCATCCACTGTAAAACCCTGAGTGTTAACTTAGCTCAGAGAGTGTACAAAAATGTCAAAACAATCGTGTACAAACAAAATTTCTCTCTAATGTTTTTGTCTTACTTAACAATTGCTTTTTAACACCCCTTAGGCCCGACCAATTTGCCCAGAGACCCCCCCCCCCCCTCACGGGGGTGTCTAGACCCCCTAAACACATTGGGGTGGGACTGAGTGATTTAGGAGCGAGAAGGAAGGCCCAGTAACACACCCTCCACTGTTCTGAACCAGCCCTCTTCTGCTCTGTCTGGTGACCCCACCACATTTACCAAGGGGTGGGGAGGAGAGAGGGAACCAGAGAAGGAAAGCGGAGGATAGTCTGGGATTCCAGGCATACCTGCAACCCCCCCACCCCCCCAACACACACACACACACACACACACACACACACACAGCCACGCCCCCCGGCCTTTCCTGAACAAACTGCCCCCACGGCGTCCTCGGGGCTCATCAAGGAGAAACGGGGGGGAAGAGTAAACCCACAGAACATTATGGCCACTGCCCCTGGCCTGCACACACAACTCCTACACAGTCAAATCCAAACCGTTAAATTGACCACATGAACCCTAACCTCCCTATTCTGGGGGGCGAACATTGGTCGAAAATAGCTTGTAGTATAGAGAGCCCTAGGGGGCCCCCGGTCAACTTAAGTATATAGGGTTAAAATGGTTAAAGACCCACTACCCCCCAAAATCATGTTTTTGTTTGGTTAATGTCTTTCTGGAGCGTACCCATGAAAATCCTGTTAGTTTCTTGTGCTCTGCACAACTCCAAAGCATTGATACTAGGGATGCACCGATACGGAAATTCTTGGCCGATACCTATGTTTAAAATAACAATTTAGCCGATAGCCGATACTGATACCGATATTTGTTCATTTCGTTTTTGGTGTTATTATTTCCCCCTTTTGTGCCAGGGTAACAAATACATCTTCATTATAAGAAATAACTGTTCAGAAACACAACATAATTGCCTTGATGCAAGGAAAATTAACGAGTGTCAACGAGCGTCAGCTGGACAGCAATCTGGGAACTCATCGTCAAATAAAAAGGAAAAACAGCGCTGTTTTTCACTTATTCATTTGGCTCTGGACGGAGCTGTACGGAGGACCCGTGCTCAGGGAAACCGGGGTTTTGGTCTGCCTTCAACCTTCCACTTCCGGTGGTGCGACTAGGTTTTCATTCCCACTAACAATATTTCTCCACGGAACACTAACACCATTTCTCCCAAAGAACATGGAACGTTTTGTTTATAATCCCACTTGTTTCTATGATGAAAGTTAAAATGTTACTAACTTTCCGTGGTTTTGTCGGCTCCGAGGACACTATTGTTAAATGAGTTTCGGTTTGTTTCCAGTGAGGAACGAGCCGCACACACGTAAATCCCGCCCACTACATTTGATTGGGTAAAGCGCGGCCTGCTTCCTGATCTGATGGCACGCCCACTTGTAGCCAATGTGCATGGGTTCTCAACACGGCTCCCGACAGATTCAAGAACAGCGATGGATCTGTTCTTGAGAGATTAGCTGGACAGTGACACACACACCTCAGCTGTGCTGAACTGAAAGTGACTGGAGTTAGTTTTTTTTTAAAAGCCCTTGAATATGACATGATAATGTTTACTGTGATTATGGTAAGCTTACATTTCACATCACAAACACTATAGAGTAAAAACTCCTGTTAACTTTAACCGATACCAATGTTGACCGATAACGGCAAATATCGGCCGATACGGATTTGTGGCCGATATATCGGTGCATCCCTAATTGATACTGTAATGTGTTTTATGACAAATATCTGGCCTTCATTAGGGCTGTCACGATTACAAATTTAAGTTGACGATTAATTATCACTCAAATAATTGCGATTAACGATTTAATTGTGTTTCTGTCGTTGAAAATTAATGGAACATTATGAATAAAAATTACATTTCTGTTTGGCTTTTAGCTTTCGTAAACAAAAGTTGCACAGCGCAGATATGACAAATAACACATATTTAATTACTTTATACTTAAAAATAAACATTAATAGTGGAAATAGCCGATCTATAAGCTCAAAACGCGTCGTATCGCGACGCGTTTTGAGCTTATAGATCTGCCATTTCCACTATTTTTGTCATTTTTTAAAAATATATGACATTTTTTTAGCATGGAATTGATTATGACGATTATGACGATTACGTAAAAAATATTGCGATTATATAAAATAATTGCGATTAGACGATTATGTAATAATTGTGACAGGCCTAGCCTTCATACAGTATGCACTCACTGAATCGAGGTTTGACGCAGGGTACACTACTTACACAGGGTGTGACATCACAGGCCAAACACCAATCAGAGCCTCACTAAAACATCACTTTCAATCAATGAGGAAGTATTCAGGGACACTAAAACAAGCGCTCCCCTGTAACAAACTGTTTCAGTCAATGAGCAAGTGGCTGGCTGGCTGGCTTGTTTGTTTTCATCGCGGTGCGTTTGGTATTTCTGTTTGGATGTTTTCTGTGGATGCTCGTTGGATTACAGAGTTCTGGAGGATCAAATGTATATGTGCACAGCAGCTCCTGGAATGCTAAATGAGGCCAAAGATTTAGCAAAGAAAGAGGTACTGTTAAGCTCCTTAAGGGATGTTTTGGGGTGGAGAAAAAATACTTGCACATTGACACCACATCAGGGGACATCTGGACATAAGACTCTGAGAGTTAAATTATCACTCCAGATTTGACTGTGTACTTGGTCCTACCGTACAACACTGGTGAAAATTTAAACAGGGGCTAAATAATCCACCAGAATTGGAGGTCTTTGTGTACTGTTGGCCGGGAGCTAGAAAAGATGAACATTCTTTGTAAAAACCGATAAACTAAAATATTAGTTTGTCAATGGATAAGTCAGAACTGTTGCAACCAACTACACGATCCTTGCAACCAAAGCAATTATTCTTCATTCGGACTGGAATAATTTCATCTTGATTCAGAGCCAGTTGAAATGGCTACAGTAGGGTGTAGCTATTTGAAGACTTTGCTTGCGCTGACCAGGGCCAAACCGTTTTGAATGTTTGCACATCCTGTGGCTTAAAGTCACAGGCACACAAGGTTCAAGGCTGCAGTACATCCACATCCACATCTTTGGTGGTGAGGGCAGACACAGAAACCCACAGAAACAAGCAAACACACAGAGATGCCGTCTCATGTCACAGACAGGGTTGCCAGATCTGCTTATTATAATTTCCCCGCAAGATTTTATTTGAAAATAGCCGATCTACATGCGACGCGTTGTGAGCTTGTAGATCGGCTATTTTCAAATAGCTGATGTACATGTTAAAGTACTCATGTGGCCCATAGTCGCTTCTGTTGGGCTGCTTTTCCTAGACCTAGTTGCTTGTTTCTCTCACAGAATCTGGCAACACTGGCCACAGAGCCCATTACATACCATATAGGCCAAAGATATGACACCTCATTAGCACAATGAACAAAAAGACACAGCAAATGATAAAAAAAACTCTAAAATCTGCATTAGCCATAATAATCATACAGCAGGATAAATGGGACAGATGGCTCGATGTGAACAGGTTCTGGAGGGATGAGGGAACGTTGTTGTTTGGAAACCCACGCAAAGGGCAGAGACTGTGGGCAAAACCCATTAACAGGCCACTGGGAGAGCTAACAGCAGGACGGTCCAATGTTGTCGTCGCCAAGCCAGAACCAGAACTAATGAGACCAGCAACTCTAAAGTTAGGCTCTCTCTCTCTCTCTGTGTGTGTGTGTGTGTGTGTGTGCGTGTGTGTGTGTGCGTGCGTATGTTTTTGTGAGTCTGCCTAAGTCAACATACTCATAGAGAGAGACAAACAACACACGCGTGTGTGTGCACATGTGTGTCTGTATGCAAGCACACACATGCACGTACGTATGCACGCGAGCGCGCACACACACACACATAAACACACACTGGACAGGCTCGCATGCAGCCGTTCACAGAGATGTTTTATGTCCTGGGGAAATTAATGAATCTCATAGTGTTCTGTCTTCATCGCCACAGCCAGCCTTTCAGAGTTAGTTTGATGAATGGGTAAACAAGTAGCCGTTTCAATATTAGCATAGAATATTAACATCTAATCAAAATCGCTCAGTAATGGTAATGCATATTCAGCATGTGCTGCTGACCATTCAAAAGTAGTTTGAATAACAATAACTTATGCCTAAAGTACGCTTTTGGGCACCGAGACCAGCGTACTCTGTGGCGGATGTGGGCCATAACTGCATTACTCCCACACAGTCACTCACTTCCTTCACCAGCTGGATGCACACGGACCTGTTCCCTACGACAGCAAATGTGTCAGTATTAATGGGAAATGTCTTTCACAGAGGTATTACACATGCACAGCTAAATACACAGTGCTGTGTAAAAAAAGGACCTGCCAGTATACAGAGTTAAATGACAAGGCCAGGTTTTACTGTGTGGAGACACTTGCTCTGGCTGCAGAACGCAGTCTCTCAGCACAAACTTAAGAGCGGTGGTTCAATTTGGGGGTCAAGGACCCCCCGGACCCACATCAGAAAATATGTTGTTGAAACTAATTTTAAAGCTATATTATCTAATTTTGCTGGGGACCCCCTGGAACCCCCTCAAGGACCCCCGAAGGACTTTGAGAACCAGTGACCAAGAGCACAGGGAAGCAGTGCCAAATAACCATGCTCTCCTTTCAGCTGGAAAACAAAAGTTTTATTTACCAACTTTACTGAACAATATCTGTTCCAGAAATAGTGGAAGAAATAGACAAGATGGGAGATTAAGTGTTTTAATTCCTCAGCGTTCTGAAACACTTCGCCCGTGTTGGCATTTGCGTTGGCATTTCCACTGGCACAGGCTGGCATTTCTTTGTGTCTCTAAGGGCTGCGTTTTTTTTTTAAACGAAAGCAGCTCTTCCTCTGTAAAGCCTGCGCTCATGTCCTTGTGATGCACCGGGAAATAATAAAATAAAAATAAAAGGGAGATCCTCCAGCTTCTGACTTGTTCTTAGACCAAATAAAAGACAAACATGCTGCGAGTACTCCTGCCAATGTCGCCAGACAGTTAAGTACTCAAAACAACCCCCCCCCACTCCCTCCAGAGGGAATAGAATAATATCTGAAGGGAAAAGAAAAACTTCATTCAAACTTTGGACTTACGTTTAATACTCTGAATATAATTATACTCAGAATATTAAACGTCAGTCAAATGTTCTGCCTGTAGTTTAGCCCTTTTATCAGTGATTCTCAACCTTTTTTATTGTTCGAATAATATTCGAAAATAGCAGACCTACAAGCTCATAGCGCAGCACCGAGTGCTGCGCTATGAGCTTGTAGGTCTGCTATTTTTTTTTTTTTTTGGAAAATTAAACATTTGTAACTCCAATCTTTGCTTCTGGGAGGGGGGGGTCCCTGGAACAAAATATTTTGAGATGGGGGTCCGCGGCCAAATATCTATAATTCTGGGGGTCCTTGACATGAAAAAGTTGGAGCACCAATGATATAGCAACATACTGTTAGGATTTAGAAAACATTTTTAGATATGTATTTGGCCGCGGACCCCGGAGTTACAAATGTTCGCTTTAAAAATACATATTCAAAGATTTTTCAGAAATAGCAGATCTACAAGCTCATAGCGCGGCCGCGCTATGAGCTTGTAGATCAGCTATTTTTTGAATAGCCAAAGAAATCTGTAATGACACAGATGCTTTCCCGGTCTTAATGGATTAAAGGACCCCCAGTTAGCTATGCGTTAGTCCATGGACCAACCATTTGATTGCATTACATCGTTCCTAGCTATCAATCATTTAGCTGGGGACCCCTGGAACCCCTTCAAGGACCCTTAGGGGGTCCACGAACCCCACACTGAGAACCAGTGCCTTATATAGAGGTGGCAGTAGCATCAGATGTAGATGGTGTGGAACAGACTGACTGTTATTATGCTGTTATTATACTTGGCAGCTCCCAAGAAGTGTAACTGTGTACAAGTGTATGATTACGTAATGTTCCTGAAAATGAATTTGTAAAGCTGAACTAACGTTCCTTAGAGACATATCATGAGCATTATGATCAACTAAACCAGTGTTTCCCAACCTTTTTTCCTTGGAGCCTCCCTTCTTACAGCTGACAAAAGGTGAGACCCACTTGTGTTTTTCAGCCGCGTTAACCACTTAAGCCCTATATACTTTCGTACGACAAATAGCGAAAATAGCTGATCTACAAGCTCATACCGCGTCACGACTATAAGTAAGGCAGATAAGCTCATATATGGAAGGTATTGTGCATGTTAGGAAAGAAGCATGAAACTTTCAGCATATCATCTACATACCCCAAGGTTTGATTTCAAACGTGGACCCACTTCCTGACTGACCTCTGGTGACCTTGAGCGGTCATTGACCTCAGAATTGCATTTTTGCCACTTTTTGCCCCATTATTCTCCATTATAATAATACATATGCTTGTTAAAAATGACAGTTTTGTTCTAATAAATGAAAAATGAAACCTAATAGTCACTCTACAGAAATGGTGATTATTACTAATATGATAGTTTTGTTATGACATTAAAAACATCTAGGAGAGAGAGAGCAGCAGTAAAATAAAGAAAAACAAACATTGGCAAGAAAGCGCTAATGCATTCAAAGTGCAATATAGGTACAATACTATTCAAAGGTGCTATTTGCCGTTATAATAAGCCGTTTGCCTTGGTGGAACCACACGCCACTCCTACTGTATACCTCCAGTTAGTTCATCTTACCTGCTCATGCTTGGTGAGGCGTGTTTTGTTGTGGATGTCTGACGACACCAGGTTGAACTGATGCTTCTCTGCCAATATCCTTAATAAGATGACGACCGTGCGACTGCCACACTTCCCCACCCGGTTATACACCACCTGGCTAGGGAACGGCAGCACCTATGATCAGCACGCACACGCACACACACACACACACACACACACACACACACACACACACACACACACACGCACACACACACACACACAGAGAAAGAAAGAGAAAGCAGAACAGAGTGGGATAATGAGACAGTGGAATGTGTTAAGCCAAAACAAACCACAGGTGTTATGTATCGTACTGTCGTGTGTGCACTGTTTTGCGTCGTGTTGTTTTTATGCAGCAGCACTGTGTGTCTGAAACCAATTACTGCACGAGGACAAAGGCGGAAAAAAGCCTTAATATTACTGTATGCTGTCTCTTCCATTCATGTGGGCATACAAAGAAAAACGAAATCGCGAGTGTTCATTGAATCTTTACAACAGAGATCAATCACTCTGGATCTGACTGTGTACTTCTCTCAGTTGCTTCCCATTTGGCTAATAAGACTCGACATACTGTCGTAGCCTTTGAACACACAGTACATGCACGCATGCACACGTCCACAGAGTATGGCTCACCTCCATTGAATCTTACTCGACAGATTAAATGGAAGTTCAGCAACTTTAGCCTCCAGCGAAGGTTATGCACTACTGATAAATCGTGTTGCACACACACACACACACACACACACACACACACGCGCACGCACACGCACACGCACACGCACACGCACACGCACACGCACACGCACACACACGCACACGCACACGGGCACACCTCATTAATTAAACAACTATAGCTTAGGTATTAGTCAGGGGATTCAGTGGAAGCTAGCACATAAACTTGAGCAGTTGGAGTAATTATAGTACATCTCTGTCTCTGAGAAGCAGAGAGAGAGGAGGACGGATGAGGAAACGGAGGCTGTGTATCGACATGTTTATGGGCCGCGAGCCTAATTTTGGTATGAAGATGACAAGACAAGAATGAACTCATTTGACAAAATCACCCCTAAAGACATGCTAGGTATACAAAAAGGGGCCCCTTGAGAAGACGAATCCATACAAGGGGTTTACAACGAGAACGAGAGGGACAGATAATGGGAGACGGTGTCATGGTCGGCAGGAGATGGAGGGGATTAAGGAATGGAAGAAAGTGAGACAATTTAGAAAGAAATTTAAAACACATCTTTAAAACAAGAGATCTGCTCTGATAAAGAAATAAAAAACTCCTAAAAAAAAAAAACACACAAAAACTCTCCCCTTAAATGAACCCTATTTTGTAAATAAAACATGAGGAGAAATGCCTCGGTGGTAATATACAGTCAGTGTTCCCGGGCCTGGAATGGTGGCCGTGCTTGCTGATGTGGAATCCTGTATATAGTATCTGGCAACACAATGGTTGCTGTCAGGAGTCTGACAGATTTGCTGGCTGGCTGGCAGGCTGACTGGCAACACATCCAAAGAGTTAGTGTGTGCTGATGCTTGACCCCGTGATAGGCACGTAAGTGACAGGGCCTGACATGACCCCCCCCAAAAAATAGGGACGCCAGCAGTGTTGATTTCGTCGACTAAAACTAAGGTGAAAAATGTTCGTCAACTCCCTTTTTTCACTGACGAAAACCAAATAAAAACTAAATAAAAAACTAAGCTACGATGACTAAAACTAAGACTAAATATATTGACAATTTCGTCAACAGATAAAAACTAGACTAAAATGTTAGAGAGGGACTAGTGGAGAAGAGTTCCAGTAAAACTAAGACAAGTCAAGTGAAAATAGCAGATCTACAAGCTACACTAGCAGATCTACAACGATCCACAACGTGTCGCGCTGCGACGCGTTGTGGATCGTTGTGGATCGTTGTGGATCGTTGTGGATCGTTGTAGATCGGCTATTTTCAGCATGCAATCAAGTGTAAAATCAGCCATTACGACGCCATCAAGGCACCGAAAAAAACAACCAAAAAAAACTGTAGATTTAGTCGACTATAATCTTATGATATTTAGTGGACTAAAACTAGACAAAAACTAAAACATTTCAGATGACTAAAATATGACAAAAACCAAATGGAATTTTATTCAATAGACACATTTGCTGTCAAAATCAACACTGGACGCCAGGTTGAAAGTGGTTAACGGGTTAATGTGTTTAGCGACATTTTTGTCTTTGTTTGATCTTAAACTTCCCCAGAAATCCTGTTTTTGATGTCGTTATGTCTTTTTGAAGCTTACCTGTGAAAAAAAACATTCTGGTAGTTTCCTGCGCTCTGCATGTTTCCAAAGCATTACTATAATTTTACAACTCATCTTCAGACTAGCATTCACTGAGAACACAGGGCATGCAACACAGACGAGGTCACACACCGAACGCGAAACGGCAATCAGAGCCTCACTAAATGCAGCATTAGTCAACGAGGAAGAATGCGGAGACACTGAGTGAAACAAAACAATCACTCCCCCATAACCTGACACCACCATGTGTTCAGTCCCAGAGGGAGGCTTGATGTTGTCGTCGCGGTACATTTGATTGTCTGTGGGTACTCTGGATTACCTCAATTCTGGAGGATCAAACTCTATGCATAATTCATAGGATATGGATTACTAAACGAGGGCAAAGATAGAGCAAAGAAAAAAGGTACTATAAAAGGTCCTTTAGGGACGTTTTTTGCGGATGAAACATACATTTTAATGTTCAATGATTTTTACCCAAGCTCAGCGAAAAAACAAAACAGTTAAGGCCTCGCTGGCTGTTTGCCAGAGCCAAGCAGAGAGCAAGACGAGAAGAGAAAGGGATAAATAAATAGAAGGGATGGATTTAATGCAGTGGTTCTACAAAGTGGGGCCCAGGGACCCTTCTGGGTTCCTTGAGGGGTTTCTAAATGGACCCTTTACAGGGCTGTAAGCTCTGTTACAGAGTTAGGGGGGTCTTTGAAATTAAGGTTGGAAAAAAGGTTGGAGAACCACAGATTTAACCCATTAGGACCGGGACCGTGTCTGTGTCATTTTAGATTTATTTGGCTATTCAAAAATAGCAGATCTACAAGCTCATAGCGCAGCACCGAGTGCCGCGCTATGAGCTTGTAGATCTGCTATTTTTTGAAAAATCATGGAAAATATGTGCAAATGTTCGAATATAATGTTTTTAAAGCGAATTTCTTTTACTCAAATCTTTGCTTCTGGGGGGTCCCTGGAACAACATATTTTGACATGGGGGTCTGCAGCCACATACATTTTGGGGGTGACATGAAAAAGTTTGAGAACCACTGATTATAGCAACATAAGTTTTTTTTTTTTAAACTGTTAGGATTTAGAAGACATTTGTAGAATCCCCAGTAGCAAAGATTTGAGTAAAAAATATTTGCTTTAAAAAAATATATATATTCAAAGATTTGAGTTAAAATGTTTGCTTTAAATATATATATATATATTCAAAGATTTGCAAGAAAAAAATCATGATTTTTCTAAAATAGCCAAAGAAATCAAAACATTACACACAGATGTGTTCCCGGTCTTAAAGGGTTAATGGGAGAGGAGGAGAAAGAAGGGTGCCATGTCTCAATCGGCACACAGGTCACTGCTTTATCAGGGAAGCACTTCCTGTCCCCCACCTCCCCTCCTGGAAACACTGTAATTTACAGGAAGTCATTAGTTGATAAAGCAGCTTGGCACAGGGTGGAAAGAAACCATGTTTCTGTTCAGTGGCTCCAGCTTTAAGGAGAGGGATGAAGAATCATTAGCTGGTGAGATCCCTGTTTAACCCATTAAGACCGGGAACGCATCTGTGTGTCATTTTTAGATTTCTTTGTTTGGCTATTCAAAAATAGTGAAAATTTGTGGCAAAATATTGGATTACATATTTTTTAAAGCGAACATTTGTAAAATATTTAGTTCTAGGAACCCCCAGAAGCAAAGATTTGAGTTACAAATGTCTGCCAAAAAAAAAGAAGAAAAAATCTAATATTTGCACTTTTTTGTTATCTATTATATCTGCTATTTTTGAATAGCCCAACTAAATCTAAAAATGACACACAGATGCGTTCCCGGTCTTAAAGAGTTAAACCAGCATGATTCAGCCTGTGTTGCTTTACAAAAGAATAATACCATGGTGTTAGGGGTGTGCCGATATATCGTCCCGCGATATATCGCGATACGTTTTTGTGACGATATGTATCGTTTTGGGGGAAAACATTTTTTTTAATTTATTTTTTTTACAATAATAATAATCAGGCATGCAAACAGCCCCGAGGTGAAAAGGGTGACAACACGTTGTTTTTTTTCGGGTCAGGTGTCACACTATTGCCCTATTTGGATTCAAAACGGCTATTGTAGCTGAAAAGTTTGCATAATGCAAAAACAGAATTATATGTTTGCATTTGCTTTTTTTCTCCCCCATATATTTTCATAATAAAAAAGTGCGTATCGTATCGAAATCGTATCGAAGTTGTGAGCCCAATATCGTATCGTATCGTTTCGTGAAATCGGCACACCCCTACATGGTGGTATACCTGTATATATATTATATAAATTATATCAGGGTATGTTATCCCGGGGGGCTCCGGAGGCATTTGCAAGGTACCGACAGGCCCGAGGGGCAGCAGCCACGGCCGTGACTGAGGCAAAGCAGCGGGTATGGGAGGAGTAGTTCGGAGAAGCTATGGAGAAGGACTTTGTCAGGCGGCACCAAAGTGGGCTTCTGGAAAACCATCCAACACCTCAGGAGGGGAAAAGTGGGGAACCATCCAAGCTGTGTACAGCAAGGATGGGACTCTGCTGACTCCCTCCTTTTCCAGGGAGGGTGGGTTTGATCTCATTGTCAAGAGTTCCTCAAAGTGTTCCTTCCACCGCCCAACAACTTCCTCATTTGAGATATTTATGTTTACTTATATCACAATTTAACATAAAACATTTATTATGTTAACCACATTAACTTGGTGTCCCTATTTTGGACAAAATTTCAAAAAAATTAATAAATAGCTGATCTACAAACTCAACGCATCATCACACCATTTGTTCTAGATAAGGCATAGTTCTCTTGGCCAGCGATTAAAAATTCCCCGACATATCATTTGCAAAGTAATCACAGACTCCTCAGTTTATCAAAATAATGAGTCTGATGAAATACAAACGAAATGTGTGGGAGGCCATTCCCCACTGACAGGATAACAAATGACTTGATTGAATAAATAAAACTTCCAACAGTCGATTTTATCCTCACAAAATAATAACCTTGGAGATGCTGAACATAAAAAAAAAACAAGAAAGATTTTGCCTTGATGTTTTTTTGGCATCCGTGTGTGTCCAAACCCCTGCCGGCATGGACAACACTGAAACAGCAGCCTCACAATTTGTCCTCTCGTCTTGTATAATGTGCCAGGCTCAGGTTTCTGTTGCACACTGTCAGTATTATTTGTAAATGTCTGCCTTGAGTGTGGATTATGTCAATATTCAATTCATTGTGTACAAATGCATTATGTAAGAGTGCCATTATTCATTTATTTTTTTGTCTCAGCTCTCCTAGTCCCAGGAGTCAAGGTACTGTTGTGGTATTTACAGCTCTGATGCCAGTGATCCTGTCTTGCAGCAGACATCGAGCAGAGGAGTGGAAATGCACTTTGGAGGCTCTCTCACGCTCCCTACACCACTCTCTCCCTGCTCTTCTTTGATTTTTCTCAATCCTCCTTTTCTTTGAAACACCCCCACACCCTGTACTTACCATGTAACAACCCACACACAATCAGCCACACTATTCTTTTTTTTTGTTTGTTGGTATTTAACAAATTGAACTTTAGTTCAACGTCCTTACATGCTATTCAAGGATACAGATTTAAAGGAGCACTTCACTCATTTTAAACCTTCATATAATTGATCCTCACTAATGTTCATTAAAAGATGGCACCATTTCTGTCTACTTGTGCTGCATCTCAGAGGTGGGCTGTGGACAGTTCAGAAACCTAAAGTACCTACCAATGACATCATCAGTCAGTGGTATTTTTATTTGTTTTACTGATTCAAGAACAATGCCTTCTATTTCAGCGTGCTAACTTTCCAGGAAGACAAAAGGCTAGAGTTTCCATTGGCTTGGGTTCCCCAACGATGATGTCACGTCACGGCAAAGCTGTATTATACAGTATGAAGATAAGGTTGAAAATGGGTCTGTGCTGGGGGGTCCCCTCTTTTTTCCCCTCTACAACAGATCTCGGTTCAATATCCAATCTACAAGCTCACTCGTAGAGCTTGTAGATCTGCTATTTTTGCCAAATATGTTGGCTGATGTGTAGAATAAGGACACTAGGGTTCATGTGTTTAACCCGTTAAATCTGGGAACGCATCTGTGTCATTTTAGATTTCTTTGGCTATTCAAAAATAGCAGATATACAAGCTCATAGCGCGGCACCGAGTGCCGCGCTATGAGCTTGTAGATCTGCTATTTTTGAAAAATCGAGGAAAATGTGTGCAAATCTTTCAATATATATTTTTTATACACACTTGTGAAATATTTCCAGGGCCATCCAGAAGCAAAGATTTCAGTTACAAATGTTCGCTTTAAAAAATATCTTTCTTTCTTTCTTCTTTTATAAGATTTGCACAAATGTTCAAGATTTTTCACTAAATAGCTTGTATGTCTGCTATTTTTTGAATAGCCAAAGTATAAAATAATGATTGTAGCTCAAATCTAAAATGACACAGATGCCTTCCCGTACTGAATGGGTTAACTCATTGAGTGCCATTGACGTGTTTCACGCGTTTTACCGCAATGGCGCAACGTGCCAATGACGTGTTTCACGTGTTTTTGAAAACAAAAGTTAAAAAAAAAAAGAAAAAAAAGGTCAGAACCCAAGATATCATTTTTGAAGATTTGCTGCTACATTCACTTCTTGTTTAACTTATTACTGAAAAGGGCTGTATCTCGGCTCCTGAGCACTTTTTTTTAACTCTGTATTTTTCAATGTTATTATGTTATTTTCAAAAGGCAGACAATTAATGTCAACAAGGTCCAATGACCTCGTTGACATTTGTGAAACCACACAGTGCAACCCTCAGTGATTAGCACCCATCAGGGGATCGATTATACTGGAGATATTCTGTGACTACTTGAAAAAGGTATAAGAAAATAGAAAAATTGCTGGCACAGTTCGCATTTTTTTATTTATTTCATTGCCACTGAATGAGTTTTTAAGAACATCATCAATCATCACCGTTGAGACTGAACAGAAATGAGTTTGTCGTTTGTTTACCCCCTTTTTATGTGGTTCGTCTGCAGCCCGTAAACCTCTAAACGGCGAGTTTGTGAATGTGTCCGAATCTGCCAAACAACGGGCGCCATCACACACACACACAAACACACCCTCCTCATCCTCCTCCCCTCTTCCATTGTACTGTAATTCCTGGAAGAGCCCGATCCGCTGTCCCGCATGCCGCTAACATGTGCTCTTCCTCCTTGGAAAGGTTCCTCTGCTGTTTTCACTTAGCCTTGAGCTCTGAGTTCATCACTCTCTCTCTCTGTTGTCACCGAGAGGCTCATCCCACGCTAAAGAGAGAGAGCGAGAATGTCGAGGTTTTCACTCGGGGGCAGGCAGGACATTCTCAACACTTCCTGTTATTAACCCTTTAAGACCGAGAACGCATCTGTGTCATTTTTAAGATTTCTTTGGGCTATTCAAAAATAGCAGATATACAAGCTCGTAGCGCGGCACCGAGAGGTGCCGCGCTACGAGCTTGTAGATCTGCTATATATTTTTTTTATCCTGAAAATGTATGCAAATCTTTAGTTTGAATATATATGTACTTTTTTAAAGCGAGAGTTTTTAACTCAAATCTTCTTTTTCAAAATCGTTTTTTTTTTCCTAAAGTTTTATTTTATTATTATTTTTTACTTATGTTGCTATTTTATCAATGGTTTTCAAACTTTTTCCATGTCAAGGACCCCCAAAATAATATGTATTTGTCCGCGGACCCCCTCCCATCTAAAAATATTCTGTTCCAGGGACCCCCAGAAGCAAAGATTTGAGTTAAAAATGTATATAAAAGATTTGCACAAATGTTCACGATTTTTAAAAGAAATAGCAGATCTACAAGCTCTCTGTGCCGCGCTATGAGCTTGTATATCTGCTATTTTTGAATAGCCAAAGACATCTTAAAATGACACATACATGCGTTCCCTTCCCGGCCTTAAAGGGTTAACGACCCATCTATTCATCTCTACTCCTCCTACCCGGCGACAGAGAGAAGTGGTCCTTGAAACCTTGAAAGAGGTTTTCAAGGAGAAGGGACAGATTAATAAAGTACATTAGAAATGAGCCATCAACTACTCTGGCACAGCTGTAGCTTAGTATTGATAAAGGAAGAATTTTGAGAAATATAAATGGAAATTGCGAAAAACTAAATATGCTCACACACCTTTTACAAGTGTTTCAGGAGTGTAAAAATGCTAATAAGGACATTCTTGTCATGCTTGTTAACATATAATGACTCATAACTCTATTCTGAGAGCTGTTTGTTTTTTCCCCATCCGCTTTTATTTAAAGTAGTTCACCCAAAAAGGAAAATTCTGTCATTATCAACTAACCCTCATGGCAGAGTTGAAACACAAAACATAAATGTGTGAGGTAACCGTATGATTTCAGAGTCGTTTTGCTGGCAAACTCCTTGTATCTGAGGTGGCTCAGGGGGTGGAGTGGTCGCCTAGGAATCGTAAGGTTCCCGGTTTGATCCCCAGGTCCTCCTGGCTATGTGTTTAAGTCCCATTATCCCACTTATCCCATTCAATCCAGTCATTATAGATATCTTTGGCTATTCAAAAATAGCAGATGTACAAGCTCATAGCGCGGCACTGTGCCGCGCTATGAGCTTGAAAAATCTTGATAATTTGAGCAAATCTTGGAATATATATATATTTTTAAAGCGAAAATGTTTAACTAAAATCTTTGCTTCTGGGGGTCCCTGGAACAAAAATATTTTGAGATGGGGGTCCGCGACCAAATACATATCATTTTGGGTGGTCCTTGACATGAAAAGGTTTGAGAACCACTAATATTATAGCAATATAGGGTTTTCAGAAAACTGTTAGGATTTAGAAGACATTTGTAGATGTAGGTGTTCATGGATTGAAAGGGTTAAGTGACCTTGACCAAGACACTTAACCTGCAACTGCTTCGGCTGAGCAGGTTGATGCCTTGCTTGCATGCTTGCCTCCACCATCAGTGTGTGAATGGGTGAATGTAATAATGCACATTGTATCGAGCTTCAGAGAAAGGCGCTATACATAAAATGCACCATTTAGTGTGGATAAAGAAACTTCATCTGTGTTTCAACTGGCATGAGGGTTAGGATAATGACAGAACTGTCATTTTTTGCGTGAGCTATTCCTTTAAGATTGAGCCCTTTGCTTTCAAAGTAAAATCCCCTAACATGAAACCAGAGCTCTAGTGCTTTAAATGAATGTTATAATAAAGCCAACCTCTGTCAAAAAAATATCCCATCAGTCTTATTGGGACATCAGAGGATTGGGATAATGAGAGGTGCAGTGGATCAGAATCAACTTTTTGATGTAGCGCTTGTAGCAAACATGGCATTAGCGTAGCCTGTATTCGGAATGAGATAATTATAGATGCAGTCAATGTAGTCTGCGTCTATAGTATAGCATAGTAAAGCAGTCTGCGTCTAATGAGCACAAGGGAATACGCTACAGTAGCAAACCCAGGATGCTGTGGTTACTAATGGTACCATGTTCAAAAGCCAGAATGAAAAGAGAGAGGAGTTCTCATGCATGTAATTAGATAACATACTCCTGACAAACAACAGATTGTATTTGGGCTAAAGACCTACATAAGAAGCCAGATAAACTTCTTGATCTTGAGAGAGAATTATACTGTTTTTGCTCCTTATGGCTGCTTACGGGACTTTGACTGTTGTGTTGTGACTGCAAACTCTCCATTAGGATCACGCTTTTCAAAGTCAGAATAAGCGCTCGAGCTACTGTGTTTGAATCATAATGTAAATATTCAGGATTGATTGCATTCTGAAAACAGTTGCGGCGCCAGGATTTTTCTCTCTGCCGGTGCTAAGGGGGAGCTAGGTCAATACACAGGGGTGAAGAGCACTACTTAATAGGGAACAGCTTGTTTTAGTCAATAAAAGTAAGCCACGATTGTAGTGATAAATTGATTGTCTTTTGCCAAAGAAGTTTCAAAATGTTTTGCTATAATGTATGGCTAATGAATCGTATTGCAGTGACAGAAACAGCAACTTATTTAATGTTGTTTCATAGCTAATCTAAGCTGCATCATTACAACGTAGTCTTCGGCCTTCGGCCGGGTGGAGACCGTATCATATAGCAGGTCACTACCCAACGTGGGCAGAGCCCTCAAGAGGTGAAAGACTTCAGCACTGGACAGCTCCAGGTGAAAACTGCACACACTGCCCATTATATCCCCATAATGCCTGGAAAATTCATATGTATTTAACTAATGACATTGCAAAGTGGAAAGCACTTTTTTTTGCAACAGGATACTCTAATTATTGGTGATCATCATACCATCTGTGACTGATTGCAAATTTTGTTTCTGGATGCTGCCCCGGGAACAGGGAGCTGGTATCATTCAACTGGTGGGCTGGCTTATATCAAGAGATGGTGCAGGAATTTGTGGTGCAATGGTAACTAACGGTGGAGCATCCAACCAACTGCTCGGGTGCCATGGCAATGACAAGAAAATGTGCAAGTGTTGTGACTGTGCTTTTAGCTCCAGCTTAGCCCTGGTGCAAAGCCAGCCATTATTCTGAAACAGGCAAGCTGCTATGCTCTATTATTCTGTCTTGAATCGGGGATGACGGAGACTATTAGTGGTTTTCTTTTGTGTAGCACAAGTGCCATAAAATCTAGCTTAACCCATTCAATCCGGGTCATTTTTAGATTTCTTTGGGCTATTCAAAAATAGCAGATATACAAGCTCATAGCGCGGCACCGAGTGCCGCGCTACGAGCTTGTAGATCTGCTATTTTCTTTAAATCGTGAAAATTTGTGCAAATATTCGATTTTTGTTTTTTTTAAAGGGAACATTTTTGACTCAAATCTTTGCTTCTGGGGGTCCCTATTACAAAATATTTTGAGATGGGGGTCCGCGGCCAAATACATATAATTTGGGAGTCCTTGACATGAAAAAGTTTGAGAACCACTGATACAGAAACATACGTTTTTTTTTAATTAATGTAGGATTTCGAAGACATTTGTAGACCACCCGAAGCAAAGGTTTGAGTTAAAATGTTCGCTCTGAAAAAAAATCTATATATTCAAAGGATTTGCACAAACGTTCACGTTATTTTCAGAAAATAGCAGATCTACAAGCTCGTAGCGCGGCACCGTATATCTGCTATTTTTGAATAGCCCAAAGAAAAAGAAAAAAAAATGACACACAGATGCGTTCCCGGTCTTAATGGGTTAAAAGGCTTGGTTCAATGGGACCGATTCTAAGTGAGGTGCGATGGCTTCTATTAGTCACTTTGGAAAAACAGCCCTCACTCCCATTGCGAAACGAAAACTATTATGATTCAGGGTCAGGGAATCTCATCACTTCTCCAGAGCGGTCCAATCAGCCCACAGGCTCTGCTTCACGCCGATAACACCTCACCTCAGATTTAGTTTGGGTAAGCAGCCAACACCAAAACAGAGCCTCTCCAAGTAAACACACACAAACACACAAACAATGGGCCAGATGTGAGTCGAGAACATAATCTGAAGAGCCGCTCACGTCGTCCACACATGAGCGGAGCTGTAAATAACAACGGCCTTCTAACTCAACAGAAAAACCCAGTGTTATCAGGGTGTCCCGCAAGTATATACAAGGTCCAGCTGGGTGGAAAATAGTAGCCAGCCGGAGATCTGGGGGGGACGCCAAGGCAGTATAAATGGTGGGATTGGGGCTCTTCCATAATGGCTAAAATGGTTTATCATACAATTTGTGGCAGCATTCTTTAAATTTGCAGCCAATCAAAACCCATTTTTGGGCGGTGAAACCGCCCCTATAAGTGAGATTTGGAAAAATGTACAAATATCTTGGGCAGTGAAACCGGCCCTAAAAGTGAGGTTTGGAAATTTGTACAATTATCCTGCGCTGTGATTGGCCAATCACAATCTATTCAGGACTGTGATTGGCCAGTGTCACATGACACATGTGCATAGCCCTATATAAGCAACCATAACTTTAAAAAAACCAAATATTGTTTTTTTTAAGTTATGGTTTTGTCCATCATAAAGTGTGTTTTACAAAAGATAAATGTATTTATCTTTTGTACATGATTGATCGACTCCATTCAGTATTGTGATTAGCTAGCAAGACACATGCTGACACTAAGTGGCTCTTTCAGATCAAAGCATATATATTGGTTGACTCCATTCAGTATTGTGGTTAGCTAGGAAGACACCGCCCACTTCACACAGGGTGTGATTTTTTTCCCATTTGCTGATCATTTAGCAGCTTATGAAAGGCCTCTATTTCTTTAAACAGGACTTACCTACTAGGGCAAATACTTGCAATACTAAAACCTTTAGCCATAAGAAATTAATGTAAAGCCCCATTTCCATTTCAGTTCTCATTATCCTTCTATAAATTCACAAAAACGTTTGCATGTGAGTGAGTGAGTGAGTGAGAGTGTCCCCCACGTATCTCGAGGACCTACTGACCGATCGACTTCAAACTCAGCATGCATATCGCCAAGGACCAAATTGTGATGTGTAGAGTGGGAAGTCGGTCGGATCGGCAGTTGTCCAAAAACAAGGGAACCAGGGGACCTGGTACTGCCAGACCCCTAGTGGTTGAAATCTGAATGGCCGGAAATCTGAATGGTTTCTAAACTACGTCACGCTAAGCTTGGCCAATCAAAAAGAGGGACATGTAAGAAAACAACGATAGCAAAAGGGGACCGACAAAGCCTCATGTAGGCCCGAACCCCTGGGTCTGGCAAATATTGATAAATCCGCAAAACCCCTGATGTCATCAATATCACGTCATAGTTCTGACATCAAAGACTCGCCTGGACTCCACATTTGGGCATGGCTGACACGGAACTCCATATACGGGCGTAAAAGGGACACAGACATACAAACGGGTACTCTGACAACGGGTATTGCATAAAAGGGTGGTTCATGCACTAACACAGAAACAGTGTTCAACCAGAAAACACAAAATAAATGTGTCTTTGAACTCTACTGTAGCCAAGTATGACTGATATGCACCATTAACATTACAAATATGAGCTTTGAGTAGACAAATTAGTTCTAAGTCAATAAAACAATTCTGACATGAAAAATGGATCTGCTATGACTCGACGATGAACATTAATATAAAGGACGAGCTTTAATCCGTTAAAAGTACAGAAATATGGTATAGACCCAACCTTAACATCAAGTTTCTTTTTTGTTGGAACAGCAGTCCTATCGTATTACATGTATTCAGATGACTCAGACGCTAAATACCCATTGCCTGGGATGACAACATACTTTGCCCGTACCCAATGGCTCAATAAAGAGGCAGGCATATATATAATGTCTATCAACAGATGTGTCAATAAATATGTAGTGTGATTATGGTGTCTTGCTAACATAGGTAGCATGTGGCACATAATCCATTCTACACGCTGAGCTGTATGTAATATGACACCGGGACGAAGCAAACAGTTGTGCAAATACTGTGAGTCGAGTGTCTGACAAGCGCACGTATCAAGCAGTGAGTAGTAACAGTTGATCTTTCATTTACATGAGGTACGCTCTGTTCCATTGACTCCGTACATCAATAGGTCAGGATGCATCTCAGAAAAAAGGGCAGTACAAAAGTAGTCGGCTGGAAATGATATTATAACCACCTGGTGTCCCTATTTTGGGTATGACATTATAGATGACATTTTTCAAAAACGTACACAAAATTTCAATCTACCCATCTACGCTTCATACATCAAAGTATATAGGGCTTAAGTGGTTAATATCTATCCAACCGGCGGCGGTGCTTGAGGAACACCCTGTGCTCGGTTTTCGCCTTTTATCAATATGGCAGAAAAGGAAAATGTGGCAAAAGCTTTGAGCATCAACATGCTATAATTACTACATGATGCTATAATAAGCGCTTTGGCCAGACGCATTCCAAGACAGCGATGAAAGGTGTGAGATAGGTGTGAGAATGAGGGTGATTAACCCTTTAAGACCTGAAGCCGATTCTACATGTCTCCTAAATCTCAACAGTATTCTGAAAAACCTATGTTTCTATATCAGTGGTGCTCAAACTTTTTCACGTCAAGGACCCCCAAAATTATATGTATTTGGCCGCGGACCCCCATCAAAATATTTTGTTCCAGGGACCCCCAGAAGCAAAGATTTGAGTTACAAATGTTCGCTTTAAAAATATATATATTCAAAGATTTGCACACATTTTCACGCTTTTTCAAAAATAGCAGATCTACAAGCTCGTAGCGCGGCACTCGGTGCCGCGCTATGAGCTCAAATCTAAATGAGCTCAAATCTAAAAATGACACAGTTCCAGGTCTTAATGGGTTAACCATATTCACACGCTGGATCATTCTGCTCTTATGTCATATTCTGTGGGGGGGGGGGGGGGGGGGGGGGGGGGGTTGTAAACATGTCAATTAAATAAGGGAGGGAGACAGATAGCGGTGGGTCAAAGGCGGACTGACGGAGAAGTGCCCGGCAGAAAGAGAGAAAGGAGGCATAGAGGAAGGATGCAGCTCATAGACATGCAGCTGGATGAAAACAAGGCCCCTGTGTCAGGGGGGCTCCGCGCGCGCGTGTGTGCATGCGTTCAAAGCATTACTGTAGCACCAAGGCGCTATTTAGCTATTTAGGTCTATTTAGTATTTAGAGCGAGTTCATACACAGATCCTTCATACAGAACGAACTGTTATGCTTGACGTACACTTAGGTGCGTGGCGGTGTCACGCACGGAAAGTAGCAGATATACAAGCGTGTGAGCTTATAGATCCGCTATTTTTGGTGTGCTACAGTGGCGCGCAACTATAGTATAACGGGGCTTTTATCCCGCCTGGACTACACTGACCTGGCTCCCATATACATGGCAGAACATCAGAGAGATGTTAGAGAGCACTAGAAGAAGGAAGAACAGAGGCGAGATGCTCAATGATGGCAAGATAGAGAGATAGACAGACAGACAGAGACAGACAGAGACAGACAGACAGACAGACAGACAGACAGACAGACAGACAGACAGACAGACAGACAGACAGACAGACAGACAGACAGACAGACAGAGAGAGAGAGACTCACCCTTGGCACTGGAGGTCCGTGGTCATCAAGAAATGTAGATTCACCTGCAAAGACAAAAGGAAGCAAAGCATTCAGGATTCTCAGTGCATTTGAACCACTTTAACCCCGGTGTCCCAAATGTGGGCATGTCAGAAAACTGAAGAATATGGCCATGGCGAAAATTAGAAGGACAAAAAGAACATCCAAATTCGAAGACCACACAATGCCTCTCGACATGTTGTGAGCTTGTAGATTGACTATTTTTAAAACAATGTCAAAGGTTTTTTTTTGTCGGGTTAAGTGGTTGGGTGGGTGGATCTCATATTGATTTAAAACCTTAAAAGCCTAGAGAGATTATAGGGAACTGAGAATGGCAACGCATGAACCACATAGCAATAGGGTAAAAATAGATGACGTGTAGTGTTCAAGGCAATGAACTCTGGCCCTCTTTATTCAGCGGGCCAGCAGTACGGGAAGACAGTATGCTGGATTTGCGTTTATGTCTATGTGTGTGTGTGTGTGTGTGTGTGTATATGTGTGTGTGTGTGTGTGTGTGTGTGTGTGTGTGTGTGTGTGTGTGTGTGTGTGTGTGTGTGTGTGTGTGTGTGTGTGTGTGTGTGTGTGTGTGTGTGTGTGTGTGTGTGTGTGTGTGTGTGTGTCTCTAATAATAGGCCTATATAATCATTTATATAAAATATATATCAATAACGAGATAAAAAACACACCCAGTGTGAAGTGGGCGGTGTGGTCATCACAGGGGTCATCACAGTGATGGAAGCTCACTTAATTTTTTTTTTTTTTTTTAAGTGCATAGTCCTATTTATAGGTTGTTGATTTCATCATGTGTCTCGCTAGCCAATCACAGTGCTGAATAGAGTCAGCCAATAGAGTCAGCCAATCACAGTACAGCTAGGGGTGTACTAATGCTAGGGGTGTACTAATTATGAGCCAATCACAGTACAGCGAAGGGTGTACTAATGAGGTGTCCCAACCCCACTTATAGGGGCGGCTAGACCGCCCAAAAACAGCCTAACAGCTTCAATAGAAGACAATAATTGTCCACCGTCATCCTCTGATATAGTCAGTCGAATAAAAATGGTACAGCTCTTCACAGCCTCATAAAGTGTCGTCATATCATAAGGAGAGAGAGAGAGAGTTACAGCCATTTCCTACAGTAAAGTATATCTGCCACCATGCGCAGAGAGAGACATTTCATGTGGGGCACAATGGGACCCTTTCAAGGCTGCCTGAACACTTTGGATCTGTGCTCCCCTTTCAGTCAACTCTCCAAATCCAGGCCCTGGCTTACGACAGTGGCCTTTTCTTCCACGGCACGCAACGCCTGTCCAGAGAGAGACACAGAGACACTATACCTGCCAGCACCTCAGGTAAGGAATGCGGAGAGAATGAGAAAACTAGAGAACGTCAGAAAGAGAAAGAGGGAGGGAGATATAAACAGTGTCAGGGAGAGAAAGAGAAAGTGTCAGAGAGAGAGACACACACACGTGCGGGAGAAACGGGAGAAAAAAAAGAGTGAAAATAAATGGGAAGCGAGCAAAATGGAGGGGGCAGACAACAGAAGACAGAAAGTGTTGAAAGGAGCTCTCCTAAATATAACAAACTGGTGAAAACTAGTGACAAATGAAAACTCACGCATGAACACATGATTCACTGTGCCTTTGCCAAAGGTTTGCTCTCTTGGCACCGCAAGTAGAGAGGTTGTTATGAAGTCATGTTGGAAGTGCATTGTATGGCTTAGTAAGTACTATTTATATACTGCAGACAGCAGTGTGTAGGCTCTGGGCAATCACTCTTATATTGAGAAATAATCTGTCTTGTTTTGGCCTAGCTATAACATGCATGCACCAACATACAACGTACAGTACATGCATGTAATTTGCTCACACGCACACACACACACGCACACACACACGCACACGCACAAAATGGCAAAACCATGGTATTGAAATCGCTTCCTTTGAGCGTCGTCGTGGCTCATCAAGTGATATAGTGCATTAATACAGAAACAGCAGCACTACATAATTTACATTGTTGTCAGGGGTCCTTGAGGGGGTTCCAGGGGGTCCCCAGGCAAATTAATCAACCACTTTAACCCAATATACATTGGCTATTTGAAAATAGACGATCTAACAGCTAGATCTGCTATTTTCAAAACGTCTTGACAAGAATGTGGACATTTTGGAATGTTTTTGAAACATTTTAATAACACAAATCTTGTATGACGGTCCCTGGGACAAATCATTTTTGATGTGTGTGTGTGTGTGTGTGTGTGTGTGTGTGTGTGTGTGTGTGTGTGTGTGTGTGTGTGTGTGTGTGTGTGTGTGTGTGTGTCTGTGTGTGTGTGTGTGTGTGTGTGTGTGTGTGTGGGGGTGTGTGTGTGTGTGTGTGTGTGTAAGTGCGTCTTCCTGAGGAATGCTGAGGGAGCCTTGGTTTTGCAGATCGCACACCAAGGCATTTGAGGTCGCGGCAGGGCGGGGAACCCTGTGAGAAACAGACATCTTAGTTCCCTCTTCTGTCATCCATCATGGACGACCCCTGTGTGTGTGTGCTTCTCATTAGCGCTTTGGATTGGGGATTGGAACTAATTCTTTCCAGGGCACGCGGGCCTCGTAACAGGCTGACAGCTGCCACCCCCACCACCCACAAAGAGAGAAAAGTTTGAAGAACTTTTAAAAACCACAGCGAGAGATTTAGCCCCATTCTTCTCCGATTCCCCCATTAGGAAAACGGCTCTAATTATCTTGGGAATGAGAACATGTGTCTCGTTGGAGGATTTTGACTTTTTTATGTTCCTTGCATTCCTGGAGATCTATCCCCTGATGTACATGTGCCCGCGTCTAAAAATATGTGCAAAAAAACATTCAAGACCAGTGTGCCTCGTGACCTGTTGGCCTCTTCATCACCAGACTAGGAAGGACATCAGCCCCCCCATCAGGGGGGGGGGGGGGGGGCTGATGGGAAAATAGAGCAGTGGGTGCACCACTGGGGGAGGTGTGTCATGAGATTAAAGTCTGAAAGACTGACGGTCAATGTCACTTTAGGACACGCCCCCTTTTATGTGTCTCCGTAACCTAGAAAGAGAGCCGTGGGTGTGTGTGTGTGTGTGTGTGTGTGTGTGTGTGTGTGTGTGTGTGTGTGTGTGTGTGTGTGTGTGTGTGTGTGTGTGTGTGTGTGTGTGTGTGTGTGCGTGCGTGTGTGCTTTTCATGTCTGGGTCGGAAGAGACAATAAGTGGACCTGTGTTAAGCACAAGGATGTAGCTTAATGGTTAATTGGATTATGGTGTCACAAGATCCAGCTTGTGGCTGGAAGCAGCTGCATTCCCGTTGCTCGCTGTATTTTTATCTGATCGATACGACAACAAATCGATATGGACAAATCAGTGGCGCTGACAAGTTTGAGTCAATCGATAAATAACTAAAATGTTTTTCTTTCTGAATGTCTGCCATAGCACTAAAAACAGTGCCAGAATACCATACCATAACAGATCGTTGCCAGTTATTCATCGTACCATGGTGTTAAGCAGCATCTTCAAGTGAGCTTGTAAGCTTGTAGATCTGCTATTTCTGATTCCAGGTTGAAAGTGGTCCATGTATATTCATATGATAGATGTATATTCATATGATATACTGCTAGCTTCTGTCTGAGTACACTTGCCATGTACTCAATAGTACAATAATGTATTTATTTATTTGCAGAATGCATATGCTAATACATACTTTGTACACTTTTAACATGTGCAATAACTCGACCCACATATTTATACCAACCTCTATAGTGTACAGTGTATATTGCATATTGTGTATATATATACACTGTACTTTCTGACTCCTTTTTATTACCTTTAAATAATATTTTGAGAAAATAATTGAAAATGTTTCTAAACACCAAGAAAAGTTCCTAATACAGTTTACAGGGTGAAAAAAATCTGATTCTGGCATACATGCACTGCTGAAGGATCTTATGTCTTCCCCACTGGGGACAGTTGGCCCTGCCCTGGAGGAGCTTAGTGCCCCTCGTTAACAGAAATTAACACCTCCATCAAATGACCTCTCCACTAGCAGGGCTCTGAATAAGTTGTCAGATTGCTAGTGCATATATAATATGCAGAATGGGTGGGGTGGTACTTGGGTTAAACAATTACAGCTGAGGGAAGGGAAAGTGGATAAGATCAGAGAAAGATCATAGATGATCATAGATCATAGATAATACTCTGTTACAAGTAAAAGTGCAGAATTCAAAAATGTACTTGAGTAAAAGTACAGAAGTATTGGCATAAAAATGTACTTAAAGTACCAAAAGTAAAAGTACTAAAAGTTTGAGAATAGCAGATCTACAAGCTCACAACGCGTCGCATCGCGACGCATTGTGAGCTTGTAGATCGGCTATTTTCAAATAGCCTAGGTATAAAATAGGGCTAAAGTGGTTAATGTATGTTCTATAACATCATAATTTACATCTGCAAAGTAACTAGTAACTAAAGTTTTCAAATAATTGTAGTGGAGTAAAAGTACAATATTTGCCTCTGAGATGTAGTGGAGTAGAAGTAAAAGTATTGGAAATTGGAAATACTCAAGTAAAGTACAAATATCTCAACATTGTACAGTACTTAAGTAAATGTACTTAGTTAATTTACAACACTGGATAAAAGAAAGTAATGCCACAGAAAATAGCTGATCTACAAGCACAGAACGTGTCACGCTCAGTAAGAGTGCTAAAAATACAGCACGTTTCAATACCTGATGAAAAATATTGCATGCAGGAAGCATGTCTTTCTTCTTCCAGTCTCATTTAATGATGTTTTATCTCAAAGAACGTCTCAAGCTTCTACAGAATCCGCCCCAAACAAATCCCTCAGACACTGGAATTTTCCCTTTGGTGCTTTGCCCCCCCACCAGGAATGCTACTCTAAGTTGGGGAATTTCATAAACATGCATTTAGAGCATCATAGACCATTTCATTTGCTTCATGAAATTGGTGACTTCAGTAAGTAGGGCTTAGCGGAGAACGCGTCCCAGAATAGGCTATACGGCAGGGAGAAGGGAAAACCGCACAGGAATGGCTGTTAACGGCATGGGCCAGGAGGAGGGTAGCGCACGGCGTCGCGTCGCGCTGCACAGCACACAGCTTACAGGACCTTCACTTTGTCCGTGGAGAGAGAAGTGCTGGGATGGAACGCTCTAAAATGTGCACGGCAAGATTACAGGGTCCAGAGAGGACAGTTCTCTCTTCATTCACCACATCCTGCTGACTGCCTCAGACTCAGTCAATGAAATGTTTCTCAAGCGCGTGTGCGTCTGTCTGTGTGTGTGTGTGTGTAGGGAAGATGAAGACGATACAGGTACATACTGTAAACCAGTGGCTCTCAAAGTGGGGTCTGCGGACCCCCAGGGGGTTCTAGGGGGTCCCCAGCAAAATGTGTTAATATGGCATCAAAATCAGTTAATCTATTTGAAAATAGCCAATTTACAACATTGTGAGCTTGTGGATCTGCTATTTTTTAAAAATCTTGAAAACATTTTATGGGGGTCCTTGGCACAAAATATTTTTTGTTGGGGGTCTGCGGCCAAATGCATTTGGGGGTCCTTGACATGAAAAGGTTTAGGGGGTATAATAAACAGATGTAATGGAAAGACAGACAGGACAGATCATTGGGCACCCGAAGAGACTATACCCGTCAGAATCACATGTGTTAAATGCACACACACACACACACACACACACACACACACACACACCTGTCACTACATGCTCAAAGCGCATGGCCGACCAGTAAAAGTAGTCTGTGCCAGACTTTTCTCTTTCTAGGACATCGGTAGAAAATTACATAACTCTGCTGTGTTAAACACACCCAGTTAATGCTTATATTTATAGCCCTCACCAAACAATTACGCTATATTACAAGGTTGGTTCTACACCATGTCCAAAATAGAAGATATGCAAGCAAGCTGTGCGCGCACGTACACATGCACACATTCAGGCTTGTGTGTGTGTGTCTATGTGTACTTCTGCGAGTGCATGCGATGTGTGCATTCAACAATGCCTGCATGTGCATGCTCGCACACGCATTCACGTGTGTGTGTGTGTGTGTGTGTGTGTGTGTGTGTGTGTGTGTGTGTGTGTGTGTGTGTGTGTGTGTGTGTGTGTGTGTGTGTGTGTGTGTGTGTGTGTGTGTGTGTGTGTGTGTGTGTGTGTGTGTGTGTGTGTACACTGTATGTGTGGATATGGTTATGAATATGTGTGTCTACCAGTGGTGGAGAAAGTACTCAATTACTTAATTTACTTAAGTAAAAGCATCAATACTGCAATGTAGAAATACTCTGTTACAAGTAAAAGTCCGGAATTCAAAATGTAATTGAGTAAAAGTACAAAAGTATTGGTATAAAAATGTACTTAAAGTACCAAAAGTAAAAGTGCTCATTATGCAGAATGTCCCATTTCACAAGTTGTCAAATGTATACAAATATTTCGAAAATAGCAGATCTACAAGCTCACAATGCGCTGCATTGCGACGCATTGTGAGCTTGTAGATCAGCTATTTTCAAATGGCCAAAATCTATATACTAGGGCTGAAGTGGTTAATGTAGGTTTTGTAATAATAATACAAATCTACAAAGTAACTAAAAACTAAAGATTTCAAATAATTGTAACGGAGTAAAAGTAGAACATTTTCCTCTGAGATGTAGTGGAGTACAAGTAAAAGTATTGGAAATTGGAAATACTCAAGTAAAGTACAAATACCACAACATTTTACTTAAGTACAGTACTTGAGTAAATGTACGTAGTTACTTTCCACCACTGGTGTCTACACTGTGTGAGTGAGTGTGCGTGAGCATAAATCTGTTTAAGTGTGTGTATGTGTATGTGTGTGTGCACGTATGGGTGTGTGTGTGCGCGTGTGTGTGTGTGTGTGTGTGTATGTGGTCACCCAACCCTTTGATTTGCAGTGTGTAGGAGTGGCCCTCCATTAGGACTCCATGGCTCGACTCATCCAGCTAATTACAGGGGGCAGCTAGGGCTAAGGGTTAGGGTCTCCACCCACCAAATCTCTCCACAGTCTCTCTTGTGGAACGGCTGGGATGACTGGTCAGCCATCTTCAACATATAAATATAAACGCTGGGCCGCGCTGTCACCGTGTTATTGCAGGTGCCCACACTGGCCTGAACTGGGTAGGGTGACCAATTTGCGGAATTCAACTCTGCTCTCAAATTTTGGTCTCACATGGGAGGAGGGAGGCAACTAGAACATATGCACATGGGCACACACACACACACACACACACACACACACGTTTGTATTACAACTATACTTGTGAGGACATCACATTTTAAAGGGATAGTTCACCCCCAACAATACTTTTTTTCTACCGATTAGTCACCCCATGGAGACTTGATGGATAATGAATATTATCAAATGATTGGCTTAGGAATGCGACAAAAACAAAACAATATCCATAAATTCAAGTCTCCATGGGATGACTATTTTTTTGGGGTGAACTATCCCTTTAAGTTAGCAATTTTATGAATGCCATTTATAATTCATTTTTAACTCTAACTCTGTAGCCAATCTACAAGCTCACAACTTGGCGATCGGCTATTGTGTGGCATAACTCGAACTCATAAACGGCATTAATCTAACGTTAACCCTTTAACCTAACCTCTAAATACCTAATCCTAACTTCAGCCTGAAATCCTTTCCTAATTGAGGACTAGGAAAACTGTCCTCACAAATGTCTGTTTCTCAAATTCTACTATACTTGTGGGGACATTTGGCCCTCACGAGTATAATAATACAAGCACGCACACGCACACACACACACACACACACACACACACACACACACACACACACACACACACACACACACACACACACACACACACGCTCTGTACGCACCCAGGCATAAAGGACTTAGGGGGGGACATGAGGACATGTCAGCATGTCATTTGTGGACACCGGGTCCGGCTGGTGGTTGCCACACTGTGTATGGTACAGGCAGGGATGGGCCGCCTAAGTGATGACCCGGCGTGGCGGCGGTGTTGACTCTGGTGGCTTCTGAAGCCAAACACACAAGTCTGTGGGAATCAGAGTAGTCTAAATAAAAGACACGCTTGGAAGAACAGGCAGGAAAGGAACATGGGCGATATGTCATGCACTTTGTGAAGGATATGGTGGAGATGAGAGGCCGAGCCAACAAACGAATCCAAGTGGATCCATATCGCTGATGCTGTGAAAGACGATATACTGAAAACGCATGGAGTCGAGGTTGACGCTGATGCTACGTGACAACCTGTTGTAGTAAAAGATGGACAGAGGTGACTGGAAGCTATAAACTAAACATAGATTTTAAGGCGAGTGGGGAAATATGACTAAGATCCGCCGGTAGCCGTTGTATTGCTAACAGCTGATCACCTGTCTTAGATTCAGCAGTGCTTTTACGGTATAATGCGAGGGGAAGAAGACTGAACACTTTGATCTGTTGTGCTTATTAATCAATAACACGTAACCACTTAAACCATATAGATCTCCTTTTTTCCCCCTCTACATCAAACTCTTTGCTGAACATAGCTGATCTACAAGCTCACAGTGCACCGCGTTGCAACAAGTTGTGAACTTGTAGATCGGCTACTTTTGCTCGCCTGTTACGAATAAGGACGCTAGGGGTTCAAGTGGTTAAGCTTGAAAAGAAAGTGTGTCTGTTTGCAGGGCACTGACTGACATCTGTTGTTTTTGAAAACACAAGTATTCGCTTCAATTGAAGCCAAGTGGATCACATCATGTGAGTCAGTTCAAGTGAGTGGAGGAGGAACCACGTGAGGCAGTGAACCCTATCACCTCTTTGACAACCCTAAAGGCAGTGGCAGGCCTCCTAAAATTTAAAAAAAATCCCCGGGAAAGGGATATTTCCATCATTTTAGCGAGCACAGGCGAGCTTCAGGACACAGTGCTAGTGTGTTCTTCTGACCCCCAGTCCCTGCTCTGTGCCGTTGCCAGGGCATTAGGAGAAGGACCATATTATGGGCTGTTTTACTTGTGTAATCCATTTAGTTTTAGGTACATAGAGTAACTGCTTTTGGGGGGAACGTTCTGATTCTACCTGCGTTTTTTCTTTCTTTTTTTTGCTCAGACTTTTCCACAGGAACGAGCAAAAACAAATGTCGACCCCGTGAGAGCTGCAGCTATCTGCTGTGACCCGTCATGGAGTCTGCCGACATGCCTCTTTGAAATCAGCAAGCTTTGAAATTAAGAAATGAGCTGTGAAGTAGAAAATTGGGTATAAGACTTGAGATTCTAAGAGACGACAGGCAGTCAAAGCTGTAATCATTGAAAAAGCGGGGGATACCGCTGAGTAGAACAATGCCTTCGTCAGACTCGGGGATGATGCCCCGATGATGAACTTTTCCCGTCTCTTTCACAGCAATGAGGGTCGTTCAGATTCACAGATCGGGAAGGGAAGCTGCTCCTAATCACAGGAAGCGACACGGCCAGGGTATAGTGTTATGATGACAGCATGCTCCGTCAGCTTTGTCCTAGAGAGGTTTCATTTCCTATTTGAGAGATTACCAAAGTTGCTGCAAAGAGTATACGTACGTACCTCCTTTCAGCGCGTGGACACGTAGACGCGACACCAGGTCTCTCGCTAGCCTGTCCTTATGGATAAAGAGCCTGCCGTGGGTGGCCATTTTGATTGACCAGTGATTTTTCCCATACACCCCTATAAAAGAAGCCAAATGTAGTTTTAATTTACTTTTTATAATTTTACTGTAATTTAATCTCCTCGCCTTTGGCTTTTTGTTCTTTTCTTAAGATGACTCATATGGTCGTACAGTAAGAAGCAATGTTTTTTCTCCACATAAGTGAAAAAGAGGCCAAATGGAAAGCGAGAACGTAAATCTACTTGACTGAAAACATAAAGCACACCACATACAGTATATCAGCCAAGATTACCTGTTTATATACATCAACTTATTCTACGGTGGTAAGCCCCAGGAGTGCACAGTCAAATCTTGAGCGTTAACCATTTCCCTTTCCCTTAAATTAACACTGAGGATTTCACTGTGGATACTCTAAATCCCTCGAAATCAGAGCAGGAAACAGCAGACATAATGTTGGGCCATCATTAGTACAACCACAGCAGCACTAGCAGCAGAAGAAGCTAGCCTCAGCAAACATCACACCAGCCCAGGAACACCAACCACAACTGTGGCTTCCACTTGCAAGAAGTCAACCCCCGATGCTTAAACCACTTAAGTCCTACATACTTCGTCGTACGACAAATTGCGAAAATAGCCGATCTACGCGCTACACGCTGAGCATTGTAGATCGGCTATTTTTGAAAGATCAGAATTGTTTGAATTTTTCGTACATTTTTTTAAAGAAAGAAAAGTTTTGCCTATATATGGAGATGCCCAAAATATGGACAGGACACCAGTGTTTTAATGTGGTTAACACAAACACATATTAGCACTGAACTCACATACTGTAAGACCAATGCCAGATGTGCATCACCCTACAGCAGCAGTGCAGATAGGATGAATAAAACAGGCCGTTACAGATCTATGATGTGAGGAAGTGATACAGACATTATCTGCTAGACTGCCGAGTCGTGTGTGTGTGTGTGTGTGTGTGTGTGTGTGTGTGTGTGTGTGTGTGTGTGTGTGTGTGTGTGTGTGTGTGTGTGTGTGTGTGTGTGTGTGTGTGTAGTTGGAATGTTGGCACACAGACACATGCTGACACGCGTATCCAAACGATTGCGTGCACAAACAAATGTATATTACAGACAAACATCGAGCCAACATCCAGCATCCCTTTCCTGGACCTGGGGCCTCACAGTGATGGCCCTCCAACAACCCCCATTATATCTACGATATATAAGAAAAGGTTCCTGACGATTTGGATTTACTGACAGCCAGACATTTATTGTGTGTCATTCCCCTACTCTCTCTCTCCACATTCCCTGTCTTTACTGTAACTATCATATAAAGCCTTAAAATGCCCAAAATAAGAAGAAAAAAAAATCTTCAGTTATCTCACACACAGTTACATCCCCAATTTAGAAGGGAGAAGTAAAGCTTTAAGATAATTAGCACCCTGTCTTCTTTCTTCACCTACCAAACCTCCTGAAATAGACATCACTCTGGCAACCCTTCCTGACTCTCCTCTCGGGCAAGTCTCTGAGGGGACTATCCAAACAGAACGTGTCCGTTTGCCTGAGTGCAGACGCCATCGCTGAATGGAGAATGGAGGTTCAGTGACGGGTAGGCTTATACCTGAAAGCATCTCACTCACTCACGTTTTATTTGGCGGATACACTGCGTGTCTTTACAACTTGAGTAAACACTAATCTCCCTCATATAGGATTTATGAAAATATTCATTTTTTTGCGTTATTTGGTTTTGGTATTCAGCCGCCATATCGCCAAACTGTGCAGAGACGAGGTATAGCTCTCGCTTTGAGCAGAAGCAGCCTATGAACAGATTGCTTCTTTTGTACGTATAGAACGCTCCTGGCCATGAACCGTGTCCTGCAAAAATCATTTTGAAAGAATTAGCAGAAGTTTATTTTTCTTTCTGACTGAAGCCAGTCTTGTGGTTTTCTCATTATGTCCCACTTTTTGCTGATAGTGATCTATCATCTTATGGGTTTCCACGGCACCCAGGGTAAACCAGGAAGTGTTTGAGCCTTGAGTAATGTCACACCTGCTTGTTATGAACTTTCACCTTCGTAAGCACCAGCTGAGAGGACAGCCCCCACCCCCCTCACCCACACCAAAAAAAAGGAAAATAAAACAATTTTCCCCTTCTGTCCATGTGTTATTGTATTTTTTTCCTTCATCTCCTTGGAAACCACTAGCAAGACGTGGGGCCAGGATTAAAAAGCACAAAAATGTCAACCTGTAATTACGAGAACTTTTCATCGTGGCGACGTGACAACAGCTGAAAATAGAGACCGGTTGAGAGAGGGAGAGTCATCCGTCTTTCTAGGCTGCCTCTACTCTTGATTTTGGAAGTAGCAGGGATGCAGTTGAATTACAGTGAGGCACGCAACAGATACATCTGGAGGACGGAAACCAAAATAAAAGGAAAAATAAAGTGCACACACACGCACACACACACACACACACACACACACACACACTCTAGCAGACTACACACATCTTTCTTCTACAGTGCTAACTTCAGCCCTGCGCTTCCCCACGTTGTACAGTATGTGATTCCACACCGAGGCAATATATCAATATTGTGATATAAAATTTGATATCGTCTGAGATTTTGGTGTTGACTTTTTATGGGTTTTAATATACTTTAATATACTTTCAAAAATGTCGATATTAAGGTATTGGGTAAAAAAAATACAGTATTATTAGATTTCGTCCATGTCACCCAGACCTAATCCACGCAGCTATCCACTTACACTAGGTTTCATGCTCAGACATGCCTGCAGCCACTTCGGCTACAATCTCCATGGTCTAACTGACCTCCATGTACTCATTCACATGTTGCGCAGCACACCTCAACCCTTAGGCACGTTGTGGACACAAACCAAGGCGCAGATGAACACTAGACACTGTAGCAAGCATTAAACCGTCAGCCAGGGACACAACAACAAGACACGCATATACTCGTAAACACACACTTTACAAATCCAAGCACATCTGCTACGGAGGTTGAATGAGACCAAGGGCAGAGAGGGATCAGAGGTTCATATACCGTATTGTATTCTTAAGTAAGTAAGTACTTTTTCCACCACTGCATGTATGTGACCAGTGTGAAACACACAGGAAGAAGGGACTTATTATCTCACAGACTGTACATGCAGACACAAATATCCAGACACACACACACACACACACACACACACACACACACACACACACACACACACACACACACACACACACACACACACACACACACACACACACACACACACACACACACACACACACACACACACACACACACACCCCTAACGTAACCCAATGGCTCTATTTGGTTACATTTTGCAGTCCTCAGCCCCTCAGAGTTACAGCTGGATAGATTTTTACAGTGTGTGGGTGTGCTATGTGAAAATCACCTGCCGCCCCTTCACCCTGAGGGACCCCTGAGACCTGTGCAGCCAGTGTCTGTGGACAAGCTCCAGGATGGAAAGGTTTTTGAGGAGAAAAGGGGTGGGCGGAGCAAAGGAAAGGGAGGGAGGGAGGGAGGGCGGAGGAGAAGAGTGCCGTATAAAAGAAGGGATCAGCACAAGCGCTGCTGAGTGGAGTATACCTATGGAGACCCAGAATTCCTCTGGGGTGGTCATGTGACGCGAGCAAAACCCGATTCAGGAAAAACAGCTGTGCTGCAAGGAGAAATGAGAATGAAGAGGAGGGAAGAAAGAGAGAAACAGATATAGAGTGAAAGCATGAAGAGCAAAATGTACGTCGTATATTTTATGAATTTGTGGATTTGTGTCCAATGGTGGAAAAAGTACTCAAATGTTTTACTTAAGTAAAAGTATCAATACTGCAATGTAGAAGTACTCTGTTACAAAAAAAAGTCCGGAATAAAACATGTACTTGAGTGAAAGCACAAAAGTATTGGTATCAAATGTACTTAAAAGTAAAAGTGCTAAAATGTTTGAAAATAGCAGATCTACAAGCTCACGCGTTGTGAGCTTGCAGATCGGCTATTTTCAAATAGCCTAGGTATAAAATAGGTAAAGTGGTTAATGTATGTTTTATAATAAGTAAAAGTATAATATTTTCCTCTGAGATGTAGTGGAGTAGAAGTAAAGGTATAGACAATTGGAAATACTCCAGTAAAGTAAAAGCACCTCAAAATTGAACTTAAGTACAGTACTTGAGTAAATGTACTTAGTTACTTTACACCACTGGGAGTGTCGAGCACAGAATAAGATCGGTCAATGGTAGCGTCCTTTAATGGGTCAAAACTGCTTCAAAAGGACGTCATGGTTCAAACATGAAGCACACCGGACAACAACATGTGCACACATGACACCTGTCATCAAATTCTGCGTTCTAATGTTATTCACTATATGCAGCTGTGCAATTTAACTTAACCTAATAACATTAGACACTTCTACCAGTAGTTATAAACCCACCCACAACGGCACGTGTGTCAGTATGCCTGATGTGTGCACCTGCATTCGTTATGATGTAAACCTGTCTCACCTCACCAGACAAAAGTCAAACGTTATCTCTCTCTCATCTTCCCTTACCCTCAGCCGCATGAGCATAACTTAGCTAACTGGTGAGCACGGCGGGGTTGTTGCTGCAGCTATAACCCCAGTAGAACAAACAGTCAGGGCATAAAGACAGCCTGTGTGGAGCGCCGTCTCACACCGGAGCGAGGGAAAGTGGGGGAGAGAGAGAGCGAGAGAGCGAGAGAGAGAGGCAGAGAGAGAGAGAGAGAGAGAGAGAGAGAGAGAGATGGGGGAGCCAGAGAAAGGGAAGTAAGGAGAGAGGAACATATATAATAGGAAGAGAAGGATTTGTAATAGGCAGGGGCAATAAGAAGATGAAACAGAGAGAGAAACACACACTGGGCTCGGAATGAGAAATGTACAATACGAAAGAAAGTGTCAGATAGCTTTAATAGCTCTCTGAAAAGCCCTGTCAAAATGGAGACTGTGTCATAAAATATTTCCACGGTGGGTGGGGGGGTACAGGGGGGTGAGGTGTGTGTGCGCACAACGTGTGTCTGTACTGTGTAGACCACTGAAGCATGTTAGTTTTCTCATGAGCCCAGGCAATAGGCTTTTTACAGGACTGGCTACACTGTTCTGTTTGACATGGAGACGTGTGATTTCAGCACACAGATGATCCATTCCAGACATGCTGGACTGGACTGGCACACTGTTCACTCGCCATCACTATTCTTCTACCTATTGGATATTAGACAAAAGGAGCCCATCTGTGTGGACATTGTTGGCATTCATTGTATGGTTTATAAAGTACCAGTGTTATTTAAGCACCGCCTTCAAAAACCCAACCCATAATCAATGTATTAACCACTTTAAACCTAGTGTTCCCATTTTGTCATTATAGGCGTAAATGCTACCAACAATAAACAATACAAAGCAAGACGATGCATCCCAAAATAAACGTTTTATTTAAAGAGGTGGTGCCATGGTTTTGCACTTTTTCTGTTTTTCATGTGTCTATGAGGTTGATAGAACTTCATTAAGCCCCCTGGTGGTGTTTTTATGGTGTTTTATGTCTTCTCTGACTATTTTGAGTTTCTACCTGGAGGCTGAAACCTTGAGGGTCAAACGTGCCAATAGAAAAACTGCCCTTTAGTGACATAGTAAAAATATACCCTCCCCCTCATTATCATAACACAACAGGTGTGGGCATGAGGAGGAGGAGGGACTAGGACAGGTGGGTGGTGCTAAGGTGGTGAAGGAGGTGCTAAGGTGAGAACCAGGTATACTTAATGAACTGGAGGCGTGTCCACATAAAAACATAATTTTAACAATTTCTGTATACTTTTTTGAAAAAAAATCTTCCTCCTAGTATAACCATAATACCTGATGATTATGTTTTAGGGGGGGAAGAAATCACTGAAAATCACGGATCCCATTGGTTCACCGATCTGTGCTCCCGCCCCCGCGCCCCTCCTCCTCCCCAATGTGCAGCATTGGGAGCCCTGACGTCACAACATTTGGAGCGACGCCCACTGCACTCTGGTTGGTTGGGGAAATCACCCACTCCCTATTCCAGGAACGTCAACAGGCTGGTCCAGGCTCTTATTTTTGAGCAAAATGCGAAGGAAAATAAAAGCCTGGAGATTGAGGCTACAAGCTCTTCAAATCAGCAATTTTAGGTTGAAAGTGGTTAAAAATACTCATGTCAAATAATGGCTGATATACAGTATACCGACCAAACCGATATATCGGTCTGGCTCTACTATTTGTATAAAAAACCCAGATGCAGAGTGGACCAATGTGATCAGACATGAAGCGAAACCTTTCTACACATTGTCATGGGTAATTCAGGTAATTCAGGCCAGAGAGCTGAGGGCCAGTCACAACATGGATCACAGAAACACTCTCGCACTCACAGACCTTTAACCCTTTAAGACCTGAGGCGATTCTTTAAAAAAAATCTAAATCCTAACAGTTTTTGGAAGAAAATTTAAAAAAAAAAAAATTCACGATTTTTCAAAAATAGCAGATCTACAAGTTCATAGCGCGGCACTCGGTGCCGCGCTATGAGCTTGTATATCTGCTATTTTTGAATAGCCAAAGACATCTAAAGTGACACAGATGCGTTCCAGGTATTAATGGGTTAACTTGCACGGCCCTGCAAATGCCACCGGGTGTTCCACAAACGTTGGTCGGTTGATTTATTCCAATGAGATAATTGCTTCTCCCTCTCTTCCACCTCATGTATCATCATTATAATCATATTTGAGGCAATATTTTTCCTACCTAATTACTAACTTGGGAAGAGTTATACCCTTTTCCAAAAGCATGACTCCTGCTCTCCACCCGCTCTCTGTTTTCCATACACAGCGGTGCCGTGCCGTCCTAATGAACACTGCTGGACAGACTGGACACGGTGCCAGTGTGTGTGTGTGTGTGTGTGTGTGTGTGTGTGTGTGTGTGTGTGTTGAACTTCTACACCCCTTAATGTAAATGACAATTTAATTTTGTGTAATATATATACAGTAGGCTATATATAATAAACCACTTTGACCACTTGGAACCTGTCCTCATTTTGGCAAGAAATATTTACCAGCTTGCGAGCTGGTCTAAGAAGAGACTGACCACTAGCTTACGTGGGTCACGTTATCTGCATTTGCGTACTGTACTGTACTGTACGTACGACATACAGCAAAGACGTCTGAGGTGTGCGCTCGGGCACAGATTAAATATGTGCACACATCACGTTATGTGTATGTGAGGTGTGCTTACGTGCAATGAGCATGTGTTGTGTGCCGTGCACAGAGGAGCCCTCCGAAAAATCCCTACCCACTTACTAATAATTACGCTGTGGATCCAGGCAGAGCGCTGACTTCCGTTCCGGCATCATCCGTTACCCTTGTTTAACCCATTAAGACCTGAGGCCGTGGACCCCCATCTCAAAATATTTAGTTTCAGGGACCCCAAGATCGAAGCAAAGATTTGAGTTGCAAATGTTCACGATTTTTCAAAAATAGCAGATATACAAGCTCATAGCGCGGCACCGAGTGCCACGCTACTTTTTTAATTGCCAAAGAAATCTAAAATGACACAGATGTGTTCCTGGTCTTAATGGGTTAATAAACCCTATACTTAGTTGACCTAATTCCCAAAGTATTGGCATCAAAATATACTTAAAGTAAAAAATAAAAGTACTCATTAATGCAGAATGTCCAATTTCAAGTTTTCAAAATGTATAAAAATCTTTTGAAGATAGCCGATTTACAAGCTCACAACGCGTCGCGATGCGACAAGTTGAGAGCCTGTAGATCTGCTATTTTCAAATAGCCGAAATATATATAGAGCTTAAGAGGTTAATGTATGTTTAGTAATAAAAATCTAAATCTACAGAGTAACTATAACTAGTAACTAAGGTTTTCAAATAAAAGGTAGTGGAGTAAAAGTACAATATTTTCCTCAGAGATGTAGTGGAGTAGAAATTAAAATTGGAAATACTCCACTAAATTAAAAAATACCTCAAAATTGTACAGTACTTGAGTAAATGCACTTACTACTTTACACCACTGGTCGACACTAAATATTTCTGCCGGTAGATCTGCTATTTTCACTGAATGTTATAGCCCTAGAATATGGATGCTAGGGTTCAAATGGTTAACGGAAACTGCTGTCAGGCCACACGTTGGTCCACAGCCCCGGTCAGTGCCAGGTGAAACCGCCGGCTGGTCCAGGGCAACGCCACTCCCTTGTTTGGTGGTCAGTGCTTTTTTGAGCTGTGTGTGAGTGTGAGTGTGAGTGTGAGTGTGAGTGTGTGTGTGTGTGTGTGAGAGTGGGAGAAAGTTTGGAAGAGAGAGAGAGAGAAAAGGAAAAACTAACCTCTTTCAGAGGCGTAATATTTTAATAGTATCCAACCTTGAAAGAATTAAAAACAGTGTCCTTCAGTGTGAGAATGTGGTGTGTATGTGTGCGTGTGCGTGTGGGCGTTTGTTTGGTGAAAGAATGAAAGCTAATTGTTTCCCGTGTTTGTGTGAATACTAGGACAGGGACGTTTGTTTGTCTGCAGTCGCACGTGCCCGACTGCAGGCATATGTGAATGAAAGAGAGAAGAAACGAAAAGACGCGTGTGTGCGCGCGTGCTTGCACACGTGTATAGGGATATTTTACAATGCAGTGCCCCATATACCAGAAACCACAGGATGTGCGCACGGTGCAGCAGACCACCAGGTTACCCCCTGACATCATCCTGATGCCTCCCGAGACTTGGTATGACGACTGTAACACACACAAACACACGCACACGCACGCACAAATGCAAACGCAGTTTTCTTAAAGAGCGTTTCCCTCTCTCCTCATCAGGTGCCAAACACAGTGCACGGGGACATGTGTTGAGCACATGTAGACTAAAAAGGGTGATCAGTCACAGAAGACCAAAGAATCCGAACAAACAATAAAGAATAGGCTTCGATGTTTATCTACATAATAAAGACCACAGACTGTATGTGCCACATATGCTACTACTCTCCAAGTTTGTTATTCTGCAGACAGACAAATCACACTTTTATTGAAATTACTTTATCTATGTCATTGTCTGGTGGTTCCATTGAGAAATCTAATAGTCACACAGCATTGGTGACAATGCAATGACAGTATTGTGGCTTTCGGTGTCATACCGAACTATGCCCAACCAATAAAACTGCCGAGACCACAACTCAGCAGGAAATATCAGAAAGCAGATCTAACTTGAAGCACAGCGCTCGCTCTCTGGGAAATGGATTTGTGCCCTGCAAATGAATGGCACACTGCACCATGGTAATAGTCCGAAACAAATGTGTTTTCAATTGATTCACGTCTTTGGAGTTATAAAAATGTTGCAGAATTAAAATACTTGGCTCGCAGCATGAGGCTACAACACACATAAAAGCACACACAGACGGACACATGGACAGACACACGCTGGCAAGCATGTGTATGGCCTCACAACAACACCTACACACATTTAGAGAAGGCGGGCATTTATATTATATTCTAAAAATGAACCACATGATCCCTGTTTTGGGAACATTTTCAAAAAGGCTACTTTTGCTACTTGGCATACAACGCAGTATACAGGGCTTAAGGGGTTAAAGAAAAGTGTGTGTGTGTGTGTGTGTGTGTGTGTGTGTGTGTGTGTGTGTGTGGGAGTGAGAGTGAGAGAGAGACAGAGAGACAGAGAGACAGAGAGAGAGTGCAGAGGGAACAGAGCATCAACCTTGGACTCTGACATTATGACTTCATTTCCCAGCATCCTCTCTTATCTCTATCCCGAAGCCTCCTCATGCCAACACCACTGCCAGGAAAGGAGAGGAGGTCTTAACCACCATCACTGCTATCTAATTACTAACTTAAACCTTTGTTAATAGTTGGGAGTCATACCAGGCGCAGTGTACAATGCCATTAATAAAATAAAACTAGAACCATAACTTGACGCAGTCCCACACTGATATGAAATATTGCACAAATAAACCACAGAGACGTGAGATTGTGGGGGTTTTCCACATCTTTGAGTGTTATCTCCAATGTCTTATCCCCAAAGCCATCTTTACAGTGCACTACAAAGGATATCAGTCAGTGGAAAGACGTTTAGCAGAGCCTCCTACTGATTGCTGGGTTATAGCAGTCTATAAAAGACTAAGCCAGTCTGAGATACTCACAATGAAACGGATGGGAGAGGGCGATTGATGATGATACTGTATGCTTTACAAAGGGAAAGTTGGGAGGAGAGGAGAGGAGAGGAGAGGAGAGGAGAGGAGAGGAGAGGAGAGATATTCGATGTCTGCTACCTTCATCAGTAGTATAGAACTCTGAACTCGAAAAGTCTTTATTGCCATGTAGAAGGTTCACACAAGGAAAACGTTTTGGCAATTGTTGCTTAGACTCAAATCATCTTTTTTTTCCTTTATCTTTTTTGGATATTTCAGTTTTTCTCCCAATTTAGTCATAATATCAACTCCCAATTTCCCCATGTAGTCCCTGTCACTGTTGAGCCCTTCTGTTGCTCTTAGGGAGGATGTCAAAGCCCAGTCTCAACGGTGGTGGGCAGGAACTTTACCCCTGCACCACCCAGACTCCCTCATGACCTGTTAGGTTTTAAGTCACCTAACCCCAACCCTCCCTTAACACACATGTAACATTGCACCAACACGTATAACCACAAGGAAAAGCTTCTCATCCCTCTGCTCTGCTTCTCTGCATGCTCATGATATTTTTGTCTTTTCCTCCCATGTTCTCACGCCTCTGACAATGACACACAAACCACACACGGCCAAAAAGAGGGCAATGAATGAATAACTGACCACTGATTATGTGTCATTAAAAGGGAACCTAGCGTTTTCCTCCATAAAGTGGACTTCCTCACAGTGGCGTCGATGCCAGCGAAACCTTCACACCGCCTAAAGTGTATTTCTTCCTTGTTCCTGTCATCTAGGATGGAGGGGGGAGGGGTGGGGGGGGGGGGGGGGGGGGGCGTACAGAGGGAGGGAAGGGTGCTAAATCTGTCTCCCTAGCTGTGTCGGAGGGAGGCAGGGTTATAAAGACCCCTTTAGTGAGGGCTGCTGTAAGGGCAGCACACTGGATCCCTTTACTTAGACGGAGGCCTCCAGCCCACCCCACCCCATTGGGCTCCCCACTGTGTCTGACATACAGAATCAATCTCTCTCTCTCTATCTCGCTCTCTCTCTCACACACACACACACACACACAACTTCGTATACACTTGCAGGAACTGTACAAGTGCACGCAACGCAGGCACAAACAAATGCCGCGTCCATTGCGCCAACGCTGTTGATTCATGCAAATGAGCGAGGTGGAAATGGAGTGCCACAGCGTTAGAGGCGAGGGGGTAAACTCTCTCACCCTCGGCTGGCCTCTGGAAACATGGGCATGGCTTCAACTTTTTCGGGCACCTAACACTGGCTCATAGAGACGGCGGTGGTCACTTTTCCGTCCAATGCGCACACACACCATCTCATGTGCTCGCTATTGTTGTCTGTGGTGGTCAGCTGCAAGTGGTGAACTGTGGGCTGCGTGGTCAAGCCGTTCTGTAGGGGCCAGCGAGCGGTCATCAGCGGGCAGCAGCTCCGTGTGCGTCACTCAGTCAGGTTTTTGGCACATTTTAGGCTTTTTAAATGCACACTGGATACGGCCTGCTGTCAATACATGCACTGCACTGCAGCGCCACTAAGACAAAGCACTGCTCCATGGTTAACCCTAGCATCCCTATTCTGGGAGGAACATTCAATGGAAATTGTTGCGAACCAGTAGATCGGCTATTCTGAGTGTTTAAGTGACTCTAAGGGTGTTCTAATCCTTGCATTATATGGGCTATATATTTTATACTACATTGCATTATAGAATAGGGCTTATTGGTGACAAAGGGGCTATTTGCCTAGATTTAAACAAGCCTGAGTCTCATCTTTGTGTTCCTTGTATTCACACATGAACCAGGGATAGGAATGTCGTGGCACGTACAGTGGTTTCCTCTTGAAGTAGCTGAACAGACTACCCACCTGGATAAATCATTATTATGTTCTACTGCAATTTGCTCAGAAACAATCTAAACAACTACGGCCCGAAATATCACGGATCCAAAGCAACGACTAATTCAGGCAAACGGCCAGGCGATGACACACAGCTCACACAATGTGGTCACCATGAAGTAAATACCAAGTGACAATGAAAATAAGCCCCGGTGCTCTGGGCGGGGATTCAGTCCTCTCCGCTGGGGAGAGGCTTGTGGCACACTGGGTGCGTCAATGCCTGAACCACACAACAGCACCCGCTACGCTCACTGTCATATGCCCAACCAGTGGTGTAAAGTAACTAAGTACATTTACTCAAGTACTTTTACTTTACTGGAGTATTTCCAATTGTCTATACTTTTACTTCTACTCCACTACATCTCAGAGGCAAATATTGTACTTTTACTCCACTACAATTACCGGTATTTGAAAACTTCAGTTACTAGTTACTCTGCAGATATTAATTATATTATAAAACATACACTAACCACTTTAGCCCTATTTTATTCATAGACTATTTGAAAATAGCCGATCTACAAGCTCACAATGCGTCGCATCGCGACGCGTTGTGAGCTTGTAGACCTGCTATTTTCAAACATTTTATTACTTTTACTTTTGGTACTTTAAGTACATTATGATACCAATACTTTTGTACTTTTACTCAAGTAAATTTTGAATTCAGGACTTTTACTTGTAAACAGGGTACTTCTACATACTTTTACTTAAGTAAAAAAAATTGGGTACTTTTTCCGCCACTGTGCCCAAGTCAGCTCAGTGTCCGACTGTATTTGCGCTCATTCATTTTAGGCCATTTACTGCAGGTCACAGTTACAGTCACAGACAGTCTGCCCAGGCCTGTAATCAGTGTGCCGCGTGTATGAGTGTATAGTGTCCGTCACACAGAGTGTGTGTGGTGGAGTGTTTTTTTGGCTATGCTATATACAACCCGAAATCTGTCCAGTCAGGAGGAGACACAACACTGTGATCTAGGAAATTACAGTGTTAGAAGAACTGGCCCGAGGAATAGATGAAGAGGGGAGATAAAGAGAGGAGGGAGACGGATGGAGAGGGAGAGAGTTATGCCTGATTTATACTTGGCTGTGCGGCAACGCTCAAAATGCATCGCGCTATTTTCGGTGCGCAACACCTGTGCGCAACTTAGTATATAAAGCCTTATTAATCCATTAAGACCTGAAGCCGATTCTACACAGATTTCAACAGTTTTCTGAAAAACGTTTGTTTCTAGATCACTAGTTCTCAAACTTTTTCATGTCAAGAACCCCCAAAATGATATGTATTTGGCCACGGACCCCCATCTCAAAATATGTTGTTCCAGGGACCCCCAGAAGCAAAGATTTGAGTTACAAATGTTTGCTTTAAAAATATATATATTCAAAGATTTGCACACATTATCAAGATTTTTCAAAAATAGCCAAAGTGTAAAATAATGCTTTTTAGCTCAAATCAAAAAATGACACCGATGCGTTCCAGGTCTCAATGGGTTAATGCTCTGTCCTACGATGGCGTACAAAGTATAATTCAGGCTTAACTGCACTGAGGCACTAGTTAGCGGCAGACACAAACTGCAGCTGCTGAGAGCAAAACAAAAAGTGGCTGACTCGATTTTTTTAATAAGCTTTCAGACGTGAGATGTGTAAAGTAAACGAACAAACAAACAAAAAAACACAAATGCTGCCTTCGACGCGCCCTCATTTCCATCTCAGGATGATTGGTGTGGCTTTACGATTGTATGGGACTGGCTGCAGCCAGAAATGCCAAGAATTGTTTTGGGAAGGGTAACCCACACACAAGCCCAGTTGCTGCTACTTGTACAAACCCCTCATTAAGACTGACCCGCTGGCATCTTCTACCTTTATAAATAGACTGGCAAGCGTATACGCCCCTACACGGCTAAAATATTGAGTGTTCATGAGAGTACATCTGAGAGTGTACAGACGTACATCTGTACGCTCTCTTGGGTTACAAATGGACAAATGATCATTTTTACCGTCCATTTCCACACAAAGTGCAAACGCATAATGACTCCGATTCAGTGCGACCACCTACATGAACATGTGGCTGAGAATCCTCCTTTGTTTTCTGTCTGTGTATGTTCGCTAACACCATGTTGGGACTGAGCTGGTGTTTTTTGAGTGCCGGCTCCAGCTCACTTTAAGCCAGAACATCAAGCGTCCCTTTAATTTTGTGATGTGGGCTAGGCTAGGCTAGCGGTCAGTGGTTAGCTGTAGCTTTACTCAAACACCTCATTAGAACGGAGTGGCTAATTATAGACATGCGTCCAAGTTCGAGGCTACATGCTATAGCCACAATACACACAGTTACAAAACATGGGCAGTGCAGGGGAGGGTTAGGGTTACAGAGAGAGAGAGAGAGAGAGAGAGAGAGGGTTAGGGAGAGACGGACAATGACAAAGTCAGGAACAAAAGAAAGTTGCTGTCAAAAGGCAGAGAGAGGGTGGTCAGAATACTCAAAGACATTTCAGTTGGGATGGACAATGGCCATCAAAGGAGAATTAATCAGTGATTTTCTTTCTATAGGGGGTTGGCTGGTCATGAAATTGCTTGGCCCAGTAGTAAAGGTTATTGATAATCCCCTAAGGCTGTGACCGCAATATCTCAAAAACCCGTTCTCACTTCTGTGGTTCTGTCGTCTCCATCTCTGAATAAGGAAAAGGGTTTCATACCCCGGTCTCTCTCTCTCTCTCTCGCTCTGACTTCATCTGTATTCAAGTCTTTTCATATGTTTGACTCACGTCTTTTATGCTTTGCCTTCCCAGTAACAGACAATAAAAGTGCCTAGATTTCTGAGGATATTATAATTGACATGCATTCTGCCTCAAAACCGTAGTGCAAAAACCATAGCCTTTATTTTCTCCCAGATGAGAAAACTGCAACCAATTTCAGCGACGGGTGATATAAAATGTGACAAGCATCTCTGGTTGTCACAATAAATTATTCCATTATACTAAATTGAGTCCTCATGCTTGGTAATGAGTCGAAAATGCTTTTTCATACCACAAATAGGCACGTGCGCACACTGCGCATACTCACACAGACACACATATACAGACACAGACAGTGAAGCCTCCCTATAGTACTCAAGGGCATGCAAACACACATACACACACACACACTTGAGGATATAGTAGTGTTGATTTTGACATCAAATTTTTATTTAGTTTTCATAAGTCATAGTCTTTTGAATAAAAATCCATTTAGTTTTAGTCATATTTTAGTCATCTGAAATGCTTTACTTTTTGGTTAGTTTTTGTCGACTAAATATCATAAGATTATAGTCAACTAAAATGTGTTTTGGCGGTGCCTTGATGGCGTCGCAATGGCTGATTTTACACTGGTTGCATGCGCTGCGACGCGTTGTGAGCTTGTAGATCGGCTATTTTCAGAGCGCAACACCCGAGCGCAACCAAACATAAAATGAATTGTCTTTTTAGTCTAGTTTTTATTTGTTGACGAAATTGTTGACGAAATATATTTTTCAGGCTTAGTTAGTCATCTTAGCTTCGTTTTTATTTAGTTTTCTTCAGTGAAAAAAGGTAGTCCACGATTTTTTTTCGTCACAGTTTTAGTTCGACAAAATCAACACTGGGATATAGGATGGCTGTTTGAGACTGTCATTGTGTAAGCCTATGGCTAAGTGTGCGTAATGAAGCAACATGCAAGGTAGTGATTAGAGACAAACGCTGTCTGCAGCACAGTGTGGCACCAACATGCAGCATATTGTTGCTGTCGGGCAGAAAATGTGTATTACTATTTCCATATTTCTAAATTAACGCCCTACTTTGTCGTTCAAAAGTGTCGGGCAAAAGTCGCGAACATAGATGATCTACAACAGTGGTTTTCAACCTTTTTCATGCCAAGGACCCCTAAATTGATATACATTTGGCCGCAGACCACCATCTGAAAATGTGGGACCCCCAGAAGAGAAGATTTGTGTTAAAAAAAAAATCGAAATTCTGAAAGTTTCTTCAAACACTTGCCAATGTATACAATATGGATAAAGGGGTGAAAATGTATTAACACCTTTTGCTGGGGACCCCCTGGAACCCCTTCAAGGACCACTGGGTTGAGAACAACACATAGCATTGTGATGCGTCGTCAGCTTGTAGATCTGCTATTTTCACTACTTTTGAAACATTTTGAAAGTGAAAGGGGTTAATGCTCTCTGTAGGTTTTATAAATATTTAGCCAGTGAAAAGTATACAACAAGAGCTCGTGACTAAATAATAACTACATTGGATCCATTGGAACACATGGTTATTTTTTCCATTTCCTGAAAAGTAATGGTTTTTGGACATACGAGGTCTCCGTCCGACATCGGCGATATAGCATGCAGGCAGACTGACGACAACACAGGCTGCATCTGTTCTCCTACAGCACCATTCCCTGTCCAGGAAAGAATTTACATGGACGACATAAACCACACACTGCTAGGAGAGAGGACACAAGAGAAGGAGAGTAGGAGGCGATATACTGTAGCAAATGAAAGGTGGAAAGAGAGAGAGAGAGAGAGAGAGAGAGAGAGAGAGAGAGAGAGAGAGAGAGAGAGAGAGAGAGAGAGAGAGAAGAGAGAGAGAGAGAGAGAGAGAGAGAGAGAGAGAGAGAGAGAGAGAGAGAGAGAGAGGAGACTCTGCTACAAGTAAAAGTCCAGTATTCAAAATTTACTTGAGTAAAAGTACAAAAGTATTGGCATCAAAATGTACTTAAAGTACCAAAAGTAAAAGTAGTAAAATATTTGAAAATAGCAGATCTACAAACTTACAACGCGTGTGGTTAATGTATGTTTCTTAATATCATAATTTCTATCTGAAAAGTAACTAGTAACTAAAGTGTTCAAATAATTGTAGTGGAGTAAAAGTACAATATTTGCAGTGGAGTAGAAGTAAAAGTATTGGAATTGGAGAGAGAGGGAGAGAGAGAGAGAGAGAATGTAAACGATGAGGAGGAAACAAATCCAAACCAAAAACAAAAGAGTGACAAAGAAGGCCAACGATCCTCGAACCGAATCCGGGTGATGAGAATGTGTCGTGAAGAATCAGCGCAGCTTGCTGCGGGGTGTGCTGCATTTGTATTTACAGGGACAAGGTGCGTCCAACTGGCACAGATTCGGTCCAGTCCAAACCAGACTGGTCCAGCATGTGGATGTTGGTGGGCCAGGCAGCCAGGCAGGCAGGCAAGGCAGGCTGCTCTGGCCCAGCCCAGTGGAAACACTACACAACTAGGATCAGAGCCAGTGAACCAGGCCAGACAACTGATGGCTTTTCAAGGGGCGCAGCAACACTTTGTGTGTGCGTGTGCGTGTGTGTGTGTGTGTGTGTGTGTGTGTGTGTGTGTGTGTGTGTGTGTGTGTGTGTGTGTGTGTGTGTGTGTGTGTGAAAAAAAGAAAGTGAAAAAAAAAGGAAAGAATTCAGCAGCAGTGGTAAAAACATCCTAAACTCGAAGTCATCCAGCTGACCTGGAGCTGGGTTCATCCTAGGTTTCGAAATGACCTTTGACTCCTTGTAAAAAAAACAGTCTGGAGAGCTTGTTGGCCACCGTGGCTCGTGAAGAAGACCACCTTGTTACATTCCTGCACTCCTCTGACCGGTTGCCCAGTAATTTATGTGGAATGTTTAAATCTAAAAAGGCTACTACTGTGGCTAAGTGGGAGCTAATGGGGAGTCTGGATGCAGGCAAAGATCATACATGCTGTAGAGCAAGACACAGGTCAGGTGCTGACACACACACACACACACACACACACACACACACACACACACACACACACACACACACACACACACACACACACACACACACACACACACACACACACACACACACACACACACACACACACACACACACACACACACACACACACACACACACACACACACACACACACACACGAAAATGTGAATATAACGTGTTCAAGCTCACACACACACAAACAAAACCACCGCTACACATGCATTGATGTGCAGACGTGCGCTCGCTCAAGCACACGCACTCACACTCACACACACACTAAAACCACTTTCCACCTGGTGTCCCTATTTTAGGGCAAGTTATAATAGGTGAGAATGTTTTTTTAAAGTAGCCAAAGTAGCAGATCTACAAGCATCAGGGTGTGACATGTTGTGAGCTTGTAGATCGTCTATTATTGGTGCGGGACAACATAGTATGATGAAGTATAAAAAAGGGCTGAGTGGTTTCTCATGTGTTAAGTAAAAGTACTAAAATGTTTGAAAATAGCAGATCTACAAGCTCACAATGAGTCGACTCACGATGCGACGCGTTGTGAGCTTGTAGATCGGATAGATTTTCGGTAGATCGGTAGATTTTTAAATAGCCTAGGTATAAAATAGGGCTAAAGTGGGTAATGTATGTTTTATAATATACTAATTTACATCTGCAAAGTAACTAGTAACTGAAGTCTTCAAATAATTGTAGTGAAGTAAAAGTGCAATATTTGCCTCTGAGATGTAGTGGAGTAGAAGTAAAAGTAGTGAAAATGTAAAATACTCAAGTAAAGTAAAAAATACCTCAAAATTGTACTTAAGTATAGTACTTGAGTAAATGTACTTAGTTACTTTACACCACTGCAAAATACACACATAAACACCAAAAGTAGAACAAAGGAGTCAACTCCAACCCATCACTGACCCATCCATGCCTCTAAACAGGGACTTTACCAACCACATCCCAGGACCTCTCAGTGGACCAATCCCCTTCTGAGAGAAAAAAAAAAGACCCAGTCCTGACCTACAGTACAGGAAAAGAACAGCTTCTTGGAAGCAGCTCTGCATTTGTGTGTCTTTGGATAAAAGCTTTGTTAACTTTGGACTCTGCTGCTCTCTCTCTCTCTCCCCCCTCTCTCTCTCCTCATGCCTCATCAAAACATCTGGATAAATGTGGTTTATCCAATAGAAAAGGGGGTTTGTAAGGGGTTATGTCTGCAGCCTGTGACTGGGCCAAAATGTTGAAGCAGGAGCATTAGCGGTTGGAGGATGCCTTGTACAGAGCTGAAATGGTGAAAAAAAAAGAAAGAAAAAGACTTAAATGACATATTAAGTAACTGTAACAAGTGACGGCCGTGTTATTCTTTTAAATGCAAGCCCTTCACTGAAACAAGGCTCGAAATTGTGAAATATGTTAGGGCTGGATGAAAATCAAATATCACTACATTTTTATCAAATACTGCACCTCAATAACGCTATTTTGGGGATGATGACTGTTGGCACCTTCACACAATATTAAGATCTATTTTAATGGAAATTCATATGCTATATGCAGCTGTTCTTTTTGATGAAATTGTCAACTTGTAATATGGACATGACACTGATGAAAAAGATTTATTCTTTTTTATTCTATCATTTTCTGTTTTCTGTTCCTGCTTTCAGTTTTTGACCAACAAACTGGTCAATATGGTCACAGTAAGATTGCAGATGCTACCCTTACTAACTGTCAGCACCTCTATGAAGTGAGTAGAGAGAGACCATTGTTTTGGACCCTCAACATCCTTTACATGTTGAGTTCCAGATGCTTACATCAGGGTGGAGGGCAGAGGTTTAATCTCCTGAGAGGTAGCACTAGACTGTCCATTTGTCCCACCTGCTATTGTTTTTGCCTTTTGCTTGTTTTACAAACTATAACCCTGGATATAACTGCGTCTCTCTTTCTTTTCCCCCATGATTCATTGTGACAGTGTTGGAGACATGGATCTTGTACTGTGTGTGTATATATTGTATGTAGTTGAGTTGGACTACTGTTTATAAAACAAATTGCACGTCAGGAACATTAAAGTCTTAACCTATGCTACGCTATTTACACAATGAGATTTTTGATAAATAATCACCAGTAATGCTCCTTGGAGCGCTGATCTCTCCGCCAGGCTAGGTTGACTACCCAGGGCTATGTCAGTCATGGAGAGAAGCCCTGATTCTGTTAATCTAATTACAGGCAAACAGTGTGGAGTATAAAAACATGAGTCATGTGAGTCACATGACTCACAAGACCATGTGTGCCGAATTTGGTGAGGGAAGAAAACATTTTTTGGCAACAAACAATGACATTTGTAGCATTAGTGGCACGCCCTACGGGAAGTGAAAACGGTTTTGGCTCTGGGTTGTTTTGAGGCCCCTCAATGTGTGATTCAAATTTGGGGTAGATCGGACGCTGCGTTCATGATTCTTGCAATTTCTTTGCAAAACGGGCCCTTATCACAAACTTTGTACACCAATCGTAGCCAATCGGATTGGAATATGAAAAATCAGACTCATGCATCTTGATTACATGATTCCAGAGAGAATAGTGTAGCGACCCCGCAAAAGACCCGGCCGTAACTTGCTGCTCCAAGGGAGCTAGCTCTCTTGGCTTTGCTTGTTACCTGCCGATCTGCCAAGCTGGAGACTGGAGTTCGATTCCAACTCGGTGCGCGAAACGTTATAATATGTTATGAGTTTTGGACAAAATCTGTAGTAGTAGCAAAATGTGTGTTTTGAAGAATGGACGGTTCAAGAGCTATAGGCCAATAAAAATGTGGCCTGTTTTAGTACCACCCTGAGGCGGATTTGGGTCGGAGGTTCTTCCTTGGCCTACTGGGAGTGTGTGTGCACAGGTTCACGCCATCCCAGTCATTCCATTCCGGCCCGGCGGAGATAATAATATTGATATATTGCCCAGCCCTAGCTAGCATATGCTCCCGAAATGTAATCTGGGCGACCTCAAAACAATTGGGAGCATTTGTGTGAGTGTAAATGATTGTTCTGGACTGGTGTGACCTTTTCTTTCCACTCAAATGTCCCTTTCTCTGTATATTGGCTAGTTACTACACTCATGTGCCTTGTGAACTGACAGTCGTCTCTCTGCATATAGGAAAGTAGGTGCTATGCAGCGTGGAAATAGCTTGCTCATTGGCACGACGTAGCGGAGACGTCATTGAGCGCTGCTGTACCTACATTCCAGCGCTTTCTGTGCGATCTTAATCAGTGACAGCTGAACGTTTATTCTTCCATCATCCTATCTTTCTACGTTTCTACGTTTCTACAGAGTTGTGTGGTTAATTTACTCTACGCTTTATGTTTTGCACAGAATTTTATATTGCATAAAACCCAGTGGTTTGATGTACCATTAGTTTTTAAACCTACTTTCACCATTTTATGTTACTTGGAAACCATACCGTTATATTGTCGATTTCTATCAATACAAAAATCTATTGCATTGGTGCGCTTCTTACATTTTGGTGGGAGCTCCGAAACTCTTTCTGGCGCTCCTAACTTCCTTTTTGAAGTTGGGAGCACCAATGCTACCAAGTAAAAAAGTTAATTTAAAGCCCTGAAAGGTTGCTGGTGAGTAAATGGGTATACTGTCAGTCACACTGTCTACTCCTGTCATTCACAGTGACAAGAGAGGCGGGTTGGAAAAGACAGAGAGGGGGGGCATGGGAAGAAGAGTGGGAGACTGAAAGAGAGATGTTGATAGATGAGGAGAAAGTGTATGTGTGAGACAGAGACAGGAGGAGAGAGAGATTGCGCGCACGTGTGTGTGTGTGTGAGTGTGAGTGTGAGTGTGAGTGTGAGTGTGTGTGTGAGTGAGTGAGTGAGTGAGTGAGTGAGTGAGTGAGTGAGTGAGTGAGTGAGTGAGTGAGTGAGTGAGTGAGTGAGTGAGTGAGTGAGTGAGTGAGAGAGAGAGAGAGAGAGAGAGAGAGAGAGAGAGAGAGAGAGAGAGAAAGGCAGGTTTCAGAAATGGAGAGCACATTTTCAGATGAAGGTGAGAGATTTGGCTGATGTGAAGTTTGCTTTCCACAGGGAAGAACCACATTCCTTCATGAGCTCTCAAAAAGCCCTTTTGGAGTTGTCCTCTGAGAGCCCACCAAGCCTCTTCCACCAACAACATATTAATCAGCTTCTGTTTCAGTTTCTGTCAATACAATCTGCTACAAAACAATTTCCATTCGGAACAAGACACAGTGTTACACTGCTACAGCTCACTGACTTCACCGGCAACAGACTAAAAAAGTAAACACAAAAAGGGACATATTTAGAATCACTCTGCAATTTAAAATACCCAGATATCTCTCATATCCCTCTCTGTCTCTCTCTCTTTCTCTCTATGAATACAAATATGTTATTTTACACCAGTTGTATATTGCCAGTGAAACGATGGAATCATTTATGTAAACTGAGGCTATTTTGTTTTTTAATTTTCATTCCTTGTGAAATTCTTGCATAATAGCTCTTTAATGGCATTTCCTCAATCAAGTTCAGTTACGTTTCATTGGGAACAAAGTGAGATCCTGCACACACACACACACACACACACACACACACACACACACACACACACACACACACACACACACACACACACACACACACACACACACACACACACACACACACACACACACACACACACACACACACACACACACACACACACACACACACACACACACACACACACACATTATGGTTAAGCTTTTGAAACATCTACAGAAAACATGAAAGACCAAAGCAGAGGTAGTTATGGATAAATAACATTATCTGTAACGACCCTCTTAAGTCATTTCTAATAGAGGGAAAACTTCTTATGCTTGGAAGGAATGACAGCGGCTCTGTGATCTCCAAGAACTGAAATTCAAAGAGAATGGAAATTGTCTATCTGAGATCATTTTAAGATCTCATATCATGGTTTGAATGGGTAAAAGGAACGTGCAGAAATAGAAGTCAAATTTTGGTCAAACACTGCAGGGAATTTCACCCCACTCACTGCCACCATGCATAACTTGATAATTATGATGTAGATTACAGTTGGAGTAAACAACTGTCACAGACGGCCTCTGGTTCTAGAGGACACCAGAAAACTGGCTTCTGTGTTCAGCACAGCTAAACCCAAAGAGGACATCTAGGCTAAATAAAACGTTTAAGTGCATAGCGATACAGCAAGTTGCGGTTTTAACAACATGGGCCTGGCATTGCCACTTCTCTGGGCTGCTGTATATTTAAGGCTACTATTTTGGACCACTATATATTTTTTCATGGCCATTGAATGAGGGTAGCAGACACGGCTGTGGTTCCATCACCAAGAAAAAGATAGGCTGAGATCCTTGCACAAGGTATGGACCAGACCACTAGGCTACATGGTTTCTCTTAACAAGCCCCATGACAGCCAATTACTAGCTTTTTGGTGAGTGTGTTAAGAAATCAGTGACACCCTCAACCGAGAGGGACAGAATCCAGTCTTAAGTTGAGTCAACATGGAAACAAATGGCTTGGCTACAGTAGCCTGGCTAACCGCAGGCTTGATGACAAGCCAATCATCTAAACCCAATGGTAAGGACTTGGAGGAAACAACTGCTCAGCAATGTATTGTGGATGTTTTGTGGTAATAAACAGAGGAATGTGGAGTGTCTTAACACTCACCATGCAAGATAAACAAGCGAGCTTCCCAAATATGCTACAAACGGCGAAACAAAGTCACTGAGACGAAAACGAGACATCAAGGAATATCAGCATTTATTATACGCCTAGCTTTGACGATCCTATTCTAGGAGAGTAGACTTTTTTTTATCAGAACTGGGTGTACTATCTGCCTTTTGTTGAGCTGATGGTGTTGGTACCATCGGCAAGCGTTCAAAAGAATGAGAAGAAAGCAGAAAAAGAAGCTTCACATTATGTAACATAAAGACACTTTTGTTTGCTCCTTTTAGAAGCTCTGTTTATCCCCCTTACTGTCTTTTTTTTAATGGGACATAACGTAAAGTTCCCTTCCAACTACCAGGGTACCACCCAGTGGCTGCGGGCTATGAGCCACCCATGCCATGCTATAACTAACTCACTGACATCGGCAGGGACATGAAAGTCACCATAACCAATTCTCATCAGTGTCTTGGCAACACCTGAAAAAAGACAGCACACACTTTAAAGCTCTTTTTGTTGAATAATTTGTCATTTTCATGCTTTATTCATTTAGTTACCGTGAGAGAGAGACGGGAAACAAGGAGAGAGTCGGATTTGAACTGAGCCTTATGCTCTACGAGGTGACGCACTGTGGCGCCCCATGAGCCATTTCTTTAATGGTGTTCAAAAAGCAGTCAGACTGCAGAATAAGCTTTGAGCCCTGTCGCCATGCATATGAAAAGTGTGATTTATTGCTCTTTTTTATATACTTATCCACGACTTTAACCATGCAAATTACTAAGTCAACGTATAAACCTGAAGCAAATGTTTTTATCCATTTTTATCCATCCTCTCTATTCTATACCCCTTTCCCTGTTTAACTCTTAAAGGCAGTTCACACTTAGCACTGTAACTATAACTATACAAATATAGTTATACAAATCAAGTGGATGGCAAAGTTCACACCACAACTATAACAAAATTAAAGGTGAACGATATAGTTATCGTTATAGTGCTCACTGTGAACGGCCCTTTAAATGTTGAGAGCTTGCACAAAGAATTTCACCCACTGTTTTACTTTTGTGATATGACAATAAAGTTTGATTGATTGATTGATTGATTGAAATTGTGTAAACCGAATCTCAATTTTCACCCTTTAAGCAGTTTATGATTTTTTATTTTATCGTCTTATATTTTTTCCCACACACTTTGAGGAGGTCGTTTATTCTTGCCAGATGTATTGAGTTTGCTGAATTTGGAGAAGTCCTCTGGACAGTTGCAAAGACCTGGACTCCAAGCCTGGAAGGATGCAAAATATCACACCTATAACTTTCATCACAGGACAGGAAGCCCAGCTGACATACCAGTACCTCGGCCCAGAGAGAACTCTCCCGTGAATGTGGCTACTGGCTACCTTGAATAGCCTGTGGGACATGCATTTCTTTCTTTTTAAAACCACATTAACCCTGGAGTCCCTGGACATGTCATCGACTCATCATGAGGCGTACAATTTCAAGATTTTCACAAAAACTATCTAAAATAGGGCTTATGTGATTAAATTTGAATGGTAAATTGATTGTTTCTTTGACTCAAAATGTCCGCACTTTTCAACATAGGCTTGTATGCTACGGTTTTGATTGTCGGTTTTACATCTTGCCTTTTTGCTCCAATCAATTTGGCATATATCACACACCACGATCAAGCCGAAGGAAAGGCCACAAGTTAAGTAATTCTATTCCCCACAGTGTCATTATTATGGAAGTTATCACGGGTTGTGTGGTCATTACCGTTTCACTCTGAATTAGACAGCTACAGCTAACACGACTGGTGTGTCACTCTTCCGTGTTTCATCTGTTCCCTTTGTGTAAGAAAACAAATGTCGTTAATGGGGGATAATTATCCCTGTGTTGTAATGCCGCCATGACTCTCTGGAGAGGTCGTTAGGAGCCTCTCTGGCATCTAGGCGTTAATTGGTGATGCTAATTGCCCTTATTATCTAATGACGAGGTTGTTACATGGAATGATTTCCCAGATCAATTCACATCGTACTGATGAAGAAGGATGGAAGGCCGGGGTACACACAGAAAAAAAGAAAATCAACAGACCCGACATTTATTCGGCTTGAATAACATCTAATCATCACCAAAACATGGTTACATAAGAACGAATCAATAGTTTACAACCGTTAAATATCACAGCATATTAACCCTAGCATCCCTATTTTGGTCATAATAGGCAACCATTCGGCAAAGACAGGCTACCATTCGCCAATAAATACCCAATCTACAAAGTCACAAAGCTTGTACATCGGCTATTTTCGGAGAAGAGATTTGGTGTAGGGGGAAAAAAGGAGGGGGCCTAGTATAGACCCCTGGGGTCTCCGGTCAACAAAGTGGTTAAGAGGCCTAACTAAATCATATAGAAATCAGACTAAAACGTAATAATAACACAGAAATCTATTGTATAAATTCCACTGATATGTACTGTACACTTTCCATTTGTAAATTTACATGCATGCTCAATCTATTCTAACAGACAGAGCACCCAGGTTGCTCTGGCTTCCACTCATGTGAAAACCATTAGCCCTTTATTGACCCCCTAGACCCAATTAAAGGAACCAGTGCGCAAGTTAAAAACAGATAAACAAACAGCAAGCAGAGTTCGCCTCCGCACAGCAGGGAGGGTTGTTTGTTTTTGCCAGCCCAGAGGGAATTACCACCCAAATGATTGTTTTGGCATTAAGGCTGGATGTGATGTCAGTTAGGTGTTGTTTGCGTCCATCACAGAGCTCAGCCCAACCAATCTATTTGGCCAATTTTTGGATGTTTGGAGGAAACAAAGAGCAGAAAATCAGAATATGTTATGTATTCCATCTCCAACCTGAAATTATAGATTTCCCTCGGCGTGAAATCTATTACCATTTAAAATTATTCTGTGTATGTAGTGGATACTACCTCTGCTCAAATCCTGCATTAATGACGAATACCAACGCAGCTACAGGTTAGAAGTAGTATTTTTCCATCTGGCAAGCTCTACTCCACTGCCATATATATATATACACACTACACTATATATATAAATCTGTGGTACACAACTAGCCCTGCTGGACATTTTGAAGTGTTGAGGGACAGCTCAACTAATAACAGCATGATTTCCAAACTGACCTTGCACCTGTGTGCAACATTGGTCATTTTCCCACTGTGTGCAGGCTCCACCTTCCTGACGCAGCAGCAATAAATCTGTCAACTTCTGAAGTAAAAGACGATTGGATAGAGTAAAAGCTTTTTTTTTTCTATTTTCATATCCTTTAACAGGAAGTGTAGAAGGGGTCTGCTAGTGTATGTGTGAGAGGAGGGGAGTGTGTTTGCCAAAAATCACACTTCTATGACTGGCTGGTGCGACAAAACCCTTTGCCTGAGCATGTGTGTAATTTCAGCATCAGTCTGCTCTTGTTCTCCCTCTCCCGTTCACTGCTGCTTTAGTGTTTGCATGCCTCTTCCCAGTATGTATGCCTAGAACACAGGTTATTATTATTATGTTGTATTAATCTATGCATACCGGTATTTGTATTATCTTGTGTACAGAATGTGTGGCAATACAGGAGAACTGCCAGCTAAAATAATTTGTAAAAGGGCTTCATATCACAACTCTTTTCCTTGCCAAGCATATGGATGATACAGTACAGTACGTCCGATTAAGCAGGGTTGGATTTGCAGGGGGTGTGGGTTGTGTGGGAGGGAATCCATGTGCCAATAAAAAAAAGAAATCCCACAATGTTTTGCATCGTTGAGAGCTTTGTTATACAAAAAAGTATATACAGCTATACAAAAAAGTATATACAGCTTAAGTGGATAGGATAATGCCCCATCCCCCCTTTTTTGTTGCTTTTTTCAAACGAACTCTGCATAATGGCTGATGCATCATCGGGACAACCAAATGAGTCAACACGGCACACTTCTTGCAGGATATTCTATTTCTAACAGACTAAAAAGGTGTGTTTCGGCTAAAAGATTACGTCAAGTCTGTCAGGTTTCAAATACTTGTGATCAGTGAAGTGTGACAAGAATGTCCATGTGTGTATGTCTGTGGTGATGTAATTACCACTATGTGAGTGCAGGCTACTCACGTATGGTGGTTTTTACTAGAGCCTGGCCGATGCCACATTTTGGGTTCTGATTCCGATCCCAATTTTGGTGAGTCTTGGACCACTGATTAACAATGTTTTGATCGATAAGAAAAACAAAAACTGTAATAACATTTTAAAACTTAGATTTGATTAAGGTTTCCATTTCACAACATTTACTTATAAGCAAAAAGAAACACATTAAACTGAATGCCATTTTGTTTAACTACTTAAGATGAAGAGCATGTCTACAGTGACATGCTCATAGGGAGGTTGTATGTGGTAAAAAATCGGGGCACATCGGCTGCCTAAATGCGAATACTGATGTCTCCAAAAAGGTCAAATATTGGCTGATATATCGGCCAGACTGATATATCCGTTGGGCTCTAATTTTTACTACATGTTCTTCCCTGGCCTTCTCACAGTTGGGGTTGTCTCACTATCACTCTTTTCTCGTCTAGCTCTGCCCTTCTGTCTATGTCTTATAAATACTTACATCTGGTGCACCCCGTCATCCCCAGCTGTTTGACGGCCAAGCAAGATTTTATATGAATTCACCTAAAACTTCACTTTATTACAGTTGGAAGATGAGGAAACGGTTTAAAAGTGGGAAGGGGAGAGAGAGAACTTACAACTTTGCCCATTGCATACTTATCAAATTCCTAATACGGCATTAGAGTCTGCACCTAATACTGGCCAGTTTTTGGCAGCTGAAATGCTATGTACTGTACAGTATGTGTAGGTGTACTATGCGTGCGTTAGGGTTACAGAGCGCTTTTGTGAAGCAGACCGCTACTTGGTGAGAGAGAGAGGGAGAGTATGAGAGACTGAGACTGCGCACGTCTGACTTTACTAAGCATTTATGATTTATGGTGGAGGGACTCTGAATTACAACACGCACATTCACTCTAGCACACACACTCAATCCCACACACGTCCACACAATCAAACACTTGCTCATTCACCCACACCCCGTACTCACACTAACAAGTACAAACACGCGAGCACACACAAACAGGGAGTCCTGTGAACCTGGGTTCATCCAAATGTCTGAGGATTCAGCACACACACACACACAGCATGCTGGCTGACCCTGAAGCATGGCTTCCCAAGGAGATGGAAAGGTGGAAAACAGGGACTGAAAAAGTAAAAATCATCTCTGTGTGTCTTTCCTCTCAGCTCCAGCCCCGGAGCTATGAGCATATTATGCCAAAGAGTATCAGGGAACAGTCAAACTCACTGTCCCATCAGCACATTCACTTTCCCTGAGATAATGTTCTATCCCGAGACTCCCGTTTGCATCCAGACTAGAGAGTCACTTCTTTGATACATGGGTGTGTGCATTGGTGGGTGGGGTACTGGGTAGACGCACAGGGAGAAAGAGGAGCCTTCTGTTCAAACACTAGGTGATCTTCAAACTCTTGACAGAAAAAGAGTTTCCTGTGAATCAGTTCATATTTCCTTTATAAAAGGAGAGAGATGTGTGTGCTAGCGTAGCCTACATTTTTTGTGTGTGTGGCTAAACTGTTAGTGAACAACTTGCAAGTGAACTTATAATACTAATGAGAAATACAAAATACTTTAATGTACAAGAATCACAGATTAAGCAGAGCTGCCTGCCACACTGCACTGAAGAAGAATGTAGCCTATATTTCTACGATTTTAGACATTTAAAGTCACGGTTTCTGTCAGTGACCTTTTAGATCTCCCAAGAAAAGTCAGTCCAAAGAAAAACTAGTGAAAAAGACAGCACAGGTGAAATTATGCATTCTCTCTCTCTCTCTGTCTGTCACACACACACGCGCACACGCACGCAGGCACACGCACACTACACAATCAAATCTCTCAAGTAGAGACTGTTTGGCACGTTCCCGAGAAGTAATTGAATTAGTCAGGTGAACATCAGTTTGAGTCCACGAGAGGGAGAGAAAAAGAGAGAAAGTGTTAAAGTGTGCGTGTGTGTGTGTGTGTGTACACGTGCAGGAGAGTTAATGAGAGGGAACAGATAGGAGACAGGGGCAGTAAATCCAGCCTGAAGGTCTGTCCATTTGAGAGGTTCTAGTTACTGTGGCGATATGTTGAGTGACACCCTCAAACGCCAGCCACCCCGCCGGCCCAAACAAAACAAAGTCTGTTCCCTCGACAGTGGGTCTGACTAAAACATACACACCCACAAATCAACCCACCATTACTCCCGTGCACACGCACACACACACACACACTGCACCCCGCTAGGAAACCTCACCCCTGCTCAGCACAGTACAGCCAAAAGTAACATGGGCAGCTTAAAAGCAAATAAATCGTCCGATCAACCTGCTCTCATTAAAGCCTGCTAGTATGACGGTCACACACACTCTCACACACACACACACACACACACACACACACACAGGTCTCCCTTTGTCTGACAGACAGAGAATGGAAGAGGAGGTGGGGTGATAGGCAGCAAATTGTAGGTTCTCACTATTTTTGTGATAGAGAGCTAAATTAAAGAGTTTTGTTTAAGGAACGAGGGAGAAGAACAGTGCTCTGCTGCAGCTGAGATCTGTCAGTTGTTTCCTCTAAGAGCTTTCTCTGATTATCCCATTCTCTTCTAATCATCTCCCAATCCACCACATTCTTACATCTCAAGTTTTCTGCAGTTTATTTTGTATTTGTTATGGTCTGTCCACCTGTACCAAAACAAAATGCATAATACAGACACAACAATAGTACTGTACAGTCACAACAAAGTTCAACTTTATAGAGCATTGTGCCAATATTTTGCAGCCCTAGCAATATAGTGTGCGTGTGTACATGAACGTGTGTGTGTGTGTGTGTGTGTGTGTGTGTGTGTGTGTGTGTGTGTGTGTGTGTGTGTGTGTGTGTGTGTGTGTGTGTGTGTGTGTGTGTGTGTGTGTGTGTGTGTGTGTGTGTGTGTGTGTGTGTGTGTGTGTGTGTGTGTGTGTGTGTGTGTGTGTCTGTCTACAGGAAACCAATCTGACCCTAGGGATTAGCGGCTAACTTGGTGAGTGACTCTCATTCTGTTCCAGATGTTTATCACGTCATAAAGGCCCCAATCCCCCTGTAAGAAGTAGGTAGGAACACAACCGCCTTTCTCCACACCCACACCCACACACACACGCACACAAGTTTGCTGCTGCTGCTCAAGTACCTGCTGTGTTACATATTGATAGGAAATCACCTCAGCATCTGATACTGTGGTCAAGAATGGGGAGTTGTCTGACCATGGGAACCAGACGCATACGCATACGCATACGCATACACACACACACACACACACACACACACACACACACACACACACACACACACACACACACACACACACACACACACACACACACACACACACACACACACACACACACCAACTAATTGAGAAAGCTACATTCTTCTGTCTGTCCTTCTGTCTATCTGCATACATTTTTATTCTCAATGGGTTGGCCAATCAATTGCACATTAAGATTGTGCATTGGCAACAACTGAGGAAGCTGATTTTTCCATTTGCCCAAATGTAAGCCATTTATTAGCTTTTTTGGCAAGTGTTTCTGCAGAGTTGCATCCCTGGGTAGTTACATAATAATTCACAAAAATCTGTTTTGGCCCTTGATATAGGTATTGCTTAATTTTATAATTTGACAAATATGTCAGAGTTGTCTGACCATGGGAACCAGACGCATACGCATACGCATACACACACACACACACACACACACACACACACACACACACACACACACACACACACACACACACACACACCAACTAATTGAGAAAGCTACATTCTTCTGTCTGTCCTTCTGTCTATCTGCATACATTTTTATTCTCAATGGGTTGGCCAATCAATTGCACATTAAGATTGTGCATTGGCAACAACTGAGGAAGCTGATTTTTCCATTTGCCCAAATGTAAGCCATTTATTAGCTTTTTTGGCAAGTGTTTCTGCAGAGTTGCATCCCTGGGTAGTTACATAATAATTCACAAAAATCTGTTTTGGCCCTTGATATAGGTATTGCTTAATTTTATAATTTGACAAATATGTACTCCTTAAACATGCAGACAATTCCATAACTTTTTAAATGGGCTAAAATCACAGACAATGTTGCAGTTAAACCATCGCATTAAATCAGCCAGCTAAACAATTAAGTAGGTGTCCGTGCCACCTGTGTGAGCGTGCGTAATCAGTTGGGAACACAGTGACTGTGTGGCTCTAGGCAGAGCGCACAACACAATTCTAAGTAAAATATCAATAACGCAATGTAGAAATACTCTGTTACAAGTAAAGGTCCAAAATTCAAATTGAGTAAAAGTAAAAAAAAATATTAAAAGTAAAAGTATTCATTATGCAGAATGTCCCATTTCAAATGCATACAAATCTTTTGAAAATAGCATTTACAAGCTCACAAGCTTGTGGTGGAGTAAAAAGTACAATATTTTACTCTGAGATGTAGTGGTGTAAAGTAGGAAAAAAAACACTGTAAAAGTACCTCAAAATTGTACTTAAGTACAGTACTTGAGTAAATGTACTTAGTTACTTTACACCACTGGCCGTGCGCAATCACTTGTGGAACACTGTGGCTGTGTGGCACAATTCCCTTCCCATGCAATATCAGTCTTTAAAGTTGCTATTATGGTCCCTGTTACCACAATAGACTCCCAAGTCCTGCTCTGACAAGTCAGCGTACAGTCAGTGTACCAAACACTAGCAGCAGCATTAGTGTTTTACATTCATAACCCCGGAGCGCAGCGCAGTCAGACGAGAGTCCAGTCGAATAGACAAATAACCAAAGAAAACATGCAGTGGCCACACTAGTCACTTCACACATCTGTACATATACAACTATATAGCCCAGTGGTTCTCAAACCTTTTCATGTCAAGGAACCCCAAATTGACACTTATTAGCCCGCGGACCCCCATTTGAAAAGATATGCCAGGGACCCCATAAGAGAAGATTGTTTACGGCTCTAGCAGTGATTCTGAACTATTTTAATTTCAAGGACCCCCAGTTTGACATGCATTAGGGCTATGGACCCCCATTTAATGGAATTTCTATCTCTGAGACCCCAATTTATATTGTAAAATCTATGTCAATGTAACTCTGAGAGTGTACAAATGGAACCAAATGGACCCGTCAGGGTCCATTTGGTTCCATTTGTACACTCTCAGAGTTACAGACCCATAAGGGTCCATTTGGTGCCTAATCTATCATTTAACTGGGGACCCCCTGGAACTCCCTCAAGGACCCCTGGGGGTCCCCGGACCCCACTTTGAGAACCAATGATATAGCCTACAAAACATCAACTTCTTTCTGTGGCTCGTTGAAGCAACGTTGAGGTGAGTTTGGGAATGAATGCGGTCCAGGTGTAGCAGAGCAGTGGAGGAGGAGTGGAGGACATATGGATATATATGGATCAGATGTTACCTATGCATACTTGAACGTGGCTTTTTTACACAGGTCTCCCTGCATAAAGCAAAGTAGCCGAATGCGCTGTTGTATAGCCCCGTTCGGAACCTCTCCCTCCGATATATAGCTCCGAGATGATGAGGTATAAGGCGGAGGGAGAGGTTCCGATTTGAGCCAAATAAGTGAAGCTGTAGCTTGTATTGATTCACACTTTGGAGATGTTGCTTTAAAGAGCTTTCTTTGACAGCAGAGGAATGCTCAACGGCACGGTGGGGGCGGGGGGGGGACAACACAACACAAAAAAAAGTTCTTACCCAGATATTGTCGGATGTCCAGTAGGATCTTCGGGGGTCCTCCGTTCAGCTGGTAAAAGAGGGAGCCGAAGCAGAAGAGGAACAACGTAGCCATGCAGAAACCATAGCCTCGCAGGGAGAAACGCAGCGGAATCGCGGACAGCGCGCTGCTGTACTTTTTACCGTTGTTCCTCTCTCTGATGTGGTGGTTGTTTGTTTGAGTCTGATTGTTGTGAAGAAGAGGACCGTTGCTGTGATTCTTCATCATATTCTCCTCCTCCTCACAGAGCGGTAGTCACCCATCCGCCTGCTGTGGAAAGTGAAACTTCTTCTCGCTTTGATATGATCATCTGAAACGGAACACCTAGGCTAGTCGGAAACGCAAAGAAGGCAAAGCCAGGCACCGACCCTCCGCCGCCACGAGTTTGTTTTGCGCACACACCGTTGTTTGCTTTCGCCTGCGCTCGGTCTCCCTCGCCCCGTGCTTCGTTGTACTGCTGCTTCCTTCCAATGAAAGTTGTGGGTCCATCCTTCTTGCTTGGATTTTTTTTTGGTGGGGGGTGGGGGGGGGGGGGGGGGGGGGGGGGTGTCAGATTACTGAACTGAACGTGGAAGAAAAACTTCCACCTCATAAGATTTTTTTTGGGTTGAGTTAAATGCGTAAAACAGCGCCACCCCGTGTTCAGGGAGAGGGGGGCTAGGAGGGATCCTATATTATAACTCTATGGTCTCCCTCCCTGCTCTCTAGGGTCAATGGTCAATGGTTTTCAAACTATGACATTTCAAGGTCTCCCCTTAACTCTGAGAGGGTACAAATGGAACCAAATGGACCTGTAAGGGTCCATTTGGATCAACCCTGTCAATGAACCACTGCTCTTAGGTCAGGGGTTTTCAACTGATTGTGAACCAGGGACCACCACCCTGACTAAGAAGACCACTGTTGTGTTGGGTGGGGATATGGACTAAGATTAGTGCTTTGGTAAATACTTTATATGCATGCATCCCATGTCTGCATCCCACTGTTTCTCAACCAATAGTCCACAGACTAATAGTGGTCCATGGCATAATTAGGCCTGCAGGTGGTCCGTGGGGAAATGTTTTAAAATGTAAATAGAATAAATGTAAATAGAATAAAATACCTTTGTAAAATGTATTAAAATAATATGTATTATTTATTATGTATTATTATGTATAATAAGTCCAGCAAATGTAAGAAAATATTTGAATTAATAGGTGTGGTGTGGGAGAAAAAGCTTGCAATTAAATAATGACTGTTAAAGGGCTTGATTTAATTTGTTGCACGATACTATGTGCAACAAATTATATCAAGCCCAGGCATTATTTAACTGAAATATGTGAGTGGTCCAGAGCAACAAAAAAAAAAGGTTGAGAACCACTGATCTGTTCCTACCCCACAGCTACCCTTACTCCATTCTCTTACTTTATCCAACCTTCTACTAAACTCATGTTTTGTATCTTATGTATGAGTGAGCAGACACGTGTGATTATTTATAAGCACATTTCCTAATAATGATGACTAATCAGGCAATCCCATACACTTCCCCTCCTTGAGATGTTCAGAGGAATTTCTTGACCTCCGACTTCCCAGTAACTGACAACATTGACGCATCATCATAGCTCACCAGATCATTTAGTGCACTGTTCCATGGAAGAAAAATATTCACTTTCACTTTCCTCATTACTAAATGCATGGTCAGGGACCACATGCAATACCTTCAGGGACCACCAGTGGTCCACGGACCACCTGTTGAAAACCACTGCTCTAGGTATTGGCATGGCATGCATGGTGCTTTGTGTGTGGGGAAACTGGGAATACAAATATGAGGTGAATGAGTGTTAAAACATTTATGCAGAATGCAAACTGGATAACAGCTTGTACGCCATGTAAAACAAAACAAAAAAACGAAATGTTAAGCTTAAATATTTAAAGAGGCTCACATGTTTAAACACTAATTATTAACCACACAAAGACATATTATATTTAACTTCTTTGGAGGCTGATGAAAGAATACACTTATGTTCATCACTTGAGAAATTGACAGTTTGTTTTAATCAAAAGAAGCTGATAGGAGTGTTTGTGCATCCCTCCTGTCCATTAACTGTGTGTGTGTGTGTGTGTGTGTGTGTGTGTGTGTGTGTGTGTGCGTGTGCGTGTGCGTGTGCGTGTGCGTGAGTGTGAGTGTGAGTGTGTGAGTGTGTGAGTGTGAGTGTGAGTGTGAGTGTGAGTGTGAGTGTGAGTGTGAGTGTGTGTGTGTGTGTGTGTGTGTGTGTGCGCGTGTGTGTGCGTGTGTGTGTGTCTAAAACATAATTTTGCCCCTAGGCAAGCTGCAAGGACCATAATACCACAAGTTATGTGTACCATGTCTTTCCTCAGCAACACCGCACCCTGCCTTTAGAGTACACCTGTACTTAAGCTCTGTATTATAGTAGCTACCTCCCCCAAAGCCTAAGGCAGTATGGCTATTTTACTTTCACTGACAGCAGAGCAGCTGTGTAAAACAATTCAGCCTGACCAAATGTAATGGCACGGAACATTTTCATATCAAAGACCCGCAAATTGATGTATTTGATGCAGACCCCCATTTGAAAATATTTACGTACCAGTGTCACGATGTGATACAGTGATATGATGCGTTGTGCATTTGTAGATCGGCTATTTTGGAAGAGACGAAAAATGTAATAGGGCTTAAAGGGATAGTTCACCCAAACAATTACTTTTTTTACTTTTACTTTTTACTTTTACTTTTCTATCGATTAGTCACCCCATGGAGACTTGAATCCATGGATATTTTTGTTTTTTTGTCGCATTCCTAAGCCAATCATTTGATGACCAGGGACCGGTAGGCAACGGTTCCGGGGCGGTAGGACACAGAAAGGAGACCCTTTGTGTCTCCTACCGGAACCGCAGCTGGTCATCAAATTATTAGCTAAGGAATGCCACCCCCAATCATTTTGGGGTGAACTATCCCTTTAATGTTTAACACTTTGCTGGAAAACCTCTTGATCCCCATCAAGGACCCCTGGGGGCCCTGGACCCCACTTTGAGAACGTGGTATAATGCACTTTCTTTATAGATTAAATTGTCCTGAGATTATCTTGGGTAAATGAATGGTAAATGACACAACAAGGCAGAATGCATTATACGCTTCCTGGTCATGGGAGCTCTGTGCCTACTAAACATATGAAGTACCAGAGTGCAATATACAGAAATACTGATGTCAACAAGGTCATAGTGAAGCTGTTTAAACTTTACTTTCCACAGAAAAATTAAATAACCTCATTTATGAATATACCCGGCCTACAGTAACATAATGGTGAATTGGGTCCGGTGATTGTAACTAAATCAAGTCTGGAAATTTGGTCCAAGACCTTTATGTTTTTATAATAGACAGAGAAATTCTTTAATCTACAGCATCTGTAGAGATACTGTCAATGATGGAGGGCAAAGTGAAAGAGGTTTCAGTATCAGGAGATTTGCTTCAGTCTCGTCTTCTTTCCTAGACATTCATTGGGAGGGGAGGGGAAATACCTCAAACCGGATTTCACTCTCTAAAACATTGCCATTTTTTTATATTGCTCAGGATTACAATACATTTATACCAGCAAACATTTTTGTTACAGGTGGAGTCACAGTAAGATGCCATCTACTAGTTTTCTCTAACTCCCTAGCCTAGAACATGAAGTGGATTTCAAAAAGGTAATACTCAGCAAAGCCCAAAAGAGGTACTAAAGAGGATTCTCTTTCCAGGTGGCAAAACTAAATGGCACTGAGCTGAAAGAGAAAAGGAAAACATATACTGTAGCTTTACACAAAATGGTACCTCCACTGAGAAAGGTGCACCAGAGATATTGGAAGCAAGCTGCAGCTGACATTTTTCATTACAATGCACTTTTCACAAAGCCCTGCTGCCTCACAATTTCCTCCTGAGTTATTTTCAATTGGATGAGCAATTGGACTGCTCATTGTCATTATAGCCTCATAAAGGAGGGTTATCATTTTACAAAATGCCCTTTCAGAGCTTGCCTACTACATAACGCAGGGGCAATAGGCTCCTGCCATCTGCTGGAAATGCTCCTCCAAATGTATTCACTTCCCCAGAGCTCAATTCATAAGTAAGCATTCTAAAAACACCTGTAAACTCATACAGCATTTCATTGAAGTAACTTACTAAGACTGTGGCTCTGTTTCATTGACAACAGCTGTACAACAATCAGAGCCAGATAGCAATGAACCTGTTGTGAAACCGGTTGGGTTGGCTTGACCCTGACCAGATGTGGACGGTTTTCCAAATCAACAGACATATGAGATGTATTCTTAGCTCCCTTGTCTTGGCACTCCATGCTTACTTACCATGAAGCGCAATAGGTTATTAGATATGGGTGTCAGCATGGTCACAGTATAATTCCCCCCTCTATCCAAACTCTAGAAAAAGCTGAGCTGTGGGAATTTATTGAAATACATTTTGTTATAATTGTAACACAGAATACAACAGAAACAAAACAGAATATCCTGTGTTTACCTGTGTTTAAAAAGATGCTCTGGTATTTAGGATAGTGTGTCCCGTCAGAGTTGCCTCGAGGCAGGATGTTATTGGCAGAGTTCTGCAAGTTTTGACATAATTATGTTGGAAGAGAGAAGAGTAAAATGCTGGTTGTGGCTGGATTGGTCACGGCATTATGTCTCTGTGTCCTGTCTTTTCCTCTTCTGGCATAGACTTTCCCACGAATCCCACCACAGACTCTGACAGCTACTTGGAGCCTAGTATTCCTGACACAACTGGACTGGTGGTGGCACACACAGTGGCAAGTGTGAAGATTGATGTCACGGTGGCCTGTGTGCTCAATCCCACAGGGAAGACAGTTGAGCACAAATAGGGCTTTTGCATCTGGGTGAGTTTTACCTCGTGAAGGATGCTGATATTACAACACTTCCCCATCTCCCTGATGTTGAAACGGTCCAGCCACCATCCCCTACTCTCCCCGTCACCCTGGATGATGCAGCCATTACGGCACAGCAGAGGTCAGAGCTGTCAGGACTCCTGCAGAGATTTGGTGGTCTTTTGCAACCTGTCTGACAGAAATACAGGCAGGTGCACACTCATGAAACACCACATTGGGACTGGTGACCATCCCAGCTGTCAAGCAGCAACGTGCCTACCGGGTGTCTCTGGAGATTGAACGTCAGGTGGCTGGGCTACTGGCTGATGGGGTGGTGGAAGAATGTTGCGGTCCCTGCCTCCCTGGGTGTCCCCAGTGGTGCTAGTTAGGAAGAAAGGAAATGGATATTCCGCATTCTTCGCATCAACTCTGTGACAATCAAGGATTCATTCATACCCCCTACATTGGGGGATGACAGCCTTGACGCCCTGGCTGGCCCATTCTGGGTTAGCTGACTTGACTTTTAAAATGGCTACTGTCAGTTGGAAGGAAGGGCCCCAGGAGAAAACATCCTTCACGACAGGCATGAGCTTATACCAGTGGCGGGCCATGCTAATGGGCCTGACCAATTCTCCTTCCATAATGGAGATGATATTCATGGACCTGCCATGGCACATTGGCATGGTGTACCTGGATGACATATTGACAATGACACTCACACGTTCGAGGACCACCTCACCCACTGAGAGGTCGTCCAGGATAGTCTGCGGGCCTGAACAATTTGCAGCACTACTGAACCACCTGGCTGGCAAGAATGTGCCTTTCAAATGGACTGCCGAGTGTGAGGCGACTTTCATTTACTTTTAGTAGTTAAAGGGATATTTCACCTTCAAAAAAACGTTGGGTCATTTTATCGTCTACTCAGGCTTTTGTGAGCCCCCCAGACAGTTTTTAAGTTGCTTGATTCAGTAATTAGATATTTGATATTCATTTTATCAGACACGCCCCCTTCCTTACTCTTTTCATTTATTCAATTTGTATTGTATTCCATTTTTTTTACATTTTCCCAAAAGAATATAAAAAATAAATGAAAAAAGTAATTGAAAAAACAAGGTCTGCTTGCGTATTAGAAGGACAATATCAGTCACCAGAACCAAGGATGGGTCTTTTTGATGAATCTAACATGGCTAAAATGGAGTTTGAAGTTATAATGGGTTTGTATAGGAAGGGGGCGTGTCTGATAAAATAAATATAAAATATCTAAATACTGAATCAAGCAACTTAAAAATCGTCTGGGGGAATCACAAAAGCCTGAGTAGACCATAAAATTACCCAAAGTTTTTTTTAAATATCCCTTTAAGTAGTAATTACGTAGTAGTAACGTAATTACAAAAGCAATCAAAAGACCAAATGTGAAGCAGGTTCAGCTGTTAAACACAATGGTGAGAGTAAGTACATTAGCTCTCACCATTGTAACGTGTGTGTGTGTGTGTGTGTGTGTGTGTGTGTGTGTGTGTGTGTGTGTGTGTGTGTGTGTGTGTGTGTGTGTGTGTGTGTGTGTGTGTGTGTGTGTGTGTGTGTGTGTGTGTGTGTGTGTGTGTGTGTGTGTGTGCGCGCGTGTGTGTGTGCACGCAAAAAGATGAGCTCAAGGCCACTAAATGGCAAGAATGTCTTTTATTATATTTCAGAATGACAAATAGTTATGGACATTACTTTGTTGTTTCAATACACAAGCAAATCTTTATGGACAATCATTAGCTAGATGAAACCAAATAAAATAATTTGTACACTTATATTTTACAATACATACTGTAGCTTCTTACTGGCTAAAGCAATATGCATTATGCAGGAAGGTATTGCTATTCATATAGTACAGCTAATTACAGTTGATATGAAAAGAAAGCCAAAAATAAGTTATTTAAATACCAATTACATATACAGAATGTGCAACTTTTGTTAAAGGACAAGTCCGGACTAAATAACATATAGGCTCATTTTCCTACTATTGATCCCAAATGACTGGCCATGGGGTCTATTTGCAGAAGTTTCCCAAGCAGTCCTCATAGCATAGAGCGGAGCCAAAGAGCATATCTCTAGTTGAGCTATTTGTCAAAAGTTTTATTTATTTTTCATAAATCTGTTATTAGTTGTCATTACACACATCCATGCCATGGTTGTCCCACACGAGCCACCAAAGCCTCGTTAATCACGTTTTGGGGTGAGCGTTCGGCACAACTGCCAATCAAAGTGACTGTAGCCTACTGGCCAATCACAGCGCGTCTTTTCCGGGTCTTGGCCAAACACATAACAGCATAACATCTGTTTAGCAGACTACGGTGTGTAATGATGACAACTAATAACAGATTTCAGATCACTTTTGACCGCAACAAATAGCTTAAGTAGAGATATGCTTATTGGCTCCACTCTATTCTATGAGGGCTGCTGGGGACTGCTGGGGAAACTGGACCCCCAAATAGACCCCATGGCCAGTCATTTGTGATCAATAGAAGTAGGAAAATGAGCCTATATGTTATTTAGACCGGACTTGTCCTTTAAGCATTTCATATATGTAATTAAGAATTTAGTTTTGTAAGACTGCAAAAACTAACTGGAAGTGAGTAATCGGAACATCTAGGTTAATTTGTGAATGATTATTAACATTTGTACACTGACTTGGCATCGGGAACTCAATACTAAAATAAAATACCAGTATGACCCATTCAAACCCTTTACATTACCTGACAACAAACGTCCACTTATGGACCTCTGAACAAAAGTTAGCCAATTTTTGCCTATAAAACAGCTAGATTTACCTTCTAAAGTGCATATACAGTGTCTGTATTTTCATTCTTTACAAAATACATCTTCAAGGTTGAGTCTTTTTCTTTTTCTTTTGACCCTTCTCTATCAGTCTAGCTAGCCCAGAGCACCACTTTGATTGAAGAGGAAAAAAGGCATCAAACAGCTATTCGAGTGTCCACTGCAAAAGCATCCTCAAAATGTACCAATACTCAATCTTATGTTTTTAAAACTCCAAACCCAGGGAATAAGACTTAATTTCAGTTCAAACAAAGTTGTAAGTTTACTTTCTTCTTTAGAACTCCACACCAATGAATATGTTAAGCTTTAAATGATAAAACATTCACAACAAAGAGCAAATAAATTTGGTTCAGACCGTGTCTGGCCTAGAAATGTATCGACATGTTGACAGGGATAACCCAAAACTCAACTTGTAACTGCCATGTTGTGTCCCCTTACTGAAGAGTTTTCACCCCATCGCTTCACTTTTTGTTTTCTAGATTTGTTTTCCAACAGTGTCTAAACATTTTGAGAGGAGGACAGTGTCAAAGCTACACATTTATCATTGTCTATCATTTGTAAACTTTGTAAAAATCTCTATATTTTATGGTGGACCAAGAACATTCCAAAAGGCTCATTATCCATCAACATTAATCCTATCAAAAAATTATGTCATATGAATTCTGGAATGTGTCTTAAAAAACAAAAAAGACAACCCAGATGATAGCGGTGTTTGTCAGAAAAGAAAGTGCCAATGTGTTTGTATTGACACTTTGTTTGTCGAAAATATCTTACTTTTGTTGTGTGACTTGGCCATTCTTTTAAGTACATGGGGTTGGATGTTGTCCGTGTTGTTCCTGGAGTTCCACATCCGGCCTTCACAAGTACAGAAACCACATCCCTCTAATATGCAGATACTGTATGTTGTATGTCTTCAATTCATTAATTTATTGATCCACACAGAATAGCAGTGTCGATCAGTGCGCAAGTGTCTGTTAGTTTCAGTTTTTCATAAAATCGCAGTTTTTCCTCAAACACTGGACACATTCAAAAATATTCAGGCATGGGGCAGCCCTGGTACAGTCAAGCCTCGGTTACAGGGTCCATATTGACAAATGCTGGGTATTTAGAACACAATATGTTCAGTCTACTGTAGATATTATACTGTAATGGTAAGGCAATAGAAAATGTGCCTGCCTCCCTTCCCCCGTAGTTGACTATTGAAGTAATACAGAGCTTCCTGTCAGGCTCTACGTATTGGAAAATTACATGCATCAAATCCGCTGTGAAACTGGACATACGATCTGAAATATAAAATAGTTTCTCTGACCGAGACCTGGCCTCAAAATAAGGCTGTAACATTCACAAGGCAAAAAACACATCCGCATTTTAAACGTAAACTCATTTTAAAATTAGAATATATGTATATTACAGAAACATGATATAAAATAAGATATTTAACATTTCAAAACAACCAGTTATTCATCGTTTGAGTTATGCGTTTAAGTTGATTAAACACCCAAATATTGACAGAATTATGTCGCTGTAGAAAACATGAATCAGTTAGCGTTAAAATAATTCGTAGTGATAAGGAAACCACTTTTGGCCACGCTACATCCTTTAAGACCTGTGGGTAATTTTTTGTTTTGCACAAGAGATTAAAACGAAGCATGTATGAAACGCACAGAAAAACATTGATGAACAGTCTATTTATAAAAAAAATAAAAGGAAAAAAATGTCCGACCTATAAAAGAGTGTGCTATATTCCTCAAAGGCAGTTCCAAGTCTTGTGTTTTTTAAGACCATTGGGATGTTTTACGAATGGAAGCCATTCCAACAGAGCAAGTCTAGAGTCTTAAAAGGCATAATGATATCTGGTCGTGGCTTTAAGGAACAGAGTCCGAAATGCCGTAAACATTTAAGAAAGGGAAGAAAGAGGAACAGAGAGAGAGATGGAGAGAATGAGCAAGGTAGCTCAACATACAGTAAGTCGAGTGTGATGTCAGTTTTCTCTACCGTCCAATCACAAGTCTTGACAGGTGCAAGAGAGGAAGTTGTGCTGTGGCTGCTTGTACTGTCATTCAGTCCAGTGGCCAAGTTTGCTCACGACCATCTACAAATCAGTCAGCGTTGACTTAACCAGCCAAAACCTGCAACCAATTACCAATCAGATTCCAATCAGCGTGGTTATGACTGCGCGTCTCTTTGTGCTGTGACCGAGCGCGCCTCGTTTACCAGTCGGCGGGCGTGTCTTTGATCCCGCACCCCTGCTTCCCACACGCTGCTCTCCGTGAGCGACGCCACGCGGCTCAGCGTGTCGTATCCCGCCGAAGCCAGGGGCGCGGCGTACATGGGCAGGCCGATGGAGACCAGCCAATCGGAGACCGTGTGGATGTTACCCGGAGACACCGGCTTCCGACACATCTCGGTCAAACCTCCAGAGGGGATCTGAAAGAACAGAAAGACAACGTATTAGGACCCTTCAAAATGATGCATCGTTATACAATGTGTTTAACCCTTTAAGACCTGAGGTTCCGATTCTACAAAATGTCTTCTAAATCCTAACAGTTTTCTGAAAAACTTATGTTTCTATATCAGTGGTTCTCAAACCTTTTCATGTCAAGGACCCCCAAAATGATATGTATTTGGCCACGGACCCCCATCTCAAAATATGTTGAAGCAAAGATTTGAGTTACAAATGTACAAAAATAGCAGATCTACAAGCTCATAGCGCTATGAGCTTGTAGATCTGCTATTTTTGAATAGCCAAAGTGTAAAATAATGCTTTTTTAGCTCAAATCAAAAAATGACACAGACGCGTTCCAGGTCTTCATTAATGACTTTCTGCATTGACTGATATGAAGCTTGGAGAGGAAGTAGTATGTAGACTTACGGCCATGCGTTGCTGTTTACGGAGCTCCTTGACACGCAGCTGGTCCATGGCAGAGGCTACGTCTTTGACGGGCCGTTCTAGGTCCTCCGAGTAACGCTGAACCAGGGCCTGGGGGATAGCACAGCGGCCATGCTGAACGGAAGGAAAGAGACACACACACACACACACAAACAGACAGAATGAGAACATGGTAATAGTAGTACAGGAATGCAGACTGCTAAACATAAGGAGGACATCTTGATGAAAAAACGTACGCACACGCACAGTCGCACACACACACACACACACACACACACGTACGTCTCCAGCGGGTTACAGAGTTGGTCCACAAAAACACAAAACATCCACAGACACTGACCCTGTGGAAAGAATTTCCTCCTTGAGGACAAATAAACTATCTGCAGTACTATCTTTCCCTTGCATTCCTACACAGTCAAAGATTCCAAATGAAAAATAAAAAGTTAAAAAGCAACAGAGATCTTCACAACAAAAGAGGTCTGCCTGTTGCGGAAACCAACATCTTCAAGATGACGGCAACACAAAATGTATTTAAGACCAGAGACAGGTTTGTTGACAGAGGCCTGAATGACTTGTCGCATGTTTTATATTGTAAGTAACATGAATTGGATTAACACAGAGGAGCCTCTTTTATTTTATTTGGTCATTGTGGACATTCTGAGACATGAGAAGCTCAGATGTGGATGTTTATGGGTGAGTGAAGCAGACTAATAATCTCATATTACAAGCCAAAGCACAGAGGAACTATGGGCTGGGAAAAAGAGCACATATCCAAAAGCAGACACGGAGAGATATGAAGAGGGTGAGACCGTAATAAAACTGTCTTGTTTTTAAAACCAAGGGGGAGAAGGATGTGAGAGTCAGAGCAACATACATGGCCAATATGTCGTCAAAATATGATTGAAAACAACAACATTTTGAGTACGGCCTGTGAGAGCCAAAATGTTGAATTACAGCCCGACGACCGATGCCAGATTTCTGGGTCCCATGCCGATCCTGATTTTGGAGAATCCTAGTTCACCAATTACTTATATATTTTTTATGACCAATGTTTTGTCAAAAAGTGCAACAGTTTCTAATCAAAGCATGTCGTATAATGGCACATCGGTTGCATAATTGCCATTGCTGATGTTGTCCAAAAAGTTAAATAATGGTCAAAATCTAATATCAGCCAATCCGATATTGGTCGTCGCTCTAATTTAACCCCTAACCTGCTCAGTTAGGGGTTCAGCGTCTTGCTCAAGGACACTTTGACACTAACCCAGGGGGAGCCAGGGATCGAACCGAGAACATTCAGGTTTACATGTGGCCGCTCTACCTCCTTTTAGCCACTGCCACCCTTATGGGGGCAGGGTCCCTTATTACTCCACCCCTTTTCTCGCAGTTCCTTCCCATTCACCACCCCCCATCCCCCATCCTAGACACCTGGAGCTATGGCTGATATCCAGCCAGGCTTGGTCGACCTACTAGTCAAACAGACCTGGAGGAGGTCTGGAGGAGGGGAAGAAGGAATGGGTGGGTGGAGGATATAAAAGGAGGAAGGGATGGGGAGCTGGACATACATTACAGCCAGACACCCCCGGCCTGACCCGCTGTCCTCCCTACCAGGATAACAGGGCCCGTCAAAGGCCTCTTGCTGGGCAGTTTACCACATACGTTGGCTCACTGCACTTTATGATGTGGTTTCAGTCTCTCATTAGGTCCTGTTCTGTGCTGTATCATACACACGGCTTGCTTTAATGCCAATTAGGCTGCCGCAAAGAAGGGGGAGGAATGGACTCCAAAGAGACCGTCAACATTGTATCATGAGTTTGCTGTACGTGCAGTAGTTTATATAATACTAACGTGGTAGCAGTGTGTCTCTGCAACTCCACTTCTCACTAATAGGAATCCAGCTGGGCTGTGATCTTGTGAACACAATTTCTTACTTTATCTCTAGATACAGTGTGTGTGTGTGTGTGTGTGTGTGGGTATGTGTTTGTGTGTGCGTGTGTGTGTGTGTGTGTGTTTATCATTTCGCCATGATAAAGGGGCCCAGCCTGGGGTCTGGCCCGTGGCTGAATATTTTACAACCGCGCCTGCCTTCAGTGAGATTCAGCCCGTAAACTTAACAGTCTGAACCGCACCATAGTAATACTCAGCCCACAGTCTCTTGTTCTCATAGGCTGGTTTCTGTATTATTGTAGACGCGAACTACACAAAAACACATTTGAATGAAACCAAACAGGCTCGTGCACACAAATACACACCAAAGTACAATCGTGCACACACCAAAAACATAGAAACAACTGCACACTCTATTTAGTCTACGTTGGAGCCAAATTGCTCCCAAAACAAGCCGTTGATGTTGCTGGGCTAACAGAGAGCAATTTTACAGCTTCTATCTAAGCTACAATCAAATAATGACTTAGTCAAGTTAGGCATGTTATGATGTAGACCCCAAAGGCCCTGACGCCAGACAAAATATAACCATGGCTGTCTGGGATGTTCTCTCGAACTGTAGTTTGATATTTACTGTGAACATATCAGCGTATGCCTGTTCTTTATGGGCAGAATATGTTGTGGTTTTATAGTATTTTTTTTTAATTTCTTAACTCATAGTCCGACCTCAGTGTACAAGCCATGTTTACTGTAAGTATGGATAGTTGAAGACAGGCATTGACAAAATAAATGTATGTGTGGTTGTACTAGTTGAGCAGTGCAAAACATGTGAGGCACCAAGCTTATTAACTCATTGAGTGCCCGAATTATTTCTGGCTATTTCTGGCCAGTACGATTTTTATTTTTTTTCAAAGTAAAAGAAAAGTGCTTAGGAAGCGAGATACAGCCTTTTTCAGTTATAAGTTAAACAAGGAGTGGATGGAGCTGCGAATCTTCAGATAATGATATCTTGGGTTCTTTTTTTTTAAGTTTAAAAAAAAAAAAATCAAAAACACGTGAAACACGTTAATGGCACGTTGCACCATAGCGGTAAAACATGTGAAACACGTTAATGGCACGTTGCACCATAGCGGTAAAACATGTGAAACACGTTAATGGCACTCAATGAGTTAAGTATCTTCCGTTTCAGATCTAGATTCTGATTCTGAAGAGGCAGGAATAGGTATTTAAACATTACCATGTTACTCCATAACGTTGACAAGAATGTATTATCTAATGTTATTTGATAAGCAATCTGGAGATCTGACTGGCTGACTGACTGACCTTGTCAGAATAGGGCTCCTCTGTGAGATCGATGCCCTCCGTCTCCATCCTCTGCTCCAGGAGGGTGAGCAGGTCGGGAGCCAACTTGGCATGCGACGCCTTCCTGGCGACCGCCACCTTGCCCCCCAGGTCTGACAGCCAGGGCGGCGGCACAGCCGGAGAGGTGCCCGGTTCCTCGCCCACGGGTGAGGCCGGTGAGGCACAGGGACTAGCAGGGGTGCTGGGGGTCTTGGTGGGTAGAGCTGGAGCGCTGGGGCTTGGGCTCCTGCAGCTGCTGCGGATGACCGGGCTGGCGGGATGAGAACGGGTGATGGAGTGGGTGGGGGAGGGAGTCGGGGAAGGCGAGGAAGGCAGGGAATGAGGCGAGTGACGCAGCCCGTTGGCCAGCCTCTCCCTGGACTTTTTGGCCGGAACGGGAGGAGGGACCGGAGGTTTTTTGGGATGAGTCCGAATTATCCTCTCCACACTCGCATTAGACGGAGGAGGACTTGGAGTGAGACTAGATAGTAACTCTGGGGGGGTGGGAGCAGGGGTGCTCGGACATGGGGGGCGCAGGGGCAACTGAGAGGGCACAGGGGGTCGGTCCATCCTCCCCTTAGGGCTCACAGCAGGGGGTCCGTTATGACTCGGGGAACCTCCGTCTCCCCGTCTCTTGACGGGGCTGCTGTCGCCCGACTTTGATCCTCCTTTGGCCGGTTTGAGTTCCAGGCTGCCGTCCTTCTTCTGGTCGAAGCACTGCTCCCAGCGGAGGTCTCCGAGGGAGTGAGAGCGCTTCCATAGTCCGGCGGGCTGCGGGGATCCGTCCAAGTCCTCGCAGCTGCGGCTGGCCGGGATGGGGGACCGTCGGTGGGCCTTGCGCAGCCCCAGCAGGCTGAAGCCCTTCAGGGTGGGCTTGAGGAAGAAGCTCTTGGAGAACTTTGTGCGCTGGCTCTTGTTGCTCTGTTGCAGGGCCTCAGTAGAGAGGGTCATCGGGAGGGTGGGGTAGTCTGGGGACTGGAGACCAGCAGAGGAGCGGCCGGAGCGGCAGGCTTTCTTGCTCTTACCTGCAACACATAAAAGTGAAAATGCTCAATCTCACTTTGAAGACAAATATAGGTATTGTATTAATGTTTTAATTAATAGTGTTGACTGTTGAAAATCATAAAGCCCCTTCCTTCTTAAGCGAATGACAGACAGGGAGCAGGTCATACATGGCCACACTGGTCTACAGTAACACTATCTATAAACTGTGGACAGGTTCTGCCTCCGCTGTCTTTTGGGCACTACATCCTTAAAAATAAACTAGTAAAGTGTTGAAAGTACAAAAAAACACACAATCTACAACTAAACTAAAAGGTCTGCCAGAACAGCTGAGGCTAAATGATGAATCTTCATTTTGTTCTTTTCCTGTATCATTTGCAGATTAATTGCCATTGGAATTGAAAGGACCTAACGCTCAATTCACACCAGCAGCGTCGATGCTAGTTCACAACGCTAAAATGCAATACATTTGGTCGTGTCCGAGGTTATGAGTGACACCTGTCACTGTGTGTCAACGTGTGTCTGCTACCAAGGTGAAAAAAATACTGTATGGATATAGTACATTTTGATGAAGATTTAAACTAGCAGCTGTAGATGTTAAATTAATCAAGGGATTGAGTTAAATTAATCAAGGGATTGAGCAGTTATATTACCTATTTATTGTACTACAGGGGGTCTGTGAGACAAAATGGAAAATGGAAAGACCTTTTCATGCTTAAAGCCATCCCGCATAACATTTATTGTATTAGTAATTTTGGTAACACCCCTTGTATCTCCGTTGTCATTAAAGCATTTGTCTACACAGAAGTATGGAAAGGAATGCTGCCAGGACCTCACACCCGAATATATATTAAATACACCAAGCGTCCCAACGAAGTGGGAAAAGCGTCGGACACTAGACTCCATGGACTTTGCATTGAAACTTTGACGCAGTCACAAAATGTGCCAGGCAGCGTTGTGACCGGCTGGTGTGAATTACTGAAGGCGTAATGCCTCTTAAGAGTTTCATTGATTAGTTATTGGCATATTATGAGGAATCCTGACGGAACATAATCTAAAAAAGGGGCTACAAAACATCACACCACAAGAAAGGGCCAAGATGACTTACCATCCATCTCCAGTCTTAGAAAGTTATGAAGAGAAGGATGGAACACCATAAAAGTATGCCATGCCAAAGATTACGAATGAAGTGATGACAGCAATAGATGAAATGTTATATCATTGTCTCCTCCTCAGTTGGCAAATGATATATTGGCACATGTACTGCCTGTTGTCTGCAAATAATTTTTAATTTGCTTCACAGCTTAACAATCTGTCATTTTAATCGCCTTGCACATTTTTGGAGTTTATATCAGTGGGAACAATAAGTCAAATATCGACACTGCAGATTAAACATTGACTTAATAATCAGAATCAGAGCTTACTCCCTCCTTGCTTTGTGTATTTCATATGCAGTGCTGACTGAGAAATGCATACCTATGCATCAAACAGTCATTTTTCTAAAAAACAATCTCCCCTTTGCAGATACTCATTTGTAATATTATCGATATAATAAACACTCGGAGCAAATCTACCTTGATGTTCAATAGTAAAACGCATGTAGGCTTTCTTTGTGAGGTACAGGCTTACTGAATGAATAATGGTGCAACCTCAGCAAATAATTAGTTATGGACTCCACAGTATTTTCCTCTGCAGTCGTGCCAATATTTTCCTACGAAGATCATCGGTCTAATGGAGTACAGGCATTATACAGCTAGGATATACAACTGTCAGGGAATGGAGGATAAAGCAACATCAACCTAGTACTGATGAAAGAATTTCCCCACCCTTTAAAGACAATACACAATTCTTTGATTTAAATTCATTATATCAAAGTAGTTACCTGAACGTAGAAAACACATGTACAGTTTGAATTTGAAAATGATTATTGATAGAGGCAAATATTATGTTCATGACATGAGTCAGAGCATCTATGAGCTACAGAAAAAGTGAACAGACACAGAAGAAAGTTTATTAATAAAAACAGAACATTGCTCAGGGTTCTACGGTCACATTTATGACATAGAAAACATACTGCATGTACTTACTTACTAACGGAAACAAAGGAGAAGTCCAGGAAGGGAATTCAGACAACTGGTGTGATTTAATTCCACATTTCCTTCTCTGAATTTAAAACTGCACAAGCTCCTTTATGAATATAATTAGTTGCCACACACTCTGATGCACAATGTTCTGAATTTTGAAGACAAAAACAACTTTTCCACAGCCAAACTGCCTTCAGAGTTAATGTGATGAAAGCAATTTAGCATAAATGTTTTATTGTCGTTGTTCTTTTTGGGGGGTCTATGTGGTACAGGCCCAAGTTTTGTCTCTTTTTAAAGTCTCAATAAATTATTGCACCAGAGCTACGAGTGTGTGGCAACTCATAATTTCTCTATCAATTAAGCATAATGCAAATAATAACATGCTGTGTCATCATAGTGCCGTAGAACCCAGACATCGTAAGCAGAATGCAGAATGTATGCTACATGTTATGCAGTTAGAATTGTGACCAGCGTTTTAGTGGGATGGAAGGAAAAACAGACGCATAGAAAGAAAGAAGAGACATGAAATAAATCAAGCAGGGACCCCGAGTCCTTCTGTTATAGAAGTGGTTTTTATTCCACAACTGAAATCTCTACTGTGGCAAATTGCACAATTTACTGTTTGAACTGTATGACACACACGCACACATAAAAGGGGAACACAGTGGTAAAACTGGAACCCATTAAGATGGAGAAAGAGAAGATAAGCTATGACAAAGCAATGGTTTATGAGTTGTGGAGCTAAAAACGGAAAGTTGTGTGTGGGACAGAAAGCAAGCACACAGTCTATTCAGGGAACTCTGGCAAGTCTTCAAAATAAACTGAAAAGAAAAAAATGAAAAGAAAAAGGACCTCAATATACTGCAATAATAAGAAAAAGATAAAAGGATTTTATCATTTACAATCTATGCACTACAATTTAAAAAATATTTTCATCCAACAACTTTTTTTAGGCACATTTGAGTATTTGTGCAACATGGTCAACTATAGAAGTAAACACAAGCAAAGTGACATCTTGAAATGGTACGGACACAAAGAGATTGCAATGCCGTTTTTAGATTTGTCACTAAAATCAGTGGATAATACCACCACAGCAAAACACAGGTGTTCCCTGGCATGCTACTCCACACTGGCCTTGTTCCAGGCTCAAACGCCTACAGTATATTAACAGAAATACTCTCTTGTGGGGTAACGATCCTCCAGGTATATCCCTACACTAACTCCGCCCCTACAGGTGGTGGAGGAGGTGGCCGTCTGGGTCCACGATTGGGAAGCGAGCTTGTTCTCAACAGAACAGTTCTGTGAAGCATTGGGGAGAGTCTCTGCCTTTGCACATAGGACTCCTGCACCATTGTATGGCGGACCAGGACCAGGCTTAGCGGTCTGTGACCCGGGTCCCTCTCGGCTATGACGGGGCTTCGGCACCGATGACACAGAATGCCTACAAAAAATGGAAAGAGCGGCGGAAAGAGTGGAGCGTGAAAGGACAGAAAAAGGAGAGCAAGGAGATAAAAAGGTGGGGAGTTTCTCCAGAGGATTCAGAGGATGGTTGAGGAGGGGAGCAGGGGGTGGGCTCTGTCTATGGTGATATGGCAGATAGAGGTTTGATTGGCTTGGCAGGCACCGGTCCAGAGATGGTTGAGATGGACTGGGTGTTAGAATGCTGAAGCATGGTAAAGAGGCGGAGCAGGTGGAAGTCAAGTAGGAATAGTCACAGTCACTGTAGCGCTATAGGCTAGGCCCAGATTACGCTAATCCCAGGGGAAATCCCAATGGCTAATGCTAGGCGAGGCGAGGCGAGGCTAGGCTAGGCCATCATTACCATTCTCCAGATTCTCATTGCTCTCGTAGCAGCCGGAGTCGCGCGGGGAGTCTCCCACGAGGTGCTGTCCCTCTGACAGCAGCTTCTCCTGGGAACCCGACAAGCCACTGCGCTCAGGATCACTGCTGCCTGGAGACACACAGGGAAAGGATAAGGGTCAGGTTGTCAAAAGAGTGAGTGAATGAATGAATGAATGAATATTTGTATTATAGTGTAATGTCTTACGACACCCCCGGGATTACAAGACACCAGAATCACAATTATAAAATGTTACATTGTCTTCTCAATCAATAACTTAAATCTGCATTATAAGCACAATAATGTAACACAAAAGCCAAATTAAATATGTTTCCATGTTTTCTCTAAGCAATCAGCAAATACATGTGTTTTTGTGTGTGTGTGTGTGTGTGTGTGTGTGTGTGTGTGTGTGTGTGTGTGTGTGTGTGTGTGGGGGTGTGTGTGTGTGTGTGTGTGTGTGTGTGTGTGTGTGTGTGTGTGTGTGTGTGTAACTGCGCATGTGTGTGAGAGGGCAAGAGCGGAAGGAAGGTTTTCAGGTAGGCTATATTGGCTTGAACACATTATGCAATACACTACTCTGTGCTGGCAACCTGATGCTTGAAATGGACCTGCTAGGGTACATTTGGTTCCATTTGCACACTCTCTGTGTTACAGACCCGAAAGGGTACATTTGGTTCCTAACTATCAATCATTTAGCTGGGGACGCCCTGGAACCCCCTCAAGGACCCCTGGGGGTCCCCGGGCCCCACATTGAGAACCACTTGCAGTATGCAGTGGTGTTGATTTTGTCGACTAAAACTATGACGAAAAATGTTTCGTCGACTACCTTTTTTCACTGGCGAAAACTAAATAGAAACTAAATAAAGACTAAGCTACGATGACTAAAACTAAGACTAAATATAGTGACAATTTCGTCAACAAATAAAAACTAGACTAAAATGTTAGGGAGGGACTAGTGGAGGAGAGATCCACTAAAAGACAAGTCATTTTATGCTTGGTTGCGCTCGGGTGTTGTGCTCTGAAAATAGCAGATCTACAAGCTCACAACGCGTCGCGCTGCGACGCGTTGTGAGCTTGTAGATCGGCTATTTTCAGCATGCAACCAAGTGTAAAATCAGCCATTACGACGCCACCAAGGCACCGCCAAAATACATTTTAGTCGATTAAATCAACTGTAGATTTAGTCGACTATAATCTTATGATATTTAGTCAACTAAAACTAGACTAACAGTAAAACATTTCAGATGACAAAAATATGAAAAAAAAAAAGACTATGACTAAAACTGAATCAAAATTTGCTGTCAAAATCAACACTAATTCATGGTGCGCACTTACTGTCGTACTCCTGCAGCAGCTCCACGGCGGTGAGCAGCACGGCTCTGTGCTGTGGGTCTTTGATGTTGAGCTCATCCAGGTCCTCCTCCTCCAGCAGCTTGAATGTGTCCAGGTCCTCATAGCCGTTGAACAGGAAGGTGGGCATGTGCTCCTGCATGACAGAAACCAGAGGTCCGGGTTATAGGTTATAGGTTTCTACTGTAGGTCGCTAACTCATGCCAGATTTAAATTTAAATCTGGCAAGGGTCAGATTAACTCACTGAGTGCCATTAACGTGTTTCACGTGTTTTACCGCAATGGCGCTGGGTGCCAATGACGTGTTTGACGTGTTTTTGAAAAAATATAAAAAAAACGTTCAGAACCTAAGATATCATCATTTGAAGATTTGCTGCTCCATTCACTTCTTATTTAACTTATTACTGAAGAGGGCTGTATCTCGGCTCCTGAGCACTTTTTTTTTACTATGTATTTTTGTCTGGCAAAATGTTTAAAATAGCAAATCTACAAGCTCACAACGCGTCACATCGCTTTTGGAATAAGACGTTCGGAACCCAAGATATCATCATTTGAAGATTTGCTGCTCCATTCACTTCTTGTTTAACTTATTACTGAAAAAGGCTGTATCTCGGCTCCTGAGCACTTTGTTTTTACTATGTATTTTTGGCTGGCACAGTTCCTAACCCTAACAAGGAGCCACAGTGTTCCCATTTCATTGGCCCTTACATCACCCTCTGGTAATGGGACTGTGGAGAAAAGCGGTGCGTTTGGCTTTTTGTCATCAGTAAGAAGGACAGTGTATGGAATCATACTGTACACAGTGTAATGTAACAGAATACAGGGCATGAACACAGAGGTGGGACAAACACCAGTGGGTTATATACTCCATCTGCTCTTAATTTACCATCCATACCATGTATTTTTACATCGACAACAAACCACATCTAAATATCTATCGGGTCAAGACTAAGAGCTTATAAAATGTCAAGAACCTAATGAACCACATTTAAATATCTATTTTGTGAACGGTCTATAAAATGTCAAGAACCTGCTAAAAGTTATTACAGGACTGTGTGGCAGTGCTAGTCAGTAGCATGATGGACCATTAACATCTGTTTTTTTATGTACTCGGTAAGCTGATCTCTGGGCCGCCATCCCAAGCTATTCTCGCCGTGACCAAAAGAGCAAATAGAACTTTGAAGGACAAGCGTGGCAACATAAATGGTGGGAAAAGAGATGACTTAAGGTGGAGACAATTCCATGAAAGCCACCACACACACACACACCAGTCATTCAGCCCACAGTGCTTCGGGCTAAGTAGTCGTGTACACGCCTAAGAAGAATCGGCCTCAAAATATCTAGCTAGATGACACTATCATTCACTATCATTGTGAATTGGTTTCGCCTCAAAATAGAGACTGTGTGGATGTCAGTGGGCGCGCTAACGCGTTCTGGAATCTTTGGGGAAGGAACACACAGACAGCGTGTCACCAGCGAGACCATCAATTACAACGGCAGAGTCCGCTGTCGAGCAGCAGCACCGTGCATCTCTGACTCTATTTCTGGTTAGGATAATGAAGGGGCCAAACAAAAGGACCACCGGCTAACAGTGGTGGAAAGTAACTAAGTACATTTACTTGAGTACTGTACTTAAGTACAATTTTGAGGTATTTGTACTTTACTTGAGTATTCCCAATTTCCAATTCTTTTACTTCTACTCCACTACATCTCAGAGGAAAATATTGTGCTTTTACTCCACTACAATTATTTGAAAACTTTAGTTAGGCTACTAGTTACTTTTTAGATTATTATATATTATTTTATGATATTATGAAACATGAAAAATTTACCACTTTAGCCCTATTTTATACATAGGCTATTTGAAAATAGTAGATCTGCTATTTTCAAACATTCGAGTACTTTTAATGTTGGTACTTTAAGTATATTTTGATGCCAATAACTTTTGTACTTTTACTCAAGTAACATTTTCAATTCCGGACTTTTACTTGGAACAGAGTACTTCTGCATTGCAGTATTGATACTTTTACTTAAGTAAAACATTTGAGTACTTTTTCCACCACTGCCGGCTAACACAAACACACAGGCCAGCCGCGTCGTCTCTCCCACACGCATCTTTCACCCTCCGGCCAACACGGCCGGCGTCCAAACACGCTACGAAGCCAATGACCGTTTTGGGGGGAGAATCCACCCAACGGCCAAAAAGATCCGAGCATGAAGAGGTTTACAAAGATAGATACAAAGGGTGTGTGGTCATAATTGCAGACTGCGACATGTTCAAGGACATCCCACGAAGAGGGAGTGCATGGAAATCTTTCTTGGTATTCCAAATTTACAGCTCAACCGAAAGCTGAACTGATAGTATGAGCAGACAAAAGGCACTGAGTTGGAAAAGTTATACCACTTGATCGAAGAATTCCCATGGTTGCCTCTGCTTTAGAGTACCTCAATGTGTGATTTATGGAAACCATACTCTTGTTGATGCCGAATATTTTGTTTGCTGACGAAATTAATCAGAATGCAAGCCTAAGCAGTATTTTAGAAATGGCATAAAAAGGTAACACGGATATTGGGGCCATAATCAATCAATCAAAAAGATTTACATACAAATTCAATCAGTGTGCTCCAGGAAAAAAGCCTGTTTAGTCTAGCCCTCCCACACTACTTGACTCTTGGTGGTGACTGTGATGAAGGAGAATGCTTTGATGCACATCTAAACTTCCACTCTGCTGTAGTCTCGGACCTTATAATAAAGACTTTTGTTGGTCACCTATGATGTAACATCAATACCTGGGCCGTGGTACTGACTGGTGGACAGGCCTCTATAGGTCTTTAATCTCAGCGCTCTCAGCCATTAGGCTGGGGCTCAGAGAGATGAAACGGGTCTGGGCTGGCTTGTGTGGGAGGAGATGTTATGAAGTGCACGGCTATTATTGTAGGGTTAAGATCTGGGTGTGCGAATGTGGGTGATCGTGTTTATGCGTGATGTCAAAACATCCCATGTTGTTTTGCTCAAGAACGCGTGCTGGCCCGGGCATCACGTGTAACTTTGTGTATCTACATACAACATTTACTTATGCCTGTATGAGTGTTTTTAGACCAGACCTGGGTGAAATATAATTTATACATGACAAAGTTTGCTTTAGCCCCATCTACTTGTCAAAAGGGTAGTCTGCCACATAATGTAATGCACCAAGTAACACAAAATTCCAGACAACCACTGGAGATTATTCTAAAATAGTGCATGCTGGCATGTGGCTCAGGAGGTAGCGCTCGGCCATCTGGGAATCAAACCGGTCCCCCCAGTGCGATATCCCCTCCAGGTTTAGTGGTGTTGAAGTGTCCTTGAGTAAGACACTAATCCCCAACCACTCCCCGGTGCTGTATTAACCCTTTAAGACCGGGAACGCATCTATGTGTCATTTTTAGATTTATTTGGCTATTCAAAAATAGCAGATATACAAGCTCACAGCGCGGCACCGAGTGCCGCGCTATGAGCTTGTAGATCTGCTATTTTTGAAAAATCATGAAAAGTTGTGCAAATATTTGATTTTTCTTCTTTTTTTTGGCGGACATTTGTAACTCAAATCTTTGCTTCTGGGGGTTCCTGGAACTAAATATTTTACAAATGTTGGCTTTAGAAAATATATAATCCAAGATTTTGCCACAAATGTTCAAGATGTTTCAAAAATAGCAGATCTACAAGCTCATAGCGCGGCACTCGGTGCCGTGCTATGAGCTTGTAGATCTGCTATTTTTGAATAGCCCAAAGAAATCTAAAAATGACACATAGATGCGTTCCAGGTCTTAATGGGTTAATAGTGCCCACTGCTCCTAATAGTTAGGATGCAGAGGACACGTAAATGTAGAGGACAAATTCCAGGTATGTGCAAATAAATACCCCCAACAACAACTTAAGGGGACACACGATTGTAAAGCACATTTCTGTGACAAACGACAAACCCCACCATCCTCTCCTCCTCTGCAGCAGCGGGGCAAAAACAAGCATTTAGGGATTATTATGCAAATACTTGGCTCATTTACTGGTGTTCACCGTACCTTGAGATTGATGCGTTCCAGCAGGTCCTCCACGGAGGTGGGCTTGGGTTGTCTGCCCTTCCTCCTCCTCCTCACGGGCCTCTTGGGCTTCTCCTCTTCGTCGCTCAGCACGTCCACGTAGATGAACTTGAAGGTGCCCACTTTGTTGTTGAGCAGGCCCATCCATGTCCCCATGGGGGGTTTGCTGATGATGTCGATCACGTCGCCACGCTGGAGGAGCCGGAGAGATGTGAGCATAGGACAAAAACAACCCCATGCTAATAGACTTCCTGGCTTGGCATGAGGTATAGGGAATTTTCAATGGAGAAACTGTTGTTTTCTTAGAAATGCCATTGAGCAAGGCCAATCACCAATTGTCATTTGTCAACAGCACGTCGGGGCAAGTCTCAGAGTATATATACATACAGTATCTATACTGTATATGAATGTGGAGCTGGAAAATACAACGTTAAGGTGTACTCAAATAAACCCTTCCATGGAAATGTAAAACATATATTTGTACATGAATTCATACTCCATAGTAACACATAATTTAGATATATCTGTGGAGCTGATGAGCTGAAGAAAGATCTTAATTAATGCCAGTAGTTCTGTGGACGTGACTGAGTGAGTGGTGTGGTTGAGTGTATAGACGTGTCGTATTGATAAGTCGAGTTACCTTCAGCTTGAGGGAGTCGCTGTCATAAGGGCTGGGGGTGAAGTCGGTGTGGACGCGGGCGCGGCCACAGAACGGCCCCCTGTAGGGGGGCTCCTCGTCGTCGCCGTCCTCCGACTTCACACTCTCTCTGTTGCTGGCTGAGGAGTCTGTGGTGCTAACTGTCTGACCGCCTAAACACACACAAACACACACAAATACTCGATTTGAATCCACCATTTACTCCCCCCCCCCCCCAGCACTCGTCAAATGGGCTCGACGCAATGAACATGGACGACTGAAACTTTAATTAATTGCACTTCTATGCACGCTGCACCAATTGAAAATGTAGGAAGTCAAATGGCCGTCATTTAGTATCAGCCTTTTGTGGTTATTGGGGCGGAGATGAAATATGAGGGCAGCGAGTGGATCATTCATCATAGTCTCCAGGATGAGAGCCTGCTGTAATCATGGTACAAGTGGGAATTAGAGGCCAGACTTTGCATCTTATCATTACTTTATGTCTGTCTGTGTCTGTGTGTGTGTGTGTGTGTGTGTGTGTGTGTGTGTGTGTGTGTGTGTGTGTGTGTGTGTGTGTGTGTGTGGTAAAATATGCATGCATATATTAGCTCCACAGCCTTATCAGTCTAGCAGGCTCCATCTTCACAAACTATACCCTGAACTCATGTTACACAGCACGACTTTGTATTTGTAAAGTACAAGCTTCAGCGAGTTCTAATGAAACTCTGACAATTTGGGAGATCAGAAAGGTTGCGATCACACTGAAACAGCCCTTGGGACTAGGTGTTAATTATCATGGGGAATCACACTCGTCTTTGTGATCATAACAGCAGCATTCACATTTGGCATTCATGTCATTTTACTAGTGTCCCTATTCAAGGGTGAATATTCGACGAAAATAGGAGATTTTACACGCTCCCAATGTGTCGTGATGCGTTGTGAGCTTGTTGATTGGCAATCTTCGGTGAAGATATTTGGGGTAGAGGGAAAAAGGCAGGGGGCCTAGAATAGACACCGATCAACGAAGTAGATAAGTGGTTAAGTCATGTCATCCATGGAAAATGTGGGTTAAATAGCAAGTGATTGATTGCATGTTGTGAGAGCTCCATCTAGTGTTCCACTATGTGTACTGTCCACATCAGGTTCCCAAAAACTGGGCTTGTGTGACACTATTGTTTTCTGAAAATATAATAACCACTTAAACCCTATACGTGGTTGACCAGAGTACCTCAGGGCTTTATACTAGTATCTTTTCTGTTTTCGCTCTTCATTATCTTTGCTTTGTGGGCTTGTCAATCTGCTATTTTCTGCAAGAGTTTGCCCCAGCTGGGGTTTAAGTGGTTAAAGTGTACAAGAAAGTGAATAGGAAGTCATGTTACACAACATTTTCCCTCCCATGAGTTTACAAAGATTTTATAAACTAACACATCACCCATACAGGTTTTTTTTTTAGTAAACTATATAGTATTTTCTTCTTACTCTGGAAAGGCCCAAAACTAAAAAATGTTAACAGGAGCGGGGCTTGACAAGTTGGATTAAACCAACTGCTATACACTGGAAAAAGTGCTTAATATGACAAAAGAGAGAATTTCCCTTCTGAGGATTAATAAAGTAAAGTATATCATCATCATCATCATCGTCATAACTGCTCCAAATGTGTCTGCCTGCTTCATGGTGCATTTAAAATGACTCAGACGGGGAAAATAGTCCAATCTGCCTATTCATCAACTCCAAAAATTGAGGATAGAGAGTGAAAAAGTTACCTTCTACCTTTTAAAAGTACCTTTGTTTCCATTAAATGTTATCAATCATTATGAGGGGGCAGTTGTTACACAATTGTCACTTACTCATTGAACTCTGTCCACTGAGTGAGCTCCTCAGGCTCTCCACCGAGCCTCCGGCCTTGAGCTTGGGTTTCTCCAGGGAGTCGGTGTCTGGCTGGGGAGACTGAGGGGAACCAGGAGCCGCGTCTGGGCTGGACTGGAAGGCAGGAAGGGGAGGAGGGCGAGAGACACCAGAGGGTGATTGAGAGGAAGAGGAAAATAGGGGAGTAATGCAGGAGATATGACAGAGTGAGTGAGAGAATGATAAATATGGGGGGGGTGGGGGGAGCACAGATGGTGAGGTGGAGAGGGCAGAGGGAAGAAGTGTGTGTGTGTGTGTGTGTGTGTGTGTGTGTGTGTGGGGGGGGGGGGGTGGTAGAGAATGAGGTGAAAAGGAAGAGAGAAATGTAGAATTCATTAGCCCGCTCAAAAAGCCCATCACTCAGGAGACATATTTTTAGCTTGACAACGGCACATTTCAATAAACCACTAGGTGTCACTGTGGCCTATAAAATAATCAGCGCATTGTGACATGGCAGTTAATGTTTTGTTTTGCCAAGCAATGGCAGTGTGACTCATTCTATGATTTGTGGGTTGAGTGCCGAGGCCACCATAATGAACAGTTGTGTGTGGGACACGTGAGGAAGAGTGTGTGTTTGAATATCAGGGCAATGTCACACTTTGTTGGTTGGAAAGGCCACCAACAGAACAGCAAACCGAATGCCCAGAAAAGAGGCCAATGCACTCATGGAGACACATTTACTGTACACTGTACGCACACGTGTTTGTGCAGCAGACACACAGGATACCATAGGGACACACAAGACAAACGGACAGCACAAGAACACTCTTCAAATCAAGTCTCCCTTTCTCAAGACCTTGCCTAAGGGAGGCTTGCATCACTCCATGATCTCAGAATCCAACACACACTCCACCCTACACACACTATGGGCCCAGGGAGAGACCAGGGAGTGAGGACAGCTGAGAGGAATATCAAACTCTCCCTCTGTGTGTGCGTGTGTGCGTGTGTGTGTGTGTGTGTGTGTGTGTGTGTGTGTGTGTGTGTGTGTGTGTGTGTGTGCGTGCGTGCGTGTGCATGTGTGCATGCGCGCGTGTGTGTGAATGTGTCAACATTTTGTGAAACATCTGTACGCGTGTGTGTGTCCACACTTGCGTCTAAGTGCTCAATGTTTACTCTGTAGCTAACACAAATACACTCCCACCCACTCAACAGGCTGAGAGCCCGTGGACAGAACAGAAGACGTGGCATCCAGTGAGAAACATCCTGTGAATGTTTGGTTGGAGGACACCAACGGCTTTCATGTCTTCTACAGCTGCATGTGGCTCGGGGAAATGAAGCGCAACAGCATAGATAGTTCAACAAACCATGCTGAAACATTATTTACCTGCTCAGACAAGGAGCTGCTGTATTTTTTCGACATGCGTTTCCGCATGGTCTCTTTGACCGACTTGACCTTCTTGCCCAGCGAGATACGAGACGTGGTGGGGGACTTGACCACCTCCCTGTATATAGCCTCCTGCTCTTTATTCTGACAGGGGGGTAAAAAGGGGGGGCAAAATAAGGAGAGAGGGAGGGGAAGGGGAAGAACAATGACATGACAACAGAGGGGATGGAACACGATGACGAGTGTTAACGAGAGAAGACCAGAGATCACATTCTTAAGCATTCTTAAGTATTTAAGAAATAGAGAAGCTAGTCAATCTACAAGCTCGCAATATAATGTGAGCATGTAATGTGATGCCTCTTGAATCATGATAGGCAGCCTTTTCTAGTTTTCACTCTGGGAGAGAGGAGCTGTGTAGCACTGTCAATGTATTGTGTGATCTGTCTATGTATTGTGTATTTATGTTATGTGATTTTTTTTGTATCCTGATGGCTGCTTGCCACAAAATGAATTTCCGCAAGGACAATAAAGTATCCATCTACTGTATCTATCTAATATGTCAAATGCGTTAGTTTCCAAAATGTTAAAGATTTTTTTCCACCCAAATGTTAAGTACAGTAGCTCTATATTTTAATCATTGCTATAGTGTGTTTGTTTTATCCGCTTCAATTGTATAGTGTTACAGCACCAATTTCATCTGCTCAATGTTTTGTTTCTTCACTTGTTTATGCTATATCCTGTCCTGTATGAGTTCTCTCTCCTGATTGGATAAGATTTGCATGCTGAACTGAAAATGTATTTTATGTTTACTAAAGAGCTGGAAAGAGGGGGAGACCCCTGTTACGGAACAAACACTTTACGACAATAATAACTAGACTATAGAGGTATTTTTTTTACCAAATACCATCACTTACAGCACCTACAATGACATACCCAAAATACAGGTCAAAAGTGAAAGAGGAAAATGAACATTCTGTGAGCTTAAGAGTACAGTACTTACGTTGGGCTCTGAGCCTGCGTTGACCACATGCAGCGAACGGTTGGACAGGTCGAATCCTCCGAAACTACACGTCCTCTGGAAGGGGGTCAAAGGACAAATAAGGGGGTCAGACTCAGAAGCAACGAGCCAATGTGCATGACATCAATTCAAACGCCCCACACCCAGCGAGAAGTTCAGATTTACAATGATTCATGCTTGGCACAACACCGTTTGATTAATGTACATGAGCATATGGGTCTGCATGGGTAAACTATGTGGTGGTGACAGGATCTCATTATGGAATTTGTGGGCAAGCAACAGACAATGATGTAACATGAAAAGTGTTATATGAGGTTGCCTTTTAAGTTTGTGAGTTGCTGTGCAGTCGCAGCCAAATTAGCTTGTCTTATCGACCAAAGACAATATATTACATGGTCAAAAACGTGTGTTAATTTAACTCTGAGAGGCGTACCAATGGAACCACATGGACCTGAATGGGTCCACATGGTTCCATTTGAACGCTTCTCAGAGTCACAAATGGGTCAGGGTCCATTGGTGATTTTACAGTGTATTCAGTCAATGTTTAAACTAAGCAGTGAGTCATGTTTGGATCCCTGGAGAACATGGTGAAGGTAGTTAAATGAAGTCACTTGATGTGGCCGAGCGAAATATTTTCAATTATGTGTTTATGACTGAACATACGTTTAATATGCCAAGAGTCTATGTTTCCCTTTGTGGTTAATTATGAGCAATACGTAATTGGGTTTAGTACAGTCAGAGACACACACATCGTATAGGTCTGCGTGATTTCACAGAGCATGTGTAACGTTCTAAAGAAAAACATGGTTAAGAGTTCTGCGTTGTCATCCGTTTGTCATAGGTGTTTTCAGAGAGAGGGCATATTGTTGTTGTTGTTTGGAAAGCGAGGAAGATTAGTGAGATATATTACTTGTCTTGACTCACTTGGAGGTCAAGAACAAAGAAAAGAACAGCGTTAAGACAGCGGTAGAACTGCACGGTGGTGCGGTGGGTGGGGGAGGGGGGGGGTTTGGAGGTAGGGGGGGGGGGGTGTTAATGTTCTTATTGCAGGCTTTGACCTCTGGCAACCTTCCTACTAGGGGAATAATTATTTCCCACAAATAGAAAACATTTCAACACATTGCAGACGAGCACAAAAAGATCTGCCCCAAAGCACACTGTTTCACAACAGGACACTTTAAATAGCAGATCCACAAGTTCCACAAGAGCTTGACAATCTCCTATGTTCGCTATTTTTGAAAACAGGGGCTCAAGTGATTCATGTAATTTTTGCCCTCGGGTTCAAAAGCCCATCTGCAGCCCTAATCTACTCAACGGAGCTTCCAATCATCCCTGGTCCAAGTTCTTCCATGTTATAAGTGTTGGAACAGAATGTGTTATAATAGATGTCCACACAGCTGCTGCAGTCCACATCACAACTTCCCAGTAAACTGCAGTTTGGAGTAGACAGCCCACCAAAATCTAAACGGCTTCCAAGATGATGGTGATGTTCAATGAAATGACCATGCAGCCAGTCCTCCAAAGAAATGTGTAAGGAAAATTATATATATATATATACACACAATATATCACATTTTGCAACCACAGAGGCATGTTCCATAGAGAATAGAAAAGCAACAACGGAATGGAGGTGGATTCAAAAGATCGATGGGTGACAACGACGTCCAGTGATTTCACCAGCACAGGGTTGGATTCAGGTTTCCCTCAAAGCTGCAGAATAGCTCTCCTTTATCGCCACCAGTGGTGTAAAGTAACTAAGTACATTTACCCAAGTACTGTACTTCAGTAAAGATTTGAGGTATTTGTACTTTACTTGAGTATTTCCAATTTCCAATACTTTTACTTCTACTCCACTAGTTACTTTGCAGATATAAATTATTATATCATAATACATACATTAACCACTTTAGCCCTATTTTATACCTAGGCTAGTAATGCACTGTGGAAATACAACTTAACTAGGGGTGTGCCGATATATCGTCGCGCGATATATCGCGATACGTTTTCGTTTTTTTTCGTTTTTTTTCTTCTTACAATAATAATAATCAGGCATGCAAACAGCCCGAGGTGAAAAGGGTGACAACTTGTTTTTTTTCCGGGTCAGGTGTCACACTATTGCCCTATTTGGATTCAAAACGGGTATTGTAGCTGAAAAGCTACAAGTTCGCATATCTGAATAATGCAAAAACAGAATTTTTTGTTTGCATTTGCTTTTTTTCTCCCCCATATATTTTTCATAATAAAAAAAGTGCGTATCGTATCGTATCGAAATCGTATCGAAGTTGTGAGCCAAATATCGTATCGTATCGGCACACCCCTAAACTTAACGTTTGTAGTTCATTCAAAACCCCTAGGAGCCTACAGTATGTGTTTGTGGAGCACAGAGGACGAGAAGAGCCGAGACATGCTTGTACCACATCCCCTATTATTCCCGCAGGGAAGGGTGTGTGTGTATGTGTGTGTGCGGTACATGAGTGTGTTTGAAGGAGGTGACATTTCTAAAAGCCATTTATGAAAACTCTGCTGCGGCTTACTTAACTCCCAAAGTGGGACACTATATATTCCATCGCCATTTCATATCATCCTAAAATAAAAAAAATAAAAAAGGTTCAATGCCACGGGCACTCGTTTAAAGGTCATAAGAGAGGAGGACATTATGCTAAAGTCATTTAGTATGCTCGGCGAGAAAGAGGTTGGCTCTTGAAATGGACTGAAGATATTCTTTTAGTGCCTATGGTTGTTATCTCATTAGCGTGAAAAGACTCCTGTTTGCTTTTGTATTCCATCTACGTAGACGATGCTGAAATGGGGAAAGAGGTTGAGTTTGACCTTTCGTGTCCCTCTGAGGTAGGCCAACATGCACCGCCCCTTGCCTTACTTAGTTCCATGAGCTATTCTGCAACTCTGAAGTACCACCGAGCCCTCCTCCTGCTCACAACCCCAAGGGCTGAACTCACAGACTTCTGCTGGATGCGCAACAGCACGCGCTTGGTGCAGCGGTCCACGCTAGCCGCCCACTTCCTGTCTGCTTCTCGGTCTTCCTCCAACAGACAGCGGCGCTCAGTGCGGCTGAGGGTAACCGGGCGGACCAGCTGGGCCCAGTTGAGGTGGCCGTACAGACTCCGCTCCACCACATAGGTGATGTTCAGCTCGCTGACCGCGGTGCGACCGCGCAGCCTGCGGGAGGGGAACACCCAGCCCCCTCCCCCGCCCCCGAACATCTTCGATTTGGCCACGTCGCAGCGGGCGGGGGACGAGGGCGTGACGGACAGGGGCGAGGCGGGTACTTTGGCGTTGCGGTGTCGCTGGTACAGCAGGTGCTTGGTGGAGTACGCGTAGTTGGGGTCGGGTTTCCGGTGCGTCCAGCTGCCGTGGTGCCGGTTGGCGGACTGGTGTTTGGGGCTGCCCTGGGGGCCGTCGTCCAGGGAGACCAGGAGACGGGACTGGCCGTGGGGTTTGGGACGGGGTTTGGTTAGGCCGTAGAAGGCGTAGAGGCTCTCATTGTTACTTACCCCATGGGAGATGGAGCTCAGGGCCTTCCGCATCTCGCTGTCGGTCGTGGAGTGCGACAGCTTCGCCTCGTCGTCCAGTCCACAGTTCTCCAGCTCAGAGAAGGAGGAGCCGCTGCCGCCCACGACGGAGCTTCCAACAACCGGGGTCCTCTTGGGGGGCCGGATAAGGCCGTGGGTGCTGGAGGACTTACTGAAGGTCTTGACCAGCTTGTGTCCTGACCAGGTGTCCAGGCTGCTGGAGGAAGGGGAGGTGGTCAGACTGTCCGTGTCCCCGTCCACGGAGAGTTGGTCCTGGGTGAGGGAGGGCAACGAGGACAGCGAGGCGTCCTGTGTCAGAGAGGGCTTCTTCAGGACCCCTGTGTACAGAGCTGTGTTGTCCTCACAGGTGGGGGAGGCCTCCAGACTCAGAGAATCTACAGGAGGAAAACATATAATCTGTGACTCTTGATGGTAGAGCTACTGTATATGATATTAATAGAAATAAAAGTATATTGTGATGTTTTACCAAAATATTAGAGCATGATATAAATGTGTCAGCATACAAATATTGTGAATTATGTATTCACAATATTTCAAGAAATATTTTGTGTATGATTTGGGGGAAACCAAATTCTGCTATGTGAATATTATTAATATCCATGATTTTTTCATAGGAAAATACATTATGTTCAAACCAATTAAGAAAAATGAGCCACACTACTGTTAAATATGCATGTATTTCTTACCTTCAGAACCATGTTTCTTGCCTTCCTCCACCTTGATAAGTTTCTTCCTGACACGGCGGGTGGAGTTGACCAACTTGTGGAGCCGCTTGAATTTCACGGATTCCTCAGACTGTTCATCGTCTGATTGTTCTCGAGACTGGTGGAAGAGACAGGCAGAGAGGCTACATCAACTACTGAACCGACACAAAACAACTAACTTAAGATGCTGTAAGTGATGCATTTGGTTAATTATATTTAACAACTGTACATGTTGATCATGTCATCGTTTTTAGGCATCAATTTAACAAAAGAAAAAACACATTAACACATATCCTGTGAGCATGTGGAGACACCGGCGTTGGTGATGGATGTGTGTTATGATGACATGGATGGGAGCGTTGTTTAGGGTGGAGGAGAGTCATACTGTAAGTTAGTGTGGTGAGAACATGGCAGGTTTGGAGAAATAGCAGCATGTTGCATTGTGGGACATGTAGACATTTGCCATCAACACAGTTGAAATGCACAGATGAAAAGGAAGAACTATTATATAAGATGAATCAATGTTACAAGTGAGCAGTCGGTCGGTTCACTCAACAAAAGCACTGGGCGTTTGCGTTGCCTTATGCAGGCTGTGTATTCCAGAGGTAATGGACTCGTCGTTCTTATGTTCTCACATTCCTTCTACAGCCAACATGTTAAAAAACAAGTGTAGTGGAAAAGACAAGGAAGGATGAAGTAATGAAACAGCTTCATTAACTCAACAACACTCACATTTACTCTTCTCTCTTACAACATTTCAATATCGTCGATGTCAGGCAGAAATATAGTATCTCCATATTACATCTTAATGATTTAATTCATTTTTTAAGATTTTGGCCTGATAATGAAATGCCCAAAATAGGGAAACCAGGTTGAAAGTGGCTAAGTCTGTCTGTGGGTTTTTATAAATATTTAAATCTGTCTGTGGGTTTTATAAATATTTAACCCATGAAAAGGAAATGGGAAATCTGGTTAATCCTGGGTGGGAAAAACATTTTTCAACTTTACCCAGCTGATGGCTACTACTCAGATGGTTCTGATGAGCGCTCGAGGGGGGTGGGGGGCGGGGTGGGAGCATTTAGGGGTTAACGGTCTTGCTCATGGAGACCTTCAATCGGAAACACTCACGTCAAAGTAGATTTAACCATTTATTGCCACAAATGGAATACAGTTAAGCTTGGCGTTAAAGCTCCGCTCTTGGGAGAATATTCACTGAATTTTGGCGAAGCAGCCTGCTAAGCATATATTCAGGGAATGCTTAAGCAAATCCCCCATAGGGATACAATGTCAACAATAAGCAGTACATTGACATATTAGTTTGAATTAGCTGATATACATGATAATCACAGGTATTTGAGCCTATGCCAGACTCTAGTCAAAAGGTGGAGGCTGGGGTGGAGGAGGAGCTAGCAGAATGCATTGGTTCAGCAACCAAGAAAGACCTAGAGAATTCTAACCGTATTTAAAGGAACCTCTTTGCTAATGCGTGAGCTGTGATTTTGTGTTTTGGACATACAAGGTTTCCGCCCAACAGCAACGACATGCACAAGAGCACCACACAGCAACCCAGTATTTCACAGAAATATCACTCCGTTTTCCAAGTGTGTGTGCGTCTGCAAGCTATACGTATGGCTGGCCACCAAGAGACAATGATGACGATGAGTATGATGATGATGAACAGAGCCTTTGGCTCCAAGACGAAGGAGAGTCTGGCAAAGAAGGAACATGGGTCATTCTGCTGTTTCTATTTCTCCACTGGTTACCACGGCAACAACACTGGCTCTGGTCACACACTGCCAGCCGCATGGCCAAGGTTGATTTCACTGCTTACAAAGAGCCACGCTCGCACACACAAATACATTATGCAGGCAAGTGTGAGCACACGCGCACACTCTCACACGCAGGCACACACACACATTTATATTACTATACTTGTGGGGACATCGACATTTTAGGAAGGCGAATTTATGAATTTGGCATTTTTTTGTTTGTTTTGGACCCTAAGCAGAAAGCCGAAAATAGCAGATATATAAGCCACTATTTTCGGCGCACAACACAACTAACAGCACAATTAATTAATTAATTAATCAGGTATAACTCCAACCCCTAAACCTAGCCTCTAAATATAAAACAACCATTTCTCTTGTGGTCCTCCCAATGTCGATTTATCAAATTATACTATATACTTGTGGGGACACTTGGCCCCACACACCCCCACACACACACGCACGCGCAACCATTCAAAACCCTGTCAAGCTAGGTCTTCAGTGTGAAGCATTCATGCTCCATGTCTGACAGAAATGCAGCCAATGTGTATTGCAGCCCTACAGGGTTTGATCAGCAAAAACTAAACAAAACAAAACAAAGCGGGAGGGGGGGTCATTTTCTTACCCACTCAGGCCTGTGTGAGCTTGTAGATCTGCTATTTTTGTTATTTTCTGCCAAAATAGGTACGCCATGGGTTAATGAGGTTAACATCAATATTTTATTAAATTGCTAATATGTGATGTTATCAAACATAAATATCAAACATGTAAGAAGAAGTCTATATTTCCCCAAAGGAAATGCATGTTTTTAATTCAGTCTGAAGCAAGGATAAAGCATATTATTTCCACCAGCAATAACAATGAAGGACCAGAATATCAAAAGCAGTTGCATGGATTTCCCCCCCATCCCCCCAGCAAATTAAACCCTGCAGCTCTAGCCAAAGATCCTTAACATAGGAAGATAAGCCATCCCACGCTTTGCCACTAGGTACAAAAATGGTACACAAAATGGTCTAAGTGGGCGTGGTTGCCTCTCCCCACCACCATGCCCTCATTAGCCCAACCCCATCCACTTCTCCATTGGAATAAAGAGACTCACGACCTACTTCTGGTCTCCTAGAGCAGTGGTTCTAAAAGTGGGGTGCAGGGACCGTCAGGGTTCCTTGAGGGTGTTCCAAAAGGACCCTTAGAGGTCTGTAACTCTGAGAGTGAACAAATGGAACCAAATGGACCCGAAAGGGTCCATTTGGTTCCATTTGTACACTATCAGAGATATGGGAGTCCTTCAAATTAAAATGTTTGAGAACCACTGTCATAGAGGGACAGGCACCTACTGTAGGTCACACAGATACAGGCAGTAAAGTGAGATGGCCAGTCAGCTTGATTTCCTATTGTCTGTCTTTGCCCAGGCTTAATCTCTCAAGAACAGATTCAGAGCTGCGCTACTGAATCTGTCGGGAGCCCCGTTCAGAACGCGTGCGCGTTAGCTTACAAGTGGGCGTGCCTTCAGATCAGGAAGCAGGCCGCGCTTTACCCAATCAAATGTAGTGGGCGTTACATCTGTGCGTTCGCTTCCCACCGGAAACAAACCGAAACTCATTTAACAATAGCTCTTTCCATGTTCTTTGGGAGAAATGGTGTTAGTGTTCCGTGGAGAAATATTGTTAGTGGGAATGAAAACATAGGCGCACCACCGGAAGTGGAGGGCTGAAGGCATGTCCAAACCCCGGTTTCCAGTCAACATAGGTCTAGTTAATCACCCCCCCAGAGTCAAATGCAAAAGTGAAAAACGCTAGGGGCGCTGTTTTTCCTTTTTATTTGACGATGGGTTCCCAGATTGGCCCAGGCTTAACAAGGCCGGGAGCTGCTTTTCTCACTGCTGTTAGGGGTTAGACCACAGACCTGGATCACATGCTGCTGACAACATAGAAGGCCTGAGGTTAACAACGGCTGGTTGGCTGGTTGGAGCAAATGCATCCAGACACCGCACAAGATCCCCCAGAGGGCACTGCGGCACCTATATGTGATGTTGTGACCTCTTGTAGCAACAGGGGCGTGTATGTGCAAGCTGTAAAAACCTCTTATAGCGCTGGCACATATGAGCTCTGTGGCCCCCGCGCCACCAGGGAAAACTACACATAAATCACAGTGGCATCCTTTAAGTCCCCCACCACCCCAATTCCTTCTCACTGCTACCGCCAGGCGGTGCGTGCTCAACGCTCGATTCCTCTGTCATCGGGGGGAGCAGTGGACCGGCACTGGGTGTATACCCTCTCATTTGGTCTCCGACAGGCCCTCTCGGGCTTTATGAAACCACAGAACGAAAAACTCTGAAAAACCCCTAACTTCTCAGTCCCTCCGCCCCAATTCCTCCTGAGAAACCCCTCCACCCCGAAACCACCACAAGTCTGGCTCCGGTCGGCGATGCTGGCTGCTTCTACGTTTCGTTCGCCCGCCGGACAGACAGTGGAGCGTAAGACGGGTGCAGGAAAAATGTACAGTAATAACTGGGTCTGCGTCTGGGAGGATTGCAAGAAGGAGACAAGGAAGAGAGACAGACTATGGGGATCAGCCAGCCCACAAAAAGGTTGGACAGGAGGGAGTCTGGTGGTCCCTGTGTGTCTCAACAACGGCTATTATTGCGAACACACAGTGGAGCTAAGGAGCAAAGAGTGTCTCTTGTGAAATCAAGAGTGTCTGACACGTGGAATGACTTTGAGCAGGAAAAGGCTATTACAAGTCTTTTAAACATACGTGTAAAACCAAATCCTTAATGCGGTGAAACTGCTGAGTAAAGGAGTGGGAGGAGAAGAAAGAGGATGAGTGTGAAATGGAAAGGTGAAGAAAGGTGAAGACAAACAGTACGTAGATCCTAACATATAGCCCTGAGGGACGCCGTCCATGTAAATGAGAGAGAAAAGAGAGAAAGAGTGAGACAGGCAGAATCGTACAGAAGAATGATACAACACAACTGCTCCTGTGCCACAAATACAGACAGAGAATCCTGGAGAACCAAAAACATTCAGAGCATTAAAAAGCCCAGTTTCTCCCTCTACTCACCGCCTCAGGCTTTCAGGACTGCAAAAATGACTATTCCCCCGTGTCAACAATGCCACACGTTAGCGAGAGTGGTTTTCGCTGTATCCATAGTGCCATATCCAGTGGCACAAGCTCGTGCATGCGCGATTCAAAACAATATCAATACCCGCGGCGCACACGCATCAGCCAGATTTGGATGCACTCTACACACGGCCACCAGTTAGCAGAACGCTAGTTCTAAAGGAATGAGGGACTGTTTGGAAGTGCCGTGCCGACGGGGCTCGAAGAGAAAAGGCGTGTTGTGCGCAGAGAACAATCCCAGCGTTTGAGCCCCGCTGACCCTGCCTTGGCCCCCCCATCCCTAATGGTCGGCCCTGGAATGTAGGGGCTCTGATCGCCGGGGGAAGACAGACTGGAGAGAGAGAGACAGACAGACAGGGGAAACAGAGACAGAGGGACCAAACGGGGACTGAATGAATTCAAAGAGAGTGCAGCCACACAGACCAACCGGACGCACACACACTGGACTGTATATCACAAGCATGTATGGCACAAGTGTGCACATTCAAACATGCGTGCACGTTAGCATCGCCCCACACGACCGTTAACCATTTTAAAGTTGGCGGTGACCCAATTCCATTTATTAGATTTAGGGGGCATTACATGACACACGCCCCCGAGGGCCCGGACGGGGGCAGTCGTACTTCCTGAAGAAGTGGGTCCGTTTTGGAACTCAGGACTGGGGTATTTACAGAAGACCACCCCCCCCCCCCCGCTCCAAACGAATCATTTGGGGCCTTAGGGGGGGGAATGAGAGGTCTTTGTCCAACCCGTTTCCTCTCTGCCTCCACAGTCCATGTGTGTGTGCTCACATTCCCGAAGACAGGCCGTTTGTTCCTCAGAACAATACACCTCCAGTCATCCTCCTCTATCCTCCTCTCTCTGACACCCGTATCTACTGTATCAATCACTCAGCTATAAAGACAGGAAACAGACCTCTAGTGGCACAGGGGGGGGGCAAGGGTCAACGGAGCTTATTAGCAAACTAGCAATCTGTGCATAACACCGCATCAAGTAGCCCCTGCTAGACACCAGACAACGCTCAAGGTTGAGGTTGCGCAGGGCAGAAGGCAGACGTCCTCTATTATTATATGGAAGGACATAATCAATTATACCCTGGAGAAGAGTTTAACAAGGCACTTTGATTGTCTTCAAAAAAAGATTTGGCATGGAGATGAGTTGCCAGGTTGGCTAGATGGAAATGAAAAAAAAAAAAATAATAATAATAATAATACTACATCTTTGCATTCGTGAAAGTCACAATCTGTAAGCAAATCTGCAAGCAAGCCAGATTATTTTAGACTGTAGTGTCAAACGCACATTTAGATGCGTACAATTGCCGCAAGTGGCAAATGCCAGGGGCTGTTTTTAGAGTATCTCAAGGCGGCAAGCTGTTCAGGTGAAACGGTGTGTTAAGCTGAGTATTAGTGGCGCATTTCCCCACACACACACACACACACACACACACACACACACACACACACACACACACACACACACACACACACACACACACACACACACACACACACACACACACACACACACACACACACACACACACACACACACACACACACACACACACACACACACACACACACACACACCTTTAGGGAGTAGCTGTTATTTCTGTGTTGGTACAAACCGAATGCAGGTATATCTATGCAAGTACAAAACAATGTGTGTGAGGGCACTTGACTGTACTGCATGCTACTTCCCATAGTAAAGATCTGAATGTGTACGGTACAATAAATAACAATGGTCCAGCACCAGAGTATCTGACCTACATCTAATAAACACACACAGATTCATTGTCTTGAGTAAAAATAAAGAAAAACATTTGAAATAAAACACTGTGGTCCTACAGCAGCAGGCTGTTCCAAGGTTCAACTCTGAGACTCCAGGCCCTGTGAAGTCTTCTCAATAAGCTCATTCACTTCACAAGGGAGCTGGAGAGGTACCGAGGTCTCCTCTCCAGTTGACGCAGCTGTGGAGGACAATGCCCCAGTACTGAGTAGAGGACACTGATTCACCACCAGGCAGCCAAGGCAGAGGATCACGGTGGGGATAGAACATTTTGCTGACGGTCCACTTGGCAGACCACACAGGTTACAATTACAGCTGATTGGCTAGAGTAGGGCTTAAGCTAAAATACCCCCAAATACCCCTCGTCATAACCGGCAATTATGAGCCACGCCAGGACAGAGTTTTCCTCTAGACGCCAACGATGGGATACAAGGTTTTACAATACACGTGCCTTCATTGTGAATGGCAATCTGAGAATCTATAGCCCTGTGTCCACTGGCGTAGCGTGGACTCTAATGTTGACCGGGCAGGATCTGTATTCCCCCCCCTGCATTACGGAACACATACGCGCTTGAACACGCGCAATTTTTTAAAAGTAATTAATTGAACGACCATAAAGCAACATTAACAACACACTCTACCATCCTTCAGTGGTGGAAAACGTACTCAAATGCTTTACTTAAGTAAAATGTATCAATACTGCAATGTAGAAATAGCCTACTCTACCCCAGGCTCCATTCTCTTTTGGACTCCTTCTTAGGACATGATCTGACAGTAGCCTATGCCTCCTACAGACTACGGTACTTAACAGGTTACACTTGGACCATTGTTATGCAGGAGACGGCAACTTTAGCTTTGTAAAAGGTGCAAATGGGGCAGCCAATGTATCACTGCGGTAACATATCTATTGTTGTCGGAGCAGAATTCTTTTTTTCTGGGGAATCTTGCCCTGCAGTTTGAGCAGCTAGACAGGGCAGGCCGGGTCTTTACTGACCGGGCCATGGCCTCAGTGGCCTCCATGACGCTACGCCTCTGCCTGTGTCAGAGCTATAGATTCTGTGACTCTGAGAGTCTGTGTGACTCTGAGCTGAGCTCTGAGAACAAAGTGGTGGACAGAAAGTACGCAATACTTGGGAGGAAAATCCCATAGCTTGTGAGATGAAAGAACAGCGGAACAGAAAGGAAGTGAAGGGAAAGAAGAAAGGGAGAGAGGGGGCAGTAAGGCAGGAGGGTAAGAGAGAAGAAAGGGAGAGGGTGCAGGAAGGCAGGAGGGGAAAATAGGAAAGGAAACAAACGTTGTGTGGAGGTGGTTTGTGCTGCTGCCTAGAGTTCAACATTTGCAACCCTGTTTACATGTGGGGGTGGATTTCAAGTCTGGACGTCAAGTTAAACCCAGGGATTAAGAATGACACGCAATTCACCCTTTTGCACCTTCAAATGCATGACACACACACACACACACACAAACACACACATACACACACACACAGCTCGCATGAAAATGGCCGCTCCATTTCAGGATCTTCTTTGGGGGCGGAATGTGATTGAGGTCACTGAAAGGTGAGAGGTATTGAGGTGGGGAGGGATTGAGGTGTGGGGGGGTTGGGGGGGTAGGGTACTTACATTGCAGTTTGAGGACTGGTTTAGATTGGGTGAGGATCCGTCAGTCCACTCTGCAGTGTCTGTACTGCTGGACTGTCTGCTGCTTTCATACTCCTTCAGCTATATGGAGAAGAAGAGTTTAGAGAGACAAAGGGGAGAACAGGGCGGACTTTGCCCGCTAGCGCCCAGCATGGTAGATCTCTCCACACACACACACGCACGCACGCCAGACAAACAACAGACAAACACCAACGGGACTGACACAGGAAAATAGGTGCATTCAAAACGCGTGTCCACTTGCATACAGGCACATTTGCATGTCACACACACTAGTGATGGGTCGTTCATGATCGATTCGTTCAAAAGAACGAGTTCATTGCCGTGAACGTGAACGAACTCGTTCACTTCCTGAAACTGTTACGTTCACGCTATCGTTCATGCCCCCCATCCCCTCCCCCCGTACACAGGACGGGCTGTACGTGCGACGTAATAATAACGCTCCCGCGATAGTGTTTTTCACTAGAAAATAGCACTACTGAACTTCAACGAATCATTTGAACGAATCATTGCCATGAACGTTAACGAAATCGTTTGTTCATTAAAATGAACATTTTTTCCCAGGTAACACACACACACACACACACACACCAGTGTTGACAAACATCCAATACAATGTATTGGTCAGACACACCACAGACGGTCAGTCACACAACGACGAGTCAACACAACAACACAACTGTCCACAGAGGCTAATCATTGATTCTAGAGGGGATTGATTGTCAATCGTCAGCGGAGGGAAGAAAACCCGAGTTCAGATCATCAACCAATAGCAGGCCAGAGATTCTGGTGAAGAAGAGGAGTGTGGGGAAGGAAGAATCAATGTATGCCTTGTGGAGAGACAGATCTAGGCTTCTTGTCATGCTATCCTTACACGAGCACTTCATCCATTTTCAACCTCATCTTTATATAATTGGTCCTCACTCATTATTAGATGGCTCCATTTCTGTCTACTCACTCTGTGTCTCAGAGGAGGGCTGAGGACCTGCTTACAGAGACATCATCGCTAGGCAGACTTTCTTTTAAAAATGCGTTGATGCAAAAAAATGCTATTTCAGTGTGCCATCTTACCAGTAAGAGAAAAGCTGTTGTTTCCCGTGTTGCCAGATTCTGTGAGAGAAACAAGCAACCGGGTCTAGGAAAACAAGCCCAAAAGAAGCGACTATGGGCCACATGAGCACTTTAAACATATGCATCAGCTATTTGAAAATAGCCGATCTACAAGCTCACGACGCGTTGTGAGCTTGTAGATCTGCTATTTTCAAATAAAATCTTGGGGGGAAATTATAATAAGCAGATCTGGCAACCCTGGTTGTTTCGCTTGTTAGCTTGGAATTCCCATTGATGACGTCACTGGTCGGCAGGTGTCTGAACTGTCCCTAGCCCACCTTTGAGACACACAGGGAGTGGACGGTAATTGCGCCATTTCATAATGAGCATTAGTGAGGACCAATTACATAAAGATAAGGCTGGAAATGGCCGGAGTCCTCCTTTAAGCATGGCATTATCCAGGAGGTGACAGACAGACCGAAGGAAGGAAGGAAAGAAGGAGGGAAGTAAAAGGAAGGAAGGTAGAAAGGAAGAGACACCAACGAGGAGGGTGGTGATTGAGATTTGTGCAAAATCACCACCGCGTACACCTGAGACATGACATCCACAAAACGCATTAAAATGCACCAGAGCACCCCAGTCCAACAGGTGGCGCTGTCTTGTGTCCACCAACCGCAGAGGTGTGGACTGAATGACACATTCCCACACACACACACATACACCAACATCAAGAACCCCCCCCCAAACTTCCCAGACTCCTAAACCCCTGGCCCTCTGTAGAGCACCCCTGTGTGTGTGTGTGTGTGTGTGTGTGTGTGTGTGTGTGTGTGTGTGTGTGTGTGTGTGTGTGTGTAGGTAGAGAAGGCAATGCAGCGCTACAGAGCAGGGCCTCATAAAGGGTTAGTACCAGTGAGTCGTTTTAGTAAGCCAGTAAGCTATATGATGGAAATAGGTAGCAGAGATGGAGGGAGGGGGGAAGGGGGGGGTCCTAACCCAGGATGCAGTGAGGGGGATCTGGAGGTTGAAGGGAGGCTGAGACTGGGGGTGGGGGTTGGGATGGGACAGGGGACGGGGGAGGGGGGTCCTGGGGGCGGGGGGTTCTAGTGGTGGTGGGGGGGAGGTTTACGGGACACGAGGCAGAGATGTGGTGGTCCGAGCGCGGTCCCCTACCCGAGCGAGGGCTTCTTCCACTGTGATCATCTTCTCCTTGACCATCATCATCAGCTGGATGCGCTCCTCGTCGCTCATGGTGATCTCGCTGGCCAGGTAGCCGATGTCCTCTCCTGAAACGGCGGAGGGGGAGAACCAAAAGGGTCAGCATTAAGAATGCGAAAACCAAAGGGTCAGCATTAAGAATGCGGTCATGTGTGTGTGAGGCCAGGTCAAAAATGATCACGTCGACCTCTTTTCACAACCTTACCTTTGGATGTCTGCCGCGCGGCGGGTTTGTGCTGCGACTTGCGGAAGTTCTGCCAAAAGGATTTGTTCTTCTTCTTATTGTCCCATTTACCTGAAGAGACAGAGAGGTGAAGTCAAGTCACAAAAGAGAACTACACATCCACACGCAACACAAAAGAGAACCACACACACCCCCCACAGTTCTGTGTCCTTCTCTCTGTTATTGCATGACGACGGCCAGAAGGAAAGAGATCACGTGATCTGAGAGAATGACTGGCTGTCTGATTAAATGGGACAGCCTATTCATCTACTCTTTCAAGGCCATTATAACTAACATCAAAAACTGTGCGTACTTCCTCTCTCAAGGTAATAAAGCATGACCCCTCTGTGCCCTGCACAGATGTGCCTTCTCTCCGTCTTTATCCTTGTCCAAACAGACTGGGTACAAGCTCATTATCTGCCTTGCCCCACACACACACGCGCACACGCACGCGCACACACACACGCACATGCACACGCACACGCACACACAGAACAAACATAAGGACGAACGAACACACAGACAGTCCAGACAAGGGTCCAGACATGCAGACCGGGACCAAACAGTCCCACACTCTTTTCTGAGTAAAGTAATTGTGATATTCTTCACCAGGAACAACTGTTCCCATATGTATGTGATGTATAAATATTAACAATGTGTGAAAGCTGTTTTGAATGTACTGTATGTTATGTATGTATGAATAAAGAGAGTAATGCATGGACACACTTGCTGTGGACCAAGTGCACGTGTTTGGTTTAATAGTGAAACCATGCATCAGTCTGGTATGGGATCTGCCCGGCCCAACCTTGAACACCAGAATGAATAATGTCTCTGGTGAATTGGAAAGTCCTCTCCATTCACTGGTGCTTTCTCTTAATCGCTTTAACCTCACTAGTTCTCTGCTGTTCTGTTCACAAGGAAATCATGTTCAACCTCCAATCCCTTCTATATGTCTACACTTGTTTTTGCATCATTGGCTGATTGGTGATAAATGTGAACCACCAAAAATAAGCCTGCAAAAAAAAACGCATGGCTTCTCGACTCACCTCCAGAGCCGTCTTCAGAGCTGGACTTTTGAAGCGACATCCTGGAAACACAATAGAGAGAAGCAAAAGAGAGAGAATGAATATCGGACACAAACACAAACTTCCCTTTCACATCACACATCATTATCATCTTTCATGTTTCTGTCACTCTTCCAAACAGCCTCCCACTCTGTTTAAGTTAGAACATATGTATGGGGTTGAAGCTGTGGTTTATTTATTTAATGTATTGTATATCTGAGGGGCTTTAAGCCAAGGAGGCTGCAGTTCTGACTGTTCACCACTGGGGGTCAGTGGTGGTGCTTCAGAGTGAGAGGAACAAGCTGGAGAGGAGAGGAGAGGAGGGTAAGCAGTGGTGGAAAAAGTACTCAAATTCTTTACTTAAGTAAAAGTATCAATACTGCAAAGTAGAAATACTCCATTACAAGTAAAAGTCCAGAATTCAAAATGTAGCTGAGTAAAAGTACAAAAGTATTGGCATCAAAATGTACTTAAAGTACCAAAAGTAAAAGTACTAAAATGTTTGAAAATAGCTATTTTCAAACAGCCTATGTATAAAAATGGGGCTAAAGTGGTTAATGTATGTTTCATAATATCCTAATTTATATCTGAAAAGTAACTAGTAACTCAAGTTGTCAAATAATTGTAGTGGAGTAAAATTACTATATTTGCCTCTGAGATGTAGCGGAGTAGAAGTAAAAGTATTGGAAATTGGAAATACTCAAGTAAAGTTCAAATACCTAAAAAAATTACTTAAGTACAGTACTTAAGTAAATGTACTTAGTTACTTTACACCACTGGAGGAGGGTAAGGGAATGGGAGAGGAGAGGAGAGGAGAGGAGAGGAGAGGAGAGGAGAGGAGAGGAGAGGAGAGGAGAGGAGAGGAGAGGGGGGAGGGTAAGGGAATGGGGGAGGAGAAGAGAGGAGGATCTCAACCTTAATAAAATCAACAAATTAACGTAATGATTAAAAAAACAATATTAAAGAGTCATTAGGAGGTGGGTCATCGACCAGATGAGGGAACGAGTGGACAACCAAGTGAAAGCGAAAGGAGAAAGTATGCAACCGAAGGGAAAGAAGAGGAGGAGAAGAGCAGATGGAGAGAGAGAGAGAGGAAAGAAGAAGCAGAATAAACCACAGGGCAGACTCAGCCTGTTTGTGTTTCCACTTCCCTCCACAGGATAGTCACGAGGAGAGAGAGAGAGAGGGAGAGAGTGAGAGAGAAAGGGAGGTAGAGAAAGAGAGAGAGAGAGGGAGAAGGGGAGATAGAGAGAGAGAGACGGACGGAGAGATTGAGAGAGAAAGGGAGGTAGAGAAAGAGAGAGAGAGAGGGAGAAGGGGAGATGGAGAGGGCAAATGCTCAAGAGCGAGCCAAAGAGAATGGAAAATAACTGGGTTAAAAAGTATTCTGTACATGTGCGCGAGTCATCTTCTTCTCACCCATCCTAAATAAACAGCACAGTGAACTGGGGAGGAGGAGGGGGAAAAACCCAACAAAAAACAACTAGGATAGGAAGCTTCCTTTAAACACGAGGAGAACACTCCCAGCCTCTGAGCCTTTTAAAGAAAGCTCACGGATGAGCAGCCTCGCCCTGTGTGCTCCCTAGAACAAAAAAACGTTGCCGTCTCGCAGAAACCTTGTATCTCCAGATTGACACTTTTTAAACTTTTTTTTTCGTGGTTTTATGAATCAATTAACTACTTCGTCATCCTATAGTGCAGTGGTTCTCAAAGTGGATTCCAGGGACTCTCTAGGTTCCTTTAGGGGGGGTCTAAATTGACCCTTACAAGTCTGTAACTCTGACAGTGTACAAATGGAACCAAATGGACCCGTTTCATTTGTACACTGTCAGAGTTAAGGGGAGACCTTGACATTTTAAAGTTTTGAGAACCACTGCTATAGTGTCACACTTGTGAGCTTGTAGATCTGCCATTTATTTTTTTAGATTTTCTTTTAAGTAAAAGTGAAAGTAAATAAGTGTGTCTGTGGGTTTCATAAATATTGAACCAATGAAGAACAAGAGCTTGTGGCTAAATAATAACTACATTGGATCCATTGGAACACAGATTATTTCCCCCCCCCATTTCCTGAAAAGTGATAGTTTAGCTTTTTGCACATACAAGGTTTCTAACCGACAGCGACGAAAAACATCCTTTAGTCACACACGTTACCCTGTGGTTAGCTCTCCCCTGTGCTGGGGGGGCGGCAGGGGGGTACCACCACATCAATGCCTCTCTCGCTCTGTTAACCCATTAAGACAAATACTTGTAGATACTTGTAGATCTGCTATGTTTGAAAAATCGTGAAAATTCGTGGCGAAATCTTGGATTATATATTTTTTAAAGCGAACATTTGTAAAATATTTAGTTCCAGGTCCCCCCAGAAGCAAAGATTTGAGTTACAAATGTCTGCAAAAAAAATCAAATATTTGCACAACTTTTCTTGATTTTTCAGAAATAGCAGATCTACAAGCTCATAGCCGGCACTCGGTGCCGTGCTATGAGCTTGTAGATCTGCTATTTTTGAATAGCCAAAGAAATCTAAAAATGACACACAGATGCGTTCCCGGTCTTAAAGAGTTAAAAAAAAGGAGCCTAGAGGGGTTCTGATGATGTGCTCAGGTTTTAAGTGGCCGGTAAAAAGTTTCACAAGGAGAAAAAAGAGGAATTGAGAGACTTGAGCCACTGTATGTTTGAAACTGAAACGGCTATGTGAGCCGAGCAAAAGAGGTGGATCTGTGACACTGGATAATGCCCTACAGGTGTGTGAGAGGGTGTGTGTGTGTGTGTGTGTGTGTGTGTGTGTGTGTGTGTGTGTGTGTGTGTGTGTGTGTGTGTGTGTGTGTGTGTGTGTGTGTGTGTGTGTGTGTGTGTGTGTGTGTGTGTGTGTGTGTGTGTGTGTGTGTGTGTGTGCACGCTCGCTAAGAGATAGTTGGGGGGCGGCTGTAGTGACTGCCAGCTGCACAATGTCAGCCCTTCCCTTGCCCTCCTACCCCTCAAAAGAATTGGGATAAAGCACATAAATCACAGAGAGAGGTGATTGTGTGAAATATGAAATTGACCCTTAGGGTCTTATTAAGTCAATCTTCATTTTGCACGCACACGCACGCACACACACACACACGGTCGCTTCCTCTCACACAAACACAAAGATAAATGGGTGTACTGGGTACAACACTGTCACTGTAATGTCCATTCTTTCCTTACACTCGGGCATAAACTTGAATGACAGCCCACTCTCTCTCCATTAGGTGTGTGACTGGATCAAACCAAGCTAATCAGGTTGCAACACTCTCGTGTGTGTGTGTGTGTGTGTGTGTGTGTGTGTGTGTGTGTGTGTGTGTGTGTGTGTGTGTGTGTGTGTGTGTGTGTGTGTGTGTGTGTGTGTGTGTGTGTGTGTGTGTGTGTCTCAAATACAGTATGTTTACGCTCTCTCTAGGCAGTATGGGAAACCTTCGCACCAACTTAAAGCCTGGCTACCATGGTAACATAATGAGATGCTAATTGAATGGAGGCCTGTATGGTTGAGCCCTCTGCTCCCCCCTCACCCCCACAGCCAGGCTAGGGCCGAAGCTAATGCTAATGGGACTCACTCAATAGAAGCTCCTTTCTGCTCCGCTCTCTATAAATTAACCTCCCGTGCAACACACACATGCACAGTGTCACACATGTACACACACACACATATAAACCTTAAAAAGAACCTCTCCGGAGCACTGTGCCGATCTGGGCATTGTGTGGCTAGTCAACTTAATTGGTTTAGCCTGAAATCTTTGGCATGCCTTTCTAGTTCTGTTACAACTCCTTTACGTTGAGTTATAGACTGTGAACTCCAACTGGTTTAAATGCTTTGGCAGAAGCATTTAACTTCCGTTGTGTACATATTTCATTGCAGCCTAAACTTGTAAGAAGGTTAAGCAAAAGGCAAAAAATAACTTGCACTCTGCAAGCGAGTAAAATGCTAATTTCATCATTTACATGTGGAATGGAGAATTGGGCAAATAATGTGTGCAAATGAGTGCAAAACGCAACGCATACAGAATATATGATGCATGTAAGTGAAAGTGGTTATGTTTGACCACTTTCCTCCTGGCAGCGGTGTAAAGCGTTACTAATGTTCATAATGAGCCCTAAGCCAGCGTGTGGTGTCCTGCTATGGAAGAATTGTGTGCATGGTAACACCGTTTATACTGCAGTCATACAGCCTAGATGAGTGGTTCCCAAACCTTTTCTGGATCAGGGCCCACCCATCTGACCACTTAATGATCAATCAACCGATTGTGTTCCAGCTTGGATCAATGGAACTAGCGTAGCAGTACTTTACGTTCCTATTTCTCGGTATCACAATGAAGACTTTGACAATTCTTTCGAGGTTGTAAACACACACACACACACACACACAATTGAAGGAACTCTAACCAGGCCAGCAGCCAGTAAACCCTCTACTGTAACGGAGTCAATGGGGGGTGAAGGCTCCGAGAGGAAGGCTGACCTAATAAACTACTAATTACATAAGCAGTAATATCATGTGATATGGTTTGGCCCGGTCTATTGTATGACTCCGTCTCTGTGCAAAACGCCAGCACCTGCTAGATCACTCCCAGCAGCCCCTTATCCTGCTGGATTGTGGGACTGTGCTCACACACACACACACACACACACACACACACACACACACACACACACACACACACACACACACACACACACACACACACACACACACACACACACACACACACACACACACACACACACACACACACACACACACACACACACGTGCGTCTTTCTTTTTTTGGGGGGTAATTTTTCACCACACTCAGCACAAGTCAGTGAAAGTCGGTGATTTCTCTGCGTGCGTTGTGTCCCATGCCTGGCCACCTGGAGTGCAAGGGGCCATTGGTCTTCTTTGGGGACAATGAAAGGCTAGCGACCCTGTGCGCGACGACAGCCCAGCCCACAGGAAGAGCACGCATGGAGGTGACCCCACGTCAAAGGTCAAAGGTCACAGTGATTTCCTTGATGTGAAGAGGGCAATGAGGACACTGTTCCCATGGCAGGAAACCCATAGTGACACACACAGACACAACACACTACCTACGTACGCACACAGGCAAGTGCAAATGAAGACACGTCCGCAACCGCACAAACACACTTTATTTTGTGTTCTATTAAAAAAACTGCTCCATGAGGGTCATAACACTGGACGTCAAGTGGTAAATGTTATGCCGACGTCGCAGTTTAGCTTTCCAACATGGTACTGTTGCCATAAACAGACCCCGGCTCTCATAGGATAAGCCTACATTTACTTCTTATTAGTGGTTAGAAAACACGCCATCAACAAGGCACATGTACTCTCTCTGCCCTACAAACCATCAAAGCGGTATCCGTGCGTGTGTCCATTTGTGTTAACGCATACAAACGCTTTTCATCAAATCCCATTTACCTCTGTGGTGCTTAATGAATTGATAGGCCAGTCGCAGCCCCTTTGCAACAATAACCACCAATCAATCACCTTCCAAGGCAGGAAGTCCCGCACTTGAACCCCTCTCCTACGTGTCACAGTCTTCTGAGCGAGCTCTGTCAACACCTCGCTCTGTATACCCCTATACACCCCCCCCCATGGCATACCATGCATAATGGGAGCCGTGCCCAATCCCTGCCAACAAGGCGATAGAGACAGAGAGGCAGAGAGGGGTGGCACAGTCCCCCCAAAAGGAAGTCTGGGTAATCTCCTGTGGATGCTATTGTCCCAGGGAAAGAGGTGATGATGGGAGCCTGTGTGTGTGTGTGTGTGAGAGAGTGAGTGAGTGAGTGAGTGAGTGAGTGTGTGTGTGTGTGTGTGTGGGGTATGTGTTTGAAGAATAGAAGCGGGATGTTGATGCACAGAGGGTGGCGGGGGGGGGTTGTCATCTGTCAGCGTCTCTGAGCATGACAGATCTATGCACCTGAGGCACATTTTTACAAAAATTGCTTTTTTTTTGCTATAGACCCCTTAACAGACGACGTCACACTGGTTGCAAGCGTCATACCGGTTGCAAATGAAACCCATTCTGTCAGGTCTCGCTAGGGCAGCGCAGCACTAGTCAACACACAAGAGGGGGTCGGGGTGCGCTGAAACCAGCGCACCCCGAAACAACAGGTTGGAAATTGATTGTATGAAACAATCACCTGTGCGTCTGTCCAGTCTCAATGTTGGTAAACAAATAATTGGTCTATACTAAAATTGAAAACGATTATTTTTTTATTAAAATCCATAATCAGATATTTTTTAACCCATTAAGACCTGGAACGCATCTGTATCACTTTAGATTTCTTTGGCTTATTTGCCGCGCTATGAGCTTGTAGATCTGCTATTTTTGAAAAATCTTGAAAAAAAAAAATGTATAGATTTTTTTCAAAAAACTGTTAGGATTAGGATTTAGAAAACATTTTTTGAATCGTCTCAGGTCTTAATGGGTTAATAATCGATTCAATCGATGAACTGTTGTACCCCTAAATGTGACGGAAGGTGGTGGCACAAGAAAGAGCGCCAACTGTCGTGAGTACGGGTGGGGGTAAATGGGGGGCGGTGGGGGGGGGGGGGGGGGGGGGGTGGTTGTGATGGCGTCTCAGAGGTCCAGAAGGGCAACATGAGAGGCAGGTTAATTGGTTCGAGAGACGGTAGGAAGTGTGACCCATCTCTGACTCCTTTAAACACTCTCAAAGGAGTATGAGGCTCTCTCTGTGACGGGGAGGGGGAAGGGGGAAGGGGGAGGCAGCAAGTGTGACAGACACTAATGGGCCTAAATAGCTATATAGGGGCTTCTTTGGGGTGTATCACAAGTATCTTGCATGCGGGTCTACTTTGTGCGTGTGCCTGTGTGCGAGTGTACTTAGTTTTTCTTGAGAAAGGACGCTAGAGAGTGGGTCTGTGTGTGTGTGTGTGTGTGTGTGTGTGTGTGTGTGTGTGTGTGTGTGTGTGTGTGTGTGTGTGTGTGTGTGTGTGTGAGTGTGTGAGAGAGAGAGAGAGAGAGGGGGAGAGAGCGCGTACACACGGATGTTTACGACAGAGAGGGTCTCTGACACATGCATACAGGGTAGAAAGAGAAACAGATTGGCAGGAGGAAGAGAGAAACCAGTTGGGCCCCAGCTAGGGGGCCCCTCTTTCTCTCTCTCTCTCTCTCTCTTTTTCAGTATTCTAAGAATCAGCAGAGAGACGTCATCCTGCTTTGGGGCATCTGGTTTCCATCACTCTGGGTTTCTTGTCGATGCTCCGTATATATACAGCCATGGGAGAAGAGATCATGTCTGTGGTATGTGCTTCCTATATGCTGCACGTGGCGCTCACGTGAACATGACAATTCCACCAGGGATGGGGGACTTCAGTAAGGAACTCCATATTTGGACATCAGTGGATCGATGGGACTGTGGATCTGAGATTATGAATCCATAAAATGTAAACTTTTCACACAAAAATAATATTCAAAATTGTGAAAAATATTAGGGGATAGACTTATTTGGCATACTGGCAGTGTGCACAAGAAATTTGGCCTGATCGGTCCAGTGGTTGGCGAGATTATCCCCGGGCAGACAGACTCACAGACGGGGGCCGTCGGCCTGGCAGAGATAAAAAGGATTGCGTACCCCTGGGACATTCTTAATCATGTAACGGCAACCGAGCCTTTGGCATTTGACCTTACTTCACCATCTTGCTCAATGATTCCCAATCCACCACATTCCTAATGTCTAAATTATGTCCCGTTTCTCATTAAACCGCACGTGCTGCTCCTTGGTACATTCGAACTGCAAAATTAATGATAAACATAGCATGCTGTTGGCCAACTCTAATCAACGAACCAAGCCTAATAAAAATTATTGCTTTAATCTGAACGCATGATATAAAAACAAAAATGATACATTGGGTCAGATTTCAGAGGTTTTCGGGATACTTGAGGTTTTAGCGTAATCATAAATTAACGTAGAACAAATGAATCACTATTTGAACGGTTCCACCAGTTTGAATGGTAGTGCACAGGACAGCAACGCACACAGGTGACAGCTAAACTTTGGGCCGTTCAAGCGTGTCCATGTGAGACACAGTCGGCTGGCTACACAGTGACTTCCTGACATAACAATGAGAAAGTCGCTGGCGCTGCTGGTGTGAGACACGTTCCGCTCCACAACACAACGCCATGCAGACACGGGACTCCCTCTTTCTTTGGTGTTTCGCCCCAAATGGGCATGGTTCTATGCCTAAACCTAACCCTAACCTCACAGAAAATATGCCTTGACCCAGTGGTTCCCAAACATTTTTGGTCATGACCCAAAAGAGAAATGTTATGTCTTCCCAGGACCCAAACGAGTGAAAATAGCCCATATACAAGATCACAACGCGTCGCATCGCTTGTAGATCTGCTATTTTCACTAATTCTAAATTAGTATTTTTTTTAATGTATTTGTTAATGGAATTTAGATAAGAGTAATAAAAAAAAGTTCGTCCACGACCCACTGTTTGGGAACAACTGCCATAACCTAACCTCAAAGCCACGCCCACCTGGGCGAAACACTTGGGAAAGAGGAGAGTCCGATGCAGACACACTTACAGGAACCAGATGAAAAAGGAACCCCACCCTGCTCTTTCCCTTCATGGCTCTTAATTGTAATCAGTTGGGCCATCACTGACTCTTTCTCTCCCTGCCTATCTTTCTGCCTCCCTCCCCATAGTAGACACAAAGCCCGGAAGGAAGCTATGATGGAGGACCAGAGAATGGCCACTGAGCTGTATTATAGGTCGGTCAGAGGAAACACTCAATATGGGTTTCCTTCAGACACTGCAGGGACGTACGTGACAGTCAGGTCTGGGGAACCGGCCAATGAGAATGAAATGATGTGCAATGGTAACAGTATGTGAAATATTTGACCGAAAAACAATATTTGTGTCCAAGTATTTGCAGAGGCCCTGGGTTGTGAAACCCAAAGAAATGTCTGGAGGACTGCGATATTTGTCAATTGCTTTTAATAGCGTTTATAAATGTTCTTTTGCTATTGTGTAATGTGTAGTGAGTCAACCCGTATTGGTGGTAGGCATCAAAAACACTAAAGGGCCCTCCACTGTCTGACCATCCAATTCCTTACTTTTAGCCTTTCAAATTGATGTGTTGATCAGTGGAGGGGGTTGACTCCGATAAAGACATTGTTTTATAAATGAGGATTTCACCCTAAAAATGGCGGCACCATCTTTTGTAAGCAATGGCCTTCGGCTGGCTAACAACTTCAGAAATATTCTGCAGCATGTTGTCCTTATATTCTTGCAAGAGAAACCGACCATTATATGAACCCATCATGTCTAGAAAATTAGGAATGCGTGACTTGGCGATAAGGCCAAAATGTCAAGTCATATTGCCACAACATACACTGTGACATTCCTTTTCAGGAAAAGATATTTTCAGGAAATTGACAGAGTGCAGCATACATTCAAAATGGTCTGTTTCATTGGCATGTCATTTGAATTTCTTCATAATCATCAGTGTGTTCTTTTTAGGCACAAAAACATATATATTTTTTATTCTGTCTGCCTTTCTCTCATGTTTGTGTATTTTACCTACATGTAAACTGGAGGTCAGAGGCCAACTCACAGACGTTAGCGTTTCATAGGTTTAGTGTTTTCACTGGCTACTTACACAGCACCCCATTCATCCAAGAAGTTAAAGGTTTTTCATCCGTGACACTGACCCCCAGGCTCCTATGGGCAAGGTCGCTGACCCGTTGCACAAGCAGTCACATAAGATACCTATCAATCACATGGACCGCATCTGTGGATGCTTATCTTTCCACCCCAAAGCGCCCCCACCATCCCTCCTCAACCATGGACTCACTGCAAAGGCTAAGTGTGATTCATGTACATGCGATTTGATGTAACCCAGATATAGGCTGCGCTGCACATTGTTTTGACACGCAACAGACACACATTTCAATCTTAGGCAGAGGGATGCTTCACGGTTCCACAGTTTTCCGATACACACATTACGATGATAGATCGCCAATGGGGGCGCTTACGTACTTTCTGTCTGTCTCCGGTGTGGACACCTCGCTGCTGAAGCCTAGCGACTCCTGTGGGGGGGCAGAGAAGGAGAGACTGCTGTCAGGATAGATTCAATCAAAGTTCCCATGTCACGCCGACACAATAAAATGATAAACCAAGACGTACTGCTTTCTTCTTTTATGCCCATGTTAAGAAGAGAGTGTGAGTTGCTCACCTGTATCTCAGAGCGGAGCTGCAGGGAGGTGGTGCTGGCATCCAGTTTCTCCTGAGATAGAGAGAGAAAATGTTGGCGTTTAACGACAGAAAAAAGAATTGCGCATACAACAGTGTTTTGTTTAGTTTTTCCCACACCGTTCCCACATCACAGGCTTATATTAAGTTTATAAAGAAATCTAAAATACTGGTTACAGGTTAACCAATTTAATCTACTCAGGCTATTTGAAAATAGCCCATCTACGAGTTCACTGCGCGTCACAACGCACAATGAGCTTATAGATCTCCTATTTTTTTAAATGAAAATGAAACAATCAAAAATGTAGAACATTCTCAGAAAATGTGTCATTTCTTTTAGAAATGTAGAAATGATAATGACACACATAAGGATGACAGGGTTATTAATTGGCTGCAATAACAATGGAAGACACAGATAGATATATACCTGCTCATCAAGAAAAACAAACAAACGCACGTGTACACATTATCAACACACCCAGAGACACACTAATGTCTGCAACACGTGTTGAGTAATGAGTATGTCAAGTCACGCTTGAGGCGCTCAAAAACCGGCAACACTTGTTTTAACTGTCAGGTAATAGTATGACAGGGTGGTTACCTGACTTTCCGCGAACACAACAATACATGATTAAAATAGCTCATCTGATATCACAAAAGGCAGAGACTAGTAATATAACACACCGACGTCTGTGAGCTCCTCCCTCGTACGACACCTGCGTCACACGTCCTTCTATTTTGCATATATTTGTTTTTATTTCAAGGACACCCAGAGTGTACACACACTTGTACAATCTCAGACCTTTCAGGGTCCATTTGCAACCCCCACAAGGAACCCTGAGGGTCCCTGGACCCCCACTTTACGAGCCAACTCTTTAGAGTACGGTATATAGAATATAACATACCTAACCATGTTTGACAGAACTGAAATGACAACAGATGAGGGCAAACGATGTGGGTGCAGTGTCTGTGAAAAACAAGACTTGAATCCAAAAATGGATATGAGTTATGGCCTAGAATCAAAGCAAACGACTAGAATACTAATATAACCACCACACTGGCCAAAAGCAGTAGGAAAAAAAGCAAAGTTTGTGCTCAAAACATGTTTTCGAGCTTCTCCAGTTCAGAACGATGTCTGTCAGGCCTGTTTTCACAGTTTAGAGAGGGCTGTTGCGTGCATATTATGTCTAAAGCAGCTGTCCCCACGCCGGCCTGGGACTGTTCCACATGCGGCGGAGTGTGAACTGTTTTCTACAGAAGGAGGAGACAGGAGGTCTGGAGAACCACAACAAATCTGGGACTTGGATGTCAACCTAAAACACATGATTTCTGAAAAGTCAAAGAAACCCCATGCTAAAAATAGCATAGAAGGATTTGGTAATAATGAAAGCACTGCACTTTCATGGTTGTGGGGTTTTGTGTGTTTTTCCTGTAACCTTATTTAGAGCAACAGACAGTGTGTGCGTGTGTATGTGTGTGTGTGTGGGGGGGTTATCCAATGTGAGCATATGTTTGTGTGAGCAGTCTTAACCATTAAGGCCTGAGGTTCCAATTCTACAAATGTCTTCTAAATCCGAACAGTTTTTTGAATAAACTTATGCTGCTATGTCAGTGGTTTTCAAACCTTTTCATGTCAAGGACCCCCAAAATGTATATGTATTTGGCCGCGGACCCCCATCTCAAAATATTTTGTTCCAGGGACCCCCCAGAAGCAAAGATTTGAGTTACAAATGTTCGCTTTAAAAATATATATATTCAAAGATTTGCACACATTTTCTCGATTTTTCAAAAATAGCAGATCTACAAGCTCATAGCGCGGCACTCGGTGCCGCGCTATGAGCTTGTAGATCTGCTATTTTTGAATAGCCAAAGTGTAAAATAATGCTTTTTTTTTAGCTCAAATCTAAAAATGACACAGATGCGTCCCAGGTCTTAATGAGTCAATATACAAAAAGTCATGTGCCAGTGGTATGCGTTTAAATATGGATGCAGGTACAGTATGTCAGAGGTGCTATGTGCTTGTAGCTGCCTCTGCACACAGGCAGACAGGCAACAGGTCTATGGAGCTGTATGCCTGAGGGAATTCCCTTTTCCAGAGCTAACTGCTTGCTCTTGGACCTGGTCTTGTCATTCAAAGACCCGATTGCCTGGGGGGGAAGTAGCTGCTATAGGCAGCCTACTGACCTTGGCCTTGTGGATGTGGAACCACTTGCCATGTGGTAGCATCTGAAACTAGTCCAAACATAGCTGGGGTGACTAGGAGGATCTTTGATGATTCTACAGGCTGTGCTGACACAGTGTCCATCGTATTTATGTCCTGTATGAACATGTATCTCAATATACTGTAACACAATAGACATATATTCTCAACTGTTTGATGGTCATCTTATTGCAATATTGATAAATATGTAGCCTATATGATAATAGTTTTATAATTAACCATTAATTTACTTGTAAGCTACCATGAGGAAGTATTACAACCAGAAAACTGCAAAACCTCCAAAAAGATAAGGGAACATAATATTGCATAATGCTTTAAGGGTTATGACGATGCAACAAATACACACCATGGGAATGAGCTAGCAAAGAAGTTGGCCATTAACCCCTAGTATGCTGTTCATAGGGTCTACTCTAAGCTATCTCAGAAATGTTTATAAGAAGGCTAGCTGTCTGTAGTCACCTCAGGTCATTACAAACCTTTATCCTTTAAATATTCTGAGTGTCTTTTGAGGATGTGCAAACATCATGGCAGTTCTTAAAATCTACTTCCCAAAGCTGTGAGGAAAAAAAAACGCTGACTGAAAAGGAGTTCCCACTACCTCTTTCACTCTGACTCTGTGGCCTTGTAATTAGGGCAGCCAGCCACAACAGAGATATTCTCATGCTACAGACAGACACTGATGTGGTCATTAGTTTCGTTTAGTAAAATGAGATGTCCCTTCGCAATCGATCCGTTATGCAATGGAGTGCGACAATAAACAGGGCGAGAGCATTGGGATCTGAACCCAGATGCATGCCATATTATGGATGAATTACAGTCTCAATGGGGCTGTAATAGACTTGTAATAGAGGTTTTGTATCAAGTTAATTTCAACAATAAAGTTGACTTGATACAAAACCGTCTAAAGTGTTCTGCTGAACATAGATGTTTCTCATATGGGAGAGAATCTCAGTTTTATGACGGCCAAGGCTGAGGTTTTCTGACATGTGGGAGTAAAGGCCGATATGTGCTCAATTCAGAACAGGCTTCAGTTCAGACGTGTTTGAAGGGTTCTAAAACCTCCTCTCAAGTGGGGCGGTGGGGTGATGCAGGTCAAAGTCACTCCCCAATAGATGTCTGAATGTACAGCCCACCTCTGTGGCTGGGAACTGGAGAGGAGTGCTGCGAAATTCACACAACAACTTCTGGCAAGGCACAGGGTCAACAGCAGAGAGCTATTGTACACTTTAAGCAATGGGGAGAGAACTGCAGTTGCTGAAGTTAAAGGTGGATCTATCAAGGCTGCAGGTCTTTATAAAGTCCTTCCACAATTCTGATATCTTGCAACCACAATAATGAACAAAGATTCAAGCAACACAATAATTTTTAGTGTGTGTGTGTGTATGTGTATGTGTATGTGTATGTGTGTGTGCGCGCGCGTGCGCGCGCGTGCGTGTGTGTGTGTGCATCTGAGGTCAAAGCCTACAGTAGCAGGAATTTCTTTCAGCCTAGTCTATCGTATCGTATCACAACATATAGATAGCGTAATCTGAAAGCCATTTGAGACACAACATATAGATAGAGTAATCTGAAAGCTGAAGAGACAAGACATGTTGATTGGTTGGTGTGCTCGGCATGGTGTTCTAGGACGGAGCAGTGAACATCAGCCATGGAGTCAGAACAGTGATTCCATACCAGGGGGGCCAGGCGGAAACAGCCTGTGAGCAGATAGGTACGGCATTATCAGTGCAAGACGACAATGCTGTGGCTGATGACAAAGCAGCATCATCACAAAGGATGAATCTGAGCTGGGCTTCCCTAACACAGGGCAGGAAAAGGAAGGTGTTTTTTTTAATGACATTATCATCAGTTTTATCACCACACCCAGAGCAAAGGATGGCGTCTAGCCTACAGGAAACTGCCTTTACATTTGTACCTGGACTTAACGATTCATGCTTGCTATTTGTCTGTCATTAAATGTTTCGATTAATTGAGTACGAGGGACCCCGATGGAAACAAGCCATAGGCTTTCTTGGGTTTAAAATCCTCTTAGCAGACCTCGTATTGAACTGTACTTTCCTGTGCTTTTTTTTGTGCAAACTGCTAATAAAGTATTCAATCAATCAAATCACAATGACTTTACCTCAATTTCCTTGAACTGGGCTCGGACAAGGGTGTAGCCTCGTACCGCGTTAAGCTAGTAGTGAGTGACTCTGATGTTTATGGGGACTTAGTCAGAGGTGACATAACACCTTTAAGAGACCATAGCCCACAGGTCATGTGAGTAACTTAGGACACTTAAGCAAGTGCTGAGAAGGCTAAAAGCCTCAAAATTAGCCAGAACCCTACACTTATCACAACGGTAATCACCAGAGTCCAGACAGCCATGACTGACGCTACTGAGACAGTCTAGTCTGGCTTTATCTTGGAACTTTACAGTAACTTTAGATTCATTTAAGCAACAAGCCCCATCGTGCGCCCCGTGTCTACATTTATCTGTTAAGAGCATTCAGTTAAGCAGAGGGAAGGGACCGGAAGCTTTTTTTGGGGATGTAAATCAAGAGAGGGCGGAAGAGCTCCCTGACAATTTGTCCGTCCAGGGGAATTCAGTGAGTCCCTTAAGTCAGAGAGCAGGTACCTGTCTCTGTGGTCATAAAAACATTATTTACACAGAGACCTACAAAGCAGTGGGTTGGTCCATGCATGTTGCGCTGCCTGCAAGGTGCTGGATGAAATCTTTGCTATACGGCTGACAGTATGCGTTTCTCTGCTTCAGTGAAACAATACATTGCCGTCCATCCCTTATAGGCAAGCAGAGCTTAAAGAGTTATTATGCATGCGCCCACATTATTCAATGTGGGTGCACATATAATAATGCACACAAGGACAAAGACGGAGAGGCGCCACACACCCAGGTGCAGGAGAGCGTGCACCCCCCCTCTCCCCATGTGCACATACACACACACACACACACACACACACACACACACATACAACCCTAACCCACACAAACTTTCACAAAGGTGGTGTTTGAAGTCTTAAGCTATCAGATCCTCTTTGATGACTGCTCCAGTCTGCTGTGACAGAGAGTGATATGCGTATCTCTCCATGGGCACTGAGCCCACTGGCTGTAAAGACTGCCAGTGATGATGTACCACCGCTACTGCCTGGTAAATGCTTAATGCACACAGAGAGACTCTCACGCACAGGCACGCATTGCAGACATGCACAAAGGCACACATATTCGTATACGTACGCACTTGCTCTCACTCAACACACACACACACACACACACACACACACACACACACACACAGCCTCCACTTCTGCAGATAGAGGCCCGAGAAATGGAGAAGGACACAAAGCGTCTCTGTGTTCCTCCTACTCTTCCTCCTCTCCTCTTTCTCCTCGTCTATGCCTGCCATCTCAGAGTGGGGAGGGGAGGGAGGGAGGGAGGGAGAGTGTCAGGAGGATGGGGGAGATTGAAGAAAGACAAACAAATAAACCCACATCCCCTTTTCCCTTTCAGCGCCGATCTGTGAGATGAATTTGTTGCGAGCTCAGGATGCGGAGAGAGAAAAATCGCGTTGAAAAAACATGATTCCTAAAAAGGTAAAAGTCGGGTTTGTCTCCGACTGACTGCCGCATCAATAACGGAGACAAAAAAAAAGTGGGTTGTTTTGAAGTTGAGCTGCAGGGGTGAGAGAGAGCCAACTCCACTCTGAAATGGTTTCAGAGAGAATTTTTAACCAGTGGGTGTTGCGTGTGTGTGTGGGTGTGTGTGTGTGTGTGTGTGGGGGTGTGTGTGTGTGTGTGTCCATGCATAAAATGTAACTTAGTTTTCACTTTTGCACACTCCCAGAGGGAGAATGCTATCCTTTATGTGAACTTTTGAAAACTAGTGCGGTGCTGAGATCAGCTGAGATACTGCCCTACTTACCCTGGATCACCACACATGAATGAGTGTTTATGAGTGAATGCATGTTTTCTCTTTGTAGATGTCTACAAGGCTATCTGTGTGTGTGTGTGTGTGTGTGTGTGTGTGTGTGTGCGCGTGTGTGCATGTGCGCGCGCGTGTGTGTGTGTACGAGTGTGGCTCCCTGATTGCTTATGCGTGACTTTATAGAAGGGGTCAGAGAGGGAGAGTTCTGTCTAATGAGGATCACGATGTCTGTAGACAGAAAGGAAACGATTTCTGCACACATTACACACATCAAACCCTTCTGTATAGCTTCTGTGCAACTGAATGCTTTCCAGCATTAATCCAGAGGCTACAGTGATATTTTCAGGACCAAATGAAGAGTGTTAATGAAAGGGAGTGGTGTGAAGTTTTATGCCAGAGAGTGGAAAAACAGAAACAACTTTGTACGAAAACAACTGCAGTGCCCACCAAATGTGAGCGATACCGCAGCGGTATTACTGCCAGGCTTAGCCGCAGCATGAGTAGGCGCATATTTAGTCAACGTAGAAACACAAGAGTATGCCACCTGGTCGAACTGGGCGAGTATGGGTGGGCACTGGGGGCTGGGCACTCTCTGACGTTGGTAGGCAGTGACTAATGCAAATGTGTTGAGATATATTATCATGGCACAAGGACCGGCCGGAAAAGCCAGATGCAAAGACGGGAGGTGGTTATAGTGGAGGAACAGGACCTGGATCCAACTGACTTTTAGAACCACACACACACACACACACACACACACACACACACCCACAGAAGCAGGAAATCCAGGTTTTGAGCAGAGGGGAGCAGGGTCGACCACAGTCTGCCATGCCACCCCTGAACTGCAATGTGGGCTAGTCCATTTATAGGAAAAACACTCTCAGCCTTACTCAAACAGAGTAACACCTCTATCCGTTTCCTTTCCAGAAGGGCTTGAGTGAGTTAGTCAGAGTGTGTGACTGCGTGTGCATGTGCGAGAGAGATGAAAATGAGTTTCTCTGTGCACACGCCAGTGTAGTACGTCTACAGCGTAAGGCGTTCCTAAACCAACATCCCTTGAGGAATGTCATTGTTTTGGTATTTGAAGACAAATACCAAAGTTATTACAAATTGCAAATGGCGGGGTCACAACCTCCCCAGTGCTGACTAACAAAGCACATAATGAAACTGTAAATATACAAGCAAGTTCTACACAAGGGTTAGGCCAACAACAGAACCGTGCCAACGTACATACGATGAAGATCTAACGGCAACAAATGGCCATGCACTCACTAGAGGCTGCTAGGTGGAAAAGCTTTAAGGTAGAGAGGACAAACAAACAGCCTGCATGTGCAGCCGGCTTTTTGCCTCTCCACGCGCTGCAGGGCCCAAACCTGTTGAACTAACCCACTTTCTGCAAGCAGACCTCACGCGAGCATTATTATCCCATCATCGCAAAACCCTGCTCCTCAACCTCACGGCAAAACAACACGAGAGCATGTCTGAACTGGAGGCCTGCAGAGGCCCAGCCAAGGCAGGCTGACAGGCCCCTCAGCTAGAAACCATTACTGGTGATTCACAAGGCCAGCAGATCACCAGGACAAAAGTGTTCACCGTCATCAAAGCAGGTAGTGCTGTCACTACTTGTAGGACTTTGGAAGTGGGTTTAATCTTTCTGTAGTGTACACACATCTGGAGTGTTAATTTAACTCTCAGAGTTAAACTAACTCTTTCAGAGTTGAATTAACCCTCAGGATTTTACTGTACATCCAGCATTTCGTCAGATTTCCTGAGGCCATGCAACAATGTGCATGCTTTTTACCCTACAGACACAAATGACCAAATGATCCATAGCATTGTATGTCCTGCTCCTCCTCCCTTATGTACCTCTGTTCTCTGCAGGTGATGCAAATATCTGGCTGATCTGGCTGGAGGGGCTTCTCTCCATGGCTATTCATTCAACCAACCATAAAGTCTCTGCATGCCTCTGAGATCACCCCTGTAGGCTTAATCTCCATGTTTGGCTTTCCTCTACATGGCCAACACATGAGAATGCCACAGGGTTCAAAGAAATTGTCTGTTGCTTTGCGGATAGGCAGGAAGAAAGCAACTACAAAGATTTTACAGGCATTTCATTATGGTAATTTCATGGTCTCTGTATTTTATATTTAAATGTGTGTACCTTTTTATGGCAGAGTCTTTTAACAGAAACTGCACTCAAAATGGAGAAGTAGTTGGCTCCAAGCGTGATTTGCTTAAGGATTTGAGGGATGACATAAAAGGGAGATCAGGATGACTGGCATTCAAGAGTCAAGAACTTCACCTCTCTAGATGAGTGTTGCCTCTAACAAGTGGCCCATCATTCAAAACCTTATTGTCACTTAAAGCATAACATTCTAAGAGGCAAAGGAGCTGAATGAGAACAAGAATACAATGTATCCTCCTATAAGTGGCCCAAAAATGTTAAACTTATGATGCAAATTTGATTTGATTTGAAATGGTTAGGTTTAAAATATGCAAATTGTACAACTTCATTTATTCAGGGTGGGTTTGTTGAGCATGAGTGCTCTTTTTCATCAACACCCTGCTTCACGCTCACACAGTTACACACATTCACACCTGGGAGCTGCCCAGCACAACCACACTCGCATACTGTTGGCCACTGAGCAGTTGGGGGTTCAGTGCCTTGCTCAAGGGCACTTCATCAGTGGGTGTGTTGAGGGAATATTTTTCCTGCTGATCAAGGGGATCAATCTTTGTCATTCATAAGCACACACACAAGGTAGGAGTCATTTACATACATTCAAAACAATTTAAAACAAATTGTAAATGCTAGGGATGCACTATATTGACATTTTATATATCCAATTATCGAATAACCGATTATTTCAATGGTCATATCGAGCAATACCAATAACGATATTACAATACAACCAGTTACCACAAGTAGGGTTTATTGTTATACTGTGACTGTGATGCTGGGTGCAGATAAAGATTTCCAAAACAAATACTGCTATGGCCTTATTATTAGTCCTACTGAACACTATAATCTATTTCCAAAGGCTGGATTTAAACAAGCTGCGATACACAGGTATAGAAGTGCAGTAACTTGGTTTTAAACTATTGTGTCTTGATCTCTCACTCCTTTTTGTCTCCTCGTATGATGAAGCTGAAGAGTCATGTCAAATTTGTCACTTTCAGAGACTTGTCTCCTGGTAGGTTAAACACAAGCTGTTCTTCAACCAACGCATCAACGTAGTTGGCATATCATTAATGTGTCATCATATGTCCAATACAATAATACATTTTGAGTAATTATCAGCCGATACCGATATATTGTGCATTTCTACTAAATGCCAAACTTAATCAAAAGCCTGCCTCTATGCCAGACAACTTCATGGTCTGTCACCTAAAATAAAAGATTTGTATAGTTGCTGAATTATCACTTCAACTATAATACCAGTACTTCCACAAATGAAGGCTTAACTGTCACGGACCCCAATGGGCTATACCTACAATAAGAACCAGCTAACTCTGGTTCTCTATAGAAGACATAGAGACACTGCGTGATACAGATAATCCATGGGTCTCATTCCCAAAGGGGATGTTTATTTAACCCTTTGTGTCCCTGCTGCCCGTAGAACTAACATGAAGACTCGTAGAGGACCAGCCTTATGGAAGGTTGGACAGGAAATGGGTACGCTGATAGCCATCGTCCAGAGAGCCTCCATCAGCGACTCTTAATGGAGCCGCGTTAAGAGAGCCCCACGTCTAAACAAAACAGAGATCACCATCACTGGTCCAACCGGGTTAGGGTTGGGAAGTCTTGTTAAAAAATAAAACAAACTCAAGGACAATGTTTCATCCCATGAAGTGTTGATGTTGATCACGGAATTGTCTTAACCCATTGAGACCTGAGAGGCCGATTCTATTTCTAAATCCTAACAGTTTTCTGAAAAATGTATGTTTCTCTGTCAGTGGTCTTCAAACTTTGTCATGTCAAGGACCCCCAAAATGATATGTATTTGGCCGCGGACCACCCCCCCCCCATTTCAAAATATTTTGTTTCAGGGAACCCCACCAGAAGCAAAGATTTGAGTAAAAAATGTTTGCTTTAAACATTATATATTATATATTCAAACATTTGCACCAATTTTCACGATTTTTCAAAAATAGCTTGTAGATCTGCTATTTTTGAATAGCCAAAGACATCTAAAATGACACAGATGCGTCCACGGCTTTAATGTGTTAACAAGGAAGACGAAGGCCAAAAAAAAAAGAAGAAACAAAAGAAACAAAAACAGCACCCTAACAAAAAAGCATTTAAACCGTAACCTTGAAGCTAGATCAATAGAATGTTTTAGAGAACAGAAAGTGAAACAGGATATTCTGGGATGTGTTCAGGGGGCAAATCCCTAGGGGTGTGTGTGTGGTCAGTTCAACAGTAAACTAGCCCCGTGGCCAGTCTGTCAAAACTGCCCTCTGAGCCCCTGCGACAGTTGAACCTCACAGGTTAACCTTCAGCCTCGCTCGACGTGAAGTCCAGGCTATACCACACGGTCCACTGTCAATGTGCAGCTCAACCCCGTCTCCACTTGACCCCATAGTGGTCAGGGAAGGTCACCCGCTAATGTGAACTTTGACCCACTGGGCCATCTGCCCCCCCTGGCCCGGATTTGATCCCCGGGCGACCAAGTAACTAGGGGTTAATGGTGGGAAAAAAAGGTCCATTTCAGTGAACGAACGATTTCGTTCACGTTCACGGCAATGATTCGTTCAAATGATTCGTTCACGTTCTCGTTCAGTAGCGCTATTTTCTAGCGTTCCAAATTTACTCGAGTAAAAGTACAAAAGTATTGGCATCAAAATATACTTAAAAGTACCAAAAGTAAAAGTACTAACATATTTGAAAATAGCCGATCTACAAGCTCACAACTGCGACGCGTTGTGAGCTTGTAGATCGGCTATAAAATAGGGCTGAAGTGGTTTTATAATGTGAATGTATGTTTTATAATGTGTGTAAAACACCATCGCGGGAGCGTTTTTTTTATGTCGCCCATCCCCTCCCCCCGTCCTGTGTACGGGGGGAGGGGATGGGGGGCATGGACGATAGCGTGAACGCAACAGTTTCAGGAAGTGAACGAGCTCGTTCACGCCAATGAACTGGTCGATCATGAACGACACATCACTACTAGGTTAGGATAGGATAGGATAATTCCTTTAACAGGTCCGTTCATGAAAGTCCTTGCGGTCTTGTTTCCAATGAGGACCTGTGAGCAATTAGGGGTTAAGAGTCTTGCTCAGGGACAAATTTCATTTCATCGACACATTTGCTGGCCTGGCCTGGAATCGTACCTGGGGCAACCAGGGCCTCTGGCTCCCTAGGCGGGCTCACTAACCACTCAGCTATGGCCGCCCCTAGTCTGCTACAGGAACAGGGGGGAGGAGAAGTGAGAGGATTGAGGCATTGACGTGAACCGTTCAAAATAGAACTGGACTATAGAAAATGAAACGAGAATAGAGAGACGAGGGAGAAATAATAACCGGAAAGTCGTGAGATGACCCGATAGCAGAAGTACTATACCGTGTCCTTTACGGAATGACAGGTCCTTTCCCTGAAGGCCACATCCATCCCCCCAGAGAGTACTCCCAGCTAAATGCCACAACCATCCGTCTGGACTTACTGGCATTTTGACCTTCTCTCTACCTCTAACTGCTATTGGTCCTCAGGGAGATGGCTGGATGAGACTGGCTGGCAGCCACTGAGCTTCTAGACACACTTCGTGAGACACACAATAGTCCTTCTCCTACATCTCTCTTTTCTCTGTCTTGCCTGTCTCTGTCTCCGCGTTTGTCTCTCTGCCCATGTTTCTTTCTTAAACTCTCTTTCGCTCACCCCGTGCCAGTTTTCCACCAGATATTGAGATATTTGTGCCACAGACTTTTTTAAGACAGGCTGTATGAAGGTATCCAGGCTAGAGACACATGACACCAGACCAGTGGGGAAAAAAACAGAGCAATGGAAGCTGGCAGGCGAGTTGTAAGTTCATAAGCACCCTTTAGTTATATGATATTACAACACTATTGGCCCAAGGCAAAAGAATTTGGTCTTATAACCTACTTTTTTTACCCTGTCATCAAAGCAGTACAGCAGTGAAAAAAAAAAATATTTCACTTTTTATCCCCACCAAAAACTAATTTTGGAAAGGGGCTGAGCTATGGCACCTGAAAAATCAATGTAGCAGCTGATTTATGTCGGGTTCCTCCTTCTTCTCTTCCTGTCGGGGGCTGTGAACAGGGTTGCCATATCTGCTTATTATAATTTCCCCGCAAGATTTTATTTGAAAATAGCCGATCGCGACGCGTTGTGAGCTTGTAGATCTGCTATTTTCAAATAGCTGATGTATATGTCAAAGTGCTCATGTGGCCCATAGTTTTCGTAGATCTGGTTGCTTGTTTCTCTCACAGAATCTGGCAACACTTGGCTGTGAATAAGCTGTTGTCTGACCCCAGATATTTTTGCATGCTCTCCTTTGCTCCTAACACTTCTCTCTCTCCTATCTTACATTGCCAAAGCTTTGCAGGGGGGGACAACAGCTGCAGGCTCTCACACTCCTCCTCCTCTCCTCCACCACACTCTCTCCCCCTCTTCCTCCGCCCTTCGTCGTCCTCTAGCTCACATCCTCATCCTCCTATACTGCGCTGCGCGGCTCCAGGCTCCATGCCCAGTCAGCTCCTCTCTCTCTATCTCTCGGGCTCTTCCTCTCCAGGCTGTAAATTCAGCCCCGATTGCTTCCTTTCTCCCCTCCCAGTTTTATCTCCTCAGGATGAAACCTTCCCCGACCCCATAATGTGCCGAGAGGTGAAACCAACGTTATTCATCTACACAAGCAGCCATAAAATGACAAGCAATGGCAGGTGGTAAAAAAAAGAAAAAAGACTGTGAACACCCAAAATATCCCATTAAGGCCTGAGGCGATTCTTAAAGATCTAATTCCCGACAGTTTTTTGAAAAAAATCCAGCAACTTTTTTTTGTAAAGATTTTTCAAAAATAGCGGATCTACAAGCTCATAGCGCGGCACTCGGTGCCGCGCTATGAGCTTGTAGATCTGCTATTTTTGAATAGCCAAAGACATCTAAAGTGACACAGATGCTTTCCAGGCCTTAATGGGATATAGGAGAGCACAAACCAACCATATAGGAACAGATGCAGAGATGCATACATCATTATATTTGATCCATTATCTCATAACTTTAGGAGGCTTTAGGCAAACTCTTTGCCGGAGGGCTGTGAGAACAGGATCTCTTGTCGTCAATCATTACGCGGCATAAATCACCTATACGATCGCCATTTAAGCCCTACCAGTCGACCCAATGAAAAGCAGATGGTTTGTCATGCGAACGGCCCATAGGCAGATAAGCTCCTTTAATGACTTGTCTATATTAACTGCTACCTCTCCGCTGGAAAATCAGCAGGTGATGTAATGACGGACAAAGATGAACAAAGATATTTTGGGTTGAGGATAAATTAAATGAGAGGAAATATGTCACTGGCCTCTGCTTGGCAGAAAGCTTGAGTCAATTCTATTATAGTAGAATTTTGTGGGGGGGCAGCTCTGAATGCATCCTCCTGACAGCTATTACTATTATTATACTTTTCACAGTTAACTTGTCAAAGCACTGAGTAGAGTAGCTCTTAGGCAAAGGAGTTCGCAAACTTTTCCTTGGCAAGAACCCCCAAATAGCCATAGACAGGCACACAAATCTTGTGTACCTGTCTAAATATTTTCATATGGGGGTCCGCGGCCAAATACATATAAATTTGAGGGTGCTTGACATTAAAAAAAGTTTGAGAACCACTGCAGTAGCACCTTAGTATGTATGAGAGCACGCTGGATTTCCTCTGGCTACACACAGTAGCCTATTGTGACATTGTTTGCTACTCCGCCGGAGTAAAATAAAAGATTCTACTCTTGCCAAAGCCGTCGCTCATTGGTAGAATTAAAACGCTAAGATGTTTTATATATTATAAACACGAAAGGATGTTTCACTATTAACAAAGCCATAGGTGATTTATAGTTATAGCGTTCAAATCTTTTTTTTTTTCAATCCTCAGGCTCTTAACTGTACTAGTGTGTGTGTGTGTGTGTGTGTGTGTGTGTGTGTGTGTGTGTGTGTGTGTGTGTGTGTGTGTGTGTGTGTGTGTGTGTGTGTGTGTGTGTGCGTGCGTGCGTGCGTGCGTGCGTGCGTGCGTGCGTGCGTGCGTGCGTGCGTGCGTGCGTGCGTGCGTGCGTGCGTGCGTGCGTGCGTGCGTGCGTGCGTGCGTGTACAGAATGGCCCTCTCTGGCAGCACCAGAGGCATTCTTCCATACCTTTACTTGCAGCTTGGCAACCAAAGCGGGGTGCCCCACTACCCTATATCCTGGTGAATGGACTGGACCCCCTGAACACCCATCGACACCCAGAACACGACGACACCCATTCAGAGTCCAGGGAATCGAAAAAAGTAGCCTAACTCACACTCGTTCACTTGACAGCCTTCCCAGGCTGTTGGCGAAGCTTTTGGAAATTACACCCTATAAAAGCTACAAGACTGGGGGATTTTCTTTCATTGAGAAAGGACTTTCTTATTATCATTTTGATATAGACCGTGCGTGTGTGTGTGTGTGTGTGTGTGTGTGTGTGTGTGTGTGTGTGTGAGAGTGGTGGAAAGTAACTAAGTACATTTACTTAAGTACTGTACTTAACTCATTGAGTGCCAGAATTGCCAGAATAATTTTTTTGTACTTTTACTCAAGTAAATTTTTTATTCCAGACTTTCACTTGTAACAGAGTACTTTTACATTGCAGTATTGATACTTTTACTTAAGTAAAACATTCAAGTACTTTTTCCACCACTGGTGTGTGTGTGAGTAAAAAGTACCATATCGAGCTCCTGCGAGACGCGTCGTTTGCGTAGCTCCTCCATGCGGTCGCCGACGTCACTGAAGCAGGTGTTGTAGTACTCTGAGTACTCTTGGGCAAGGTCATCTATGTTTCCCAGAGAACCATCCTGGGCAAAAGGGAAGACAACAAGAGAAGCAATGGTTAGCCAAAACAACTACGGTCCAGCCACCGTAACAGAATGTCTCTCAGGAAACGAAGCGTTCTTCTTCACAGACAGCAGATAGATCTTAAGGAACACGCAGAAACCTCTTATCTCCGCATTCTAACCTTTTGTGTTTTTTTCTTAAACTAATGCCCTACTTGATCATAAAACAGCGTCACAATAAAGTATCAAAAGTAGCAGATCTGTAAAATGACACATCAACTGAGACTCCAGGAAACACAAATGGAAAATAAATGGACAAAATGGATAAACCAAAAGAACTCTAAAGGGAACCGAGAGTGTGGGAGAGACATCTGAAACACAAAAAAATAATAATTATGAAGAAGTGACTTTGTAGCGAAACGATACATAAGTGAACAGTTTGTCGGTTCAAAACGTTTTTTTTTGTTTGGGTTTTTATGTTTTTCTTTCCTTTTGGGTATTGTTACATTGTGTCTTTCTTTCTCTTTTTCTTTTTATGTGATGTGCATTGTATGTTTGTGTGTTATAAAAAAAAAATCACACCCAGTGTGAAGAGAGTGGTGCCTTTGAATTAGTGTAACTGGTTGCATCCTTGTGTTGCAATCAGCTGCAGCTGTTGAGGCCATGCTCAAACGGACGGACCCACACACACGGTCAAGTGTAGGAGTGGCTGGCACCACTCAAAAAGGAATACAAATTCTAAGTGACAAAAAAAACTGTAGTAGATCTGCAAGCTCGAAACTTTTGGGTTTTGAGCTTGTAGATCTGCTACTTTTGCCATTTTTTAATTTGAATCCTGAAAAGTAACAGTTTTGGATGAGGTTTCCACCCGACAAAGACGATATGCAGTTACCGGTACATCCAAAGCAACAATTTATTCCCACAGCTCATCCATACAGGCGCTCAAGGCCCAGAAGTAGGAGCTTGATCAAATAAGGCTATACAGTCTAACAAGCCCACTAACCGTACTGTCTCAACACCCGAGAGGCACAGCTTCATAAAAACCACGGTCACATATGGAAGTAATTAGAAAGCATATGAAAGGCGCCAACTGTACTGGCAGGCGTGCGGTCGGGTAAATCAGGCATCGCACAGTATGGTGGTGCAGATAAATCTAATCACTCACACACACCACTTCCTCAGGTTGAGTGATATTAGTGAAATGACTCATTACGGCTGCTGGCCACGGCTTGTCCCACAAGGTAAAATGTATCAGTGTGCATGTGCATGATGCCACTAAGTAACTCTAAGGCTTGTTTTTCAAGTTTCAAGAGATTTATTGTCACAAGGATGAAGGATGGACGAGTACATGCACTGTGAAAAACTTAGGTTGGGGTACTCCATAAAACACAATAAAAACAATACATAAATAACTTGAATAACGTTTTTTTTCCCCCTTCAAGATTCAACAGATGTATTGTCACAAGGATGTACGAGTTCATGCACTATGAAAAACTTAGGTTGGGGTACTCCATAAAACACAATACATAAATAACTTGACTAAAGTTTTTTTTTCTTTCCTTCAAGATTCAACAGATGTATTGTCACAAGGATGTACGAGTTCATGCACTGTGAACAATCACTCACTTTTCACGAGTGATAAACAAAAACGTGGGCTGACTAACCACTGTTCGGCTTCCGCCATCCTCTCAATGCAAACACAAACCTAAGAATAGCTCTCAATAAAAAAAGGTCTCTCAGCCAAGTATACAATAGATTGGGAACATGGCTCTTTTCCTGGGTTCGGTGTACAGTACATTGAGGCCTATAACACGGATGCCCTTTACCTCTTGACATTCTACAAACTGTATAAACCAAACACACACTTCCTGCTAGATGTGGTTGCGTTCACCACTGGTTCCTGTCTTTGTGTGGATGGCATGTGTTTAGGATCGAGAGAGGAAGCTAACCTCCAAATAAAAATGAGATTATTCAACAGAATGCTTCTTGAAGATAATGCTGAACAAACAGTTTTTAGTTAAAGGAGCACTTTAACCCATTTACTCCTGAGGCCGATTCTACAAAATGTCTTCTAAATCCTAAAGGTCCTTACACACCGGGGCGATTTTTTTCATGCGAATAATACGTTTTTTTTTTAAAACCTTATAAAGTCAATGCAAGATTCCACATCAGTTTCGCGGAGCGAAAAAAGCGTCTTTTAATTATTCCGAATTTTGCGTATATTCGCATATTCGCCGGTGTGTAACCGCCTTAACAGTTTTCTGAAAAACGTATGTTTCTATATCAGTGGTGCTCAAACTTTTTCATGTCAAGGACCCCCAAAATTATGTGTATTTGGCCACGGACCCCCATCTCAAGATATTTTGTTCCAGGGACCCCCAGAAGCAAAGATTTGAGTAACAAATGTCTGCTTTAAAATACATGTATATATTCAAAGATTTGCACACATTTTCAGTTTTTTTCTAAAATAGCCAAAGAAATCTAAGATGACACGGATGCGTTCCAGGTCTTAATGGGTTAACCTATTTTCAACCTTATCTTCATATAATTGGTCCTCACCAATGTTCATTATAAGATGGTACCATTTCCATCAGCTCAGTCAGAAAGGAGCCCGCCAATGACATCGATGGGGATTCCAAGCTGATAGAAACTATACAACATCTCTCTTGCTGGAAAATTTGCACGCTTGAAGTAGAAGTGGCAAGCCATTCTTCTTCCAACAATAAAAAAAATATGATGAAAAGTTTCAAATCTTAAATTACCAAACCTGCCTAGAAATGATTTCACTGGTAGGCACTTAGGCAGGTTTCTTAACTGTCCACAGTCCACCTCTGAAACACAGGTTGAAATGGGTGAGTGTTCCTTTAAGATAGCATTTATTTTTTGCTACATTGAAACCCGTTCGAGCGACTGACACTAGGTAATCTTGTATTGGTCATTTTAAGATCTAGACATAGAATTTCGAGCATAATTGTCCAGCACTGAGACGTTGATATGTTCAGCTACAAAGAGTTCAATTTTGAAGTAACAATTAATTTTTCTTCTTTATCGTGTTTTGGAATGCCACAGAAAGAATTGTCTAACAAACTGGCTTAACTTTCTAAAGAAAAGCCAGTTAGTGCACACACACACAGATCGTACATGTCCACAGTCACACAATTCTGCATGTCTACACTCTCCCATCTAAATAAAATGAGAAACAAAGAAGAAGAAAGTATCTAAAAACAGAATATAGGACCACCCGTCCCATACTATGCACTTTAAGATGTTCTGGGCAAAAAATGTAGGCCATTTCAGCAGCGATGATGGCTAGCCGCTGAATATTCATCAGTGTTGACCTAATCTGTGCCAGGCAGACAGCTAGCATTGAATCACTGTGTAGGGTCGAACAGTCTCTCTCAGTCTCTGTCTCTCTCAACAGGACACCCTATCTTAGTGCCAGGCCACAGATGAATGAGGCACTGTGGAGTGTGTGCCACACACACACAAACACACAGAAGGGCATCTTCAGAGATGGGTCAACTCATAGAGAACACACATTAGCATGCACATACATGCTCTGGAGGTTTCGAAAACAACCCCAGAACCAAAACAAACCCCATGCAGGCCAATAATTCACCACACCAACTCGGTGAAGCTGGGGTATGGAGGGAAATTACTGATTTACGCATTGAACCGGAGCAGGATTTTTCATTTTTAGTTCAACAAAATACATATTCTCTCAGTCCTCGAGACTCAAAAGTCCAGTCCACTATGCCCAGGTGTCTTCAACTTAAGACTTACAGATGTAATATGGTTTGAGATGCCCCGAGATTCCTCAGTGGGAACCGTCTCTGGGCAGATGCACGCTTTCCCTTTCATTCTGAGCACTGACAGAGAGCATTCTCTTACTATCTATGCCCCAGGATGTTTAAATCAGCCTGAACATGCCAAGATGTTGATCTATTTGACACAGGCCAGGAACTATATCCCTGAGGTATCTTCTGACCTCCCACCAACTGTACTGAATACCACCTAGCGATGGATTAGACAGGACTTAATTTCGCTATAACAAGCGAAAAATGATGACAGATGCAAGCTATCAAATTACAATGTGTGCTCCCACTTCTTCAAGGAGCTTTAGAGGTTGACATATTCCAAACCTTGGACACGGCCAGGTGAATCCCCATGTGTGTGTGTGTGTGTGCCTGCATGCGTGCGTGCATATCTGGGATTCCTCCACTAGCATGAGCTAATGGAGTTGCTCCACAGCTGGTCCCAGATGGAGCCCCTTGCCTGCCCGAGGAGGGCCCCACGGCAACGCAGAAACAGCACATCATGTACCACGAACGAACCCCCCCAGAAAGTGACACTGCAATACATTACAGATCCACTGACATAGCAACATACGTTTTTTTCAAAAAACTGTAAAAAATAAAAAAATAAAACATTTAGAAGACATTTGTAGAATCGGAATCTCAGGCCTTAATGGGTTAAACTGTTCCCAAATTTTGCTGGGGACCCATTGGAACCACCTCAATGACCCCTGGGGGTCCCCGGACCGCACTTTGAGAACCGCTGCTTTGCAGTATTAAGAGTAAATGTGCCAACGCAAGCATGTATAGGTGTAAAGAGTGTATGTACGGGGGTCTGAACGCGGTCCACATGGCAGTCTGAGTAGTGATTTGTGGGTCTACTGAAGGAGGGGAGGCTATACGGGGGTAAAAACACATCTGGAGTCTTTATCTATGACAAAAGGCCCCGTGTATAAAGATCTGACATCTATCGTGCGCTGCTCTATCTGACCCAGACAACATATGGTCATGCATGCATTGGGCTTAGCACGTTAAACAATAGCCATGTAAAGAAATCCCCATGTTTAAAAGGAGCTCTTCAGTAGCTTGAGCACATTAACCCAGTGGTTCTCAAACTTTTTCATGTCAAGGACCCCCAAATTGACACTTATTAGCCCGCGGACCCCCATTTGAAAAGATAAGCCAGGGACCCACCATAAGAGAAGGTTTTTACGGCTCTCTAGCAGTGATTCTCAACCATTTTAATTTCAAGGACCCCCAGTTTAACATGCATAAGGCTAGGGACCCCCATTTAATGGCATTTATATCTCTGGGATCCCAATTTATATTGTAAAATCAATGTTAATTTAACTCTGAGTGTACAAATGGAACCAAATGGACCCTCACGGGTCCATTTGGTTCCATTTGTACACTCTCAGAGTTACAGACCCATAAGGGTCCATTTAGTTCCTATCCATCATTTAGCTGGGGACCCCCTGGAACCCCCTCAAGTACCCCTGGGGGTCCCCGGACCCCACTTTGAGAACCAATGTCCTAGAGTTCTGTTGCTGCCTTCTTCAAACCTTCAACTGGGCAGGAAAATGCGACTAGCCTCCGTGATAGAAACTCAGTATCTTGGGCTTGGACAGAGATCAGATCGCCTGTGTTTTAACCCATTAAGACCTGAAGCCGATTCTACAAATGTCTTCTAAATCCCAACAGTTTTCTGAAAAACGTATGTTTCGATATCAGTGGTGCTCAAACTTTTTCATGTCAAGGACACCCGAAATGATATGTATTTGGCCGTGGACCCCCATCTCAAAATATGTTGTTCCAGGGACCCCCAGAAGCAAAGATTTGAGTTAAAATGTTTCGCTTTAAAATAATATATATTCAAAGATTTGCACACATGTTCACGATTTTTCATAAATAGCAGATCTACAAGCTCATAGCGCGGCACTCGGTTTAAATAGCCAAAGTGTAAAATAATGCTTTTTAGCTCAAATCAAAAAGTCACACAGATGCATGGGTTAATCTCAAAGATGATGCATTGACACATGCGCACTCATGTATGTAGACGCGCACACACACACACAGGCACACCCACAAACACACTCTTTGTATTTGCTTGGGTGTTGCTCTTATATGATGATTGTTCTTGACTCAAACAGGGGTGATGATGTTCCAAGCATCCATCCAGCAGGGTGTGGAGTCGGTTGCATCAGCTTAAGCCAAGTTTTTTAGTCTCCTCCATTCCAGGCGTTTAGCCACCTCTGTGGAACTGGAAGCAACATTTGTTTGTCAGGAAGCATGTTGTTTTCCCCTAATATGTGAAAGTTCTTTTCCTAACAGCTTAACCCATTAAGAACTGGAACGCATCTGTGTACATTTTTGCTTTGAGCTAAAAAAAACCCATTATTTTACACTTTGGCTATTCAAAAATAGCAGATATACAAGCTCATAGTATTGCGCAGCTACGAGCTTGTAGATCTGCTATTTTTTTTAAATCGTGAAAATGTGTGCAAATCTTTGAATATATTTATTTTAAAGTGAACATTTTTAACTCAAATCTTTGCTTCTGGGGGTCCCTGGAACAACATATTTTGAGATGGGGGTCGGCGGCCAGATACATATAATTTTGGGGGTCCTTAACATGAAAAAGTTTGAGAACCACTGCTCTAGGATAGGCCTGTTCTTTTCCAGGATTTTGTGTAAGTCTAAACAAAATGTCAAGAGGCCAGCGGGAGTATTCCTGTAAAAGTCACTTTCTAAAGTTATTATTCAAAGGAATTGCACAAATCACTGATAAAACACTGAGTGATTCACTTTTATGCAAGTTTACAAAACGAGGTTGCAAACGGCTGGTGTTGCAAAACACTGCGTGAGTATTTCAGCAATGTAAGATATGAATGCTATTCCAAGCCATTACCAAGACATTTGCACAACAAGTAATCTATTCCAAAATATATTAAGCGTGAAGTGGAATGTAGATGATTAGAGCTTGTGGCTGCATTCCAAAATGCCCCCCCCCCCCCCCCCCCTTACTTGCCCTTCATAGAGAAAAGTCGAATTACCACTGCTTTCATATTGAACCCTATATAATGTCTTGGCCCTGTACACCCACATGAGGTGGCATGGTTGAGGAGATGAGTGTGGAAACACAATTAAGACCTAGTGACCCCATGTCACTTAATCAATTAGCCATAGCATTCCTGGCATTCTCCCCTCCCTCCCCAGGGTTTAGATCTAGAGACAAAAGTCGGTATTGAACAGAGGTGCCACTGCTTTAGTGAAACTACTATGTAGTGTGAAGGGTGGTCTATGCGTTTAACTTAAGGCTGATTTGTACTTATGTGCCTTGCACCGAAAATCTATTAATCTTCAAAAAGTATGTGACGTGGCACGCAGCCAACTATGAAGCAGACATTAATCTGCACTGTCAGGTTTCAGAGAATATACCAAAGAATCTACCATGCTGTCTATCATCAAGTGTCATTGTGGTCTGTGATTCCATAACTATCAAAATATGATTCACAGCCCAAAAATGCACATGATCTTCATCTGCAGATGCTGCCAATATGCCACAGTCACTAAACATTCAACCGTGCATTCACCCTCAATGATAGTAGCCAACTACAAGACATGCACACATTAAAAAATACGGAAGGATTTCTTTTTAGCTGAAGGGGTAATTATTTTACCCGATGTCCAAGCTCAACTGTCTGGATGAAACATTTAGTGTGGGCAGTTATTATGCTAGAGCTCCAATCTGTGCCAATAAGGATTTCTTTATTTATTTTGTAAATCTGGTAGAACATTTCCTACGAGTATTGACTTTCAACAGATTGCCTGGATAAATGCACAACTGCTTACATCCAGTCATCCAGTCACTGGACTCCATAGCTGAAGATACCACATGATTCAAGATCAAGTTTTTATTCATTTATTCCGCAGCCAGCATGCAGGTTAATAAGAACTCATGAGTTCTTCTGACCTCCTGGGTCTTCTCGCATGCTTAGAAATGACTGCCAAGTTGTAGAGCTAATCTCTCAATCGAATTAAACTCAATTCATGTTTGTTACAACATGCTAGATGATGTGCACTCCCCCTCAAAGAAAGAAGTTGTTTGTCATAATAACCAGCAGGACAAGCGTTCCAAAAGGCTCAAAAACCATTAGTCGCGGGCCCACCATGTTGTTCTGGTCCAGCCTTTTAGGTACACATTCCTGACAGTGCCGTTTGTCATACTGGAACTCACTCACGTGGGGCTGCGTTTTGGTGTTCATGGCAGAGAGGGTATTGTTACAGGACTCGCCTTGTCCTCAAGGGGAGGGGACGATGATGACAACAGAGTCATGCAGCTGATGTAATGTAAGAATGGCAAGTAGAAAGGATCACTTTCACTTGATACATAACCATAGGATGAGGGCGGTGGGTTGAAATGGCCACCCACTCACTCGGCATTGTATCACACTGTATAACAACGTCTCCCTTCAGTCAGAGAAAGGAACCAACGGGGATTGATTCTTCTGTTTCTTTCCCGAGTCGTATACAATAGATCCAACCTGAGCCAAACGAGAAACTGCTCGACTGTCACTCCCCACACACACAACAAGTCATCATAAAAGCGAGGGCGGGGTCAAGCAATCCTACACTCCACCCATCCCTCTGCCCCTCCTCCAATCCCCTGAGGCTCTTCCCGAAAGCCAGGGTTTTGTCGGTTTAGGACAATGGCCTCGCCGCTCGACTCCTGCCTCTAGTTTCCAACCATTCGTACCCAGCCATCAGCACCTACCACCTACCGGGCTCTGAAAAGAGCTTCCTGTGGACTGGCATCGAGTGCAGCTGCACAGCTGGCTAATCAGAAAGAACACGCCAGGGAACCGGGGACGGGGGGCGGGGGGGTGAAATGCGTGACCGTGATGCATAAATAAACCAATGAGAGCAGGAGGAAGAGAAGATGTGGAGGCATTTGGTCATGCATGCAAATGAACACAGGTCATCGTCACATTTCAAGTTCACATGAATAAAAAATGTTGCAGAGAGCAAGTGCAGAACTTGGTTACGTTTTAAAGCCTGACTAAGAGACGTTCTGGCCATGGGGAGGCAAAGGGGAAGACTAGGTTGAGGAAGGGGGAGGCCAGAGGCCACAGCCAAGCCCCTCTGAAAGGGCTTCCTGAGAGGATATCCGTGGCCGCTCTCTAGAAGAACAGGGGCACCGCTGCCTCAACAGAGGAAACCTGCTCAGTCTCTGCATGACCTCAGCAATGAGTCCAGTCGGGGGGGCGGGGGGGGGGGGGGGTTATTAGCTAGTCTGGGCCTGGGGTTTAGTTTGTGCTACAATGGGAAAGATCAAGTTAACACTGAGCAAAAAAGATTGGATGGGTTACAGAGAATGGCCTCATAGCCTTGATTCTGCTGCCAAAGATTTGAGGCAGACGACTAGCATGTAAGTGTTAATGTGGGTGGAAGCAAATAGGGATTTCACTTCGTCTAACCATATGTTTCCCAGACAGGATCAATAGTCTTCGTCTCAAGGGCAATATGAAAGCCTTGGGTTGGGTTGTCTACTTTTAACATCACACAGCTTTTCCAAGTGGACTGACACCCACACAAATGTAAACACAACAAAACACTAGAAAACTCTTTAAATGGATAAAGACTTCTCTACACACAGACAAGTTAAATGACTTTGGAATTGATTTACCTTAAGCCGATAATCTCAAGACCAACTTCCAAAACAAAATGGGATGAGAGGGACCATTCAGAAGACCAGAGGGCAGATAACAGGAATACAGAGTGTCTCTCTCAGCTGTCCAGGTATGCGATCAAATCAACTGGGCTTGGATGGAACACTATTTGATGCTTGCCAAGCCTTGCCTAAAGTCTCATCTGGAAATGGGTACTTAACTTTTTTCTACTTTTTTTTAACCCATTAAGACCTGGAACGCATCTGTGTCATTTTAGCTAAAAAAAAACATTATTTTACACTTTGGCTATTCAGAAATAGCAGATCCACAAACTCATAGCGCGGCCGCGCTATGAGCTTGTATATCTGCTTTTTGAAAAATCGAACATTTGTGCAAATCTTTGAATATATATTTTTTAAAGCGAACATTTGTAACTCAAATCTTTGCTTCTGGGGGTCCCTGGAACAAAATATTTTGAGATGGGGGTCCGCAGCCAAATACATACACATTTTGGGGTCCTTGACATGAAAAAGTTTGAGAACCACTGACATAGCATTAGCATCATACGTTTTTTCAAAAAACTGAATCGGAACCTCAGGCCTTAATGGGTTAAGTTCAGTTATAAGGAGATGCAACAGCTTGTCCAAGTAAAACTAAATTGTTTCAGGGGAATGAAGGGTGTGTGATATTTGAGGTGTGGCGGTGAGATTGAATTTAACATTCAACAATAACTGTTCCCAATTTGAAGACTCTAGGTCAAGGAAAATGTCTGCTTCCACAAGTCCACTGGGTTTCGAGGGTAAATCCCTATTCAGGCATCTTTAATTCCAAGCAGTTAGCAAGCTAACACAGCTTTTATCTTGAGCTCTATATGCTCCCAAACATTGTGATGCTCTTAATTAGCTCAAGGGCTGTTTACTCAGGCTTAAACCACAAATAAATGACTGGCACACTGAGGTATTCTCATTAAAACACATTCCTCCACAGTCTGCATTGTATGGTTAACCTCAGAGGCATGGGGCTTCTCAGAATAAAACATTCTTGGATCTCAAGCAAAACATGATGATTCTCATTATGAAGGTACGCCAATGACACTATACTACAATGGTAGGTCATATTATCTTCACAATAAAACTGTATTTCACATCATGCCAAGCAGTCAATGCTGCCGACACACTTTGGCCTCATGTTTGGTTGTAGCTGTATGTATGCTGTAAAGTGGAGTATACATGCAGTGGTGGGAAAAGTACTTAAATATTTTACTTAGGTATAAGTATCTGCAATGTAGAAGTACTCCGTTACAAGTAAAAGTCCGGAATTCAAAATTTACTTGAGTAAAAGTACAAAAGTATTGGTATCAAAATGTACTTAAAGTACCAAAAGTAAAAGTACTAAAATGTTTGAAAATAGCAGATCTACAAGCTCACAACACGTCGCATGTGAGCTTGTAGATCGTCTATTTTCAAATAGCCTATAAAATATAAAGTATAAAATATAAAGTGGTTAATGTATGTTTTATAATATAACAATTTACATCTGCAAAGTAACTAGTAACTAAAGTTTTCAAATAATTGTAGTGGAGTAAAAGTACAATATTTGCCTCTGAGGTGTAGTGGAGTAGAAGTAAAAGTATAGACAATTGAAAATACTCCAGTAAAGTAAAAGTACCTCAAAATTGTACTTAAGTACAGTACTTGAGTAAATGTAGTTACTTTACACCACTGTGTGTTGGTTAGATCTGTATCAGTCTGAAATGGCACGCAAGCATGTCATCACTTGTGAGGGGGCTAAGAACAAATTCATTTCTGGTATCAAGTTAAGTTCCTTCAATGCACAGTCAAATCCTCAGGGTTAATTTAACTCTGAGAGTGTGGATCCATTTGGGTCCACGTTTACACTCTCTCCGAGTAAGAAAAAATGTCGGTAAAAACAAAACAACACTGAGGATTTACTGTGTAGGCCTTGGGGCGAACCAAATTCAAAAGGGCATTCCCACACCGGGCCCCCAGCAAAACAAAAGCTATTCAAACACATTACATAGTGCGATGGCTATATATAGCGTGGCCATTTGGCCTCCAGGGAGATAGGGCATTCATTGTGCTGGACAGGTTGTATAAAGATAGAGGCCCAATGTCCATGCCATCTGCTAATGATAATCAATTACTCAAAAACGTACAAAAATATACATTTACAGAGAACCTGCATCTTGAAATATTAACATTACTGTGGATTAGGATTTTTATTTAATGATACTTTGATCAAGGGGAGACAGCAAACAGTGAGCTAGTTGATGTCAGCCTTCAGGATGCTGAAGATGACCAAATGCTGGCAGCTTGACATTTGCCTCAGGAGTCAAGAAAAAGAACAATAAATCTGATCACATCTCCTGACTGGGAGCCCAGGTCTCCCACTCGGTGTCAGAGGGCAAAAGAAACTCTGCCTCTGCCTTTCACCCTCTATTGCCTCAGTGTGTGCATGCAACCACCCACACACACACACACACACAGGCCATTCACAACTCCCAGGTCGCACACAAAACCAATTTAACACAAACGCTGTGTGAAACTGACCACAGCACACTTATTCTGCAGATCAATACGATCCAATGTCTTTGGTCTGGTCTTTACATTGTCGCCAACATGCATTGCACGTCAGTGGAAAAATAAGGGGAAATAACGGGGTTCAGTGTAACACTGAAAATAAACTTAATCAAATGAATTCGCTGAGATGACATAAGATAACACACAATTTGAGCGCAAAGCCTGGCAAGCAGACATGTCTGCTTGCCAGGCTTTGCTCTCAAATTATATGTTATCTTAATATGGGAATTGATATTTGTAAATTAATATATAGCAAGTCAGACCTTCTGACCTCTAAAAACAGTAATACTTCACAATGTTTCCCCTCTGTAAACCTTCCCACAGACACACATTCCAGCACAGCAGTCTTGCAGAACAAGTGCTTCTCTCTAGCTTCTCTGCAAACAACTGCTGCATGGAGTTTCCCTGGTCCATAGCATTAGAACTTTAGAAAGAGTTCTCCATAACGCTATGTTACTTTCGAGCCGTTGCCCGCACACCCGCGGTAGCGCAGGCTGCGCAGCCTCTAGTCTATAGTAAAAAATAAAGAATACACTCTCGCTACTCACCAAAACAAAGACGGGTTTAAGATGTTGAAAGCCTACTTTCCTTAGTGGGAACACGCGGAGCCCCCCACCTCACGTCTAAGATACACTTTTTGACCTAAATGTTAAATAATCCACCGGATGGGGTAACGTTTTTTGAGTTACTCCACTGCGCCCCCTACAGATCCGGTCAATGGAATTTGAGAGAAAGGAGTTTTTCCATCCGGTGAATTATTTAACATTTTGGTCAAAGGTGTATTTTAAACGTGAGGTGGGGGGCTCTGAGTGTTCCCACTAAGGAAAGTAGGCTTTCAACATCTTAAAATCGTCTTTGTTTTGATAAGTAGCAAAAGGGTACTTTTTATTTTGTACTAGAGACGAGAGGCTGCGGCCGGGGGTGTGCGGGGCAACGGCCGAAAAGTAACATGGCGTTATAAGGAGAGGAGAACTCCTTCTAACGCTATGGACCAACTACCAAGAGCTAGAGTTTCACTAAAAGTTTCAGAACTTGTTGTTGTTGTGGAAATCTGAAATGAGCACAATATTCATCTTTCAAAAGAGTGTAGAAATATATAGCCTAGAAGCCTACCATGGTTTTACACGGATCCAGCTTGCAATGAAATCCAACCCGGCTTGAATGTTGTGTGTGAGCTCCTCCGCTCCTTGCAAACTGCAACTCCAATCCCTAACTAACTAACGTACTAGCCTGACATTGGCCAGAGGAACTTGTGACTGTTGTGAGTGAATCCACGTTATCAGTATGGTAATGCCAGGCTACTAACTAACTAACCACCACATGTGGCTGCGAGCGATTTTATGCGTCGGCCTGATACAGGCGCTCTCTCCCCAAGTGTTTTTTGATGCTGTGATTTGCATATGCATGCAATCTACTTCAATACCAGTGGTGGGAAAAGTACTCAAATGTTTTACTTGAGTAAAAGTATCAATGCCGCAATGTAGAAATACTCTGTTACAAGTTAATGTCCGGAATTCCAAATTTACTTGAGTACAAGTATTAGTATCAAAATGGACTTAAAGTACCAAAAGTAGAAAGTACTCTTTATGCAGAATGTCCCATGTCACAAGTTTTCAAATGTATGAAATGTGGAGAAAATCTTTTTTAAATAGCAGATCTATAGATAGGCTATTTTCAATGAAGTGGTTAATGTATGTTTTGGAATAATAATCTAAATCTACAAAGTAAGGTTTTAATTTTCCTCTGAAATGTAGCGGAGTAGAAGGAAAAGTAGGCTATTGAACACTGTAAATACTGAAGAAAGTAATACACCTGAAAAAGACCACACCATTTTACTTGAGTAGCCTACACTTAGTTACTTCACACCACTGCTGCTGCACACGATCAACTTCAATACACAATCAACGACTACTAGACAGTCTGTCCCTTAGACAACAACAACAAAAGTATTTCTCAGCTACTTGTTACTTACAGCCTTTTATCTTCCTGTCTACCCTCCCCCCCTAAAAAGAAACTCACCAGCATCCCCATCACGTCCGTCCACAGTTGGGTGAAACTGTCGGACGGCGCATTGTTGTCGGACGTCCCGGGCTCCTCCGTGTCCGCGGACGGGCCACCCGTGGCCCCCTGGTTGCCTTCCATAATATAATGTTTATGGTGCGTTCACTTCTTTATGAGCTTCAACCCCAGACCATACACGGTCTGATCTGATCGCTACAACACGTTGATCCTCGAAAAGGTGACAACAAGAACAAGGTAACTTTGCCAGTGAAAGTCGCCCTTGTCGCTCCAGTAAAACAACGTCCTAACATTCCGGGACGCGATCTAATAAAGTATTACAAAAAACGCGTAAAATACTCCGAGACATGATTCCCCTCGAGTGATCGGCATGAATGACAAAACGCGTAAAGTAATATCCAACACCGCTTCTTCTCCTCAGGTCCGTTTTTTCCTCCTCTGTCCCATTACTGACCGGGTCATTTACTCTGTGAAAAAGTTTTCAAGCAGCAGCCCACACCGCACCGCTTTGCATGGGCATGAACCAAACCATACACCGTGGGGAGGAGGAGAAGTGGAGAACTCTTCCCCCAACCGTAGTCCAAAAAGTGTTTAATGTAATCCCTTGGGCGACCGACTGAAACAAAGTCTAAAGAGCTCGGTGATTACGCGACAGAGATGGTGACAAACTTCCATTCAAAACAATGAGGGAGAAAAACGCCCGAAGCGCAGAACCTTGTTGATAATTATCCACGCTCCCTCCTCTAAAAAGTGAGCTCCCCCTCGCTCCACTCCACTCGTCTCTCTCTAGCAGCTCTCTGCTCTCTCTCACACACGCGCGCACGCACACAGTCACACAAACACGCACACGCACAGTCACACACACACAGTCACACACACACACACACACACACACACACACACACACACACACACACACACACACACACACACACACACACACACACACACACACACCTCCCAGCAAAACATTACAGCAGCAAAAAGCTGTCCCACCAGAAGTGTAGCATTAGGACCAGTGTTGGAAGAAGTACTCACATGTTTTACTTAAGTAAAAGTATTAATACCACAAAGTAGAAACACTGTTACAAGTAAAAGTCCAGCTATTCAATTCATTTACTTGAGTGAAAGTACAAAATGTTGGCATCAAAATATACTTAAAGCACTCAAAGTAAAAGTACTCGTTTGGCAGAATGTCCCATTGCACAGGTTTAATGTATCGAAATCTTTTGAAAAATAGCAGATCTACAAGCCACAACGCATCGTGACACGTGAGCTTGTAGATCGGCTATTTTCAAGTAGCCCAAAGTATATAAAGTGTTGACTAGTAACTAAAGTTTTCAAATAATTGTAGTGGAGTAAAAGTACAATATTTGGTTCTGAGATGTAAGTGGAGTAAGTATCGAAAATTGGAAGTACTCCAGTAAAGTAAAACTACTTCAACATTGTACTCAAGTACAGTACTTGAGTACAAATACTTAGATACTTTGCACCACTACACGTGCATAAGACACCAACATTTACTAGCGAAAAACTGTCTTTTTAAACACTTATTTTGAAATACAGATGAATAGCCTGCAGACTTTTTACCATGGCTTTTCCACCAATACTTTATCCATCAACCAACGCTGAATAGAGTTTGGGAACAAAGCGACATTCTGCGCACAATTGCATCAAAAACAAAGGCGCATGGGAACATGTTTTTAAAGGGGGGTGACGCACACGCTGCCCTATTCATGTTACAAATCTCCATGAATACCCTGCAACAACACAAGAAAGACCTTGGAGCTTTGGCAAAAAAGTAGCAATTATTCAGGCTTGGATGCTTAAAACGCACCAAAGCATTTGATGTTATAACTAAGTAAAAGCGCAGTGCCCGACGCGCAGATCTCATTTGAATAACAGTACAATAGTGTCGCGATTTAGGAGGGAAAAAGTGAAACATGTTATGATGAGCGTGAAATTGCACAGTTGTGCTCAGTGATTAGTCGTTTGTTATGCTCCACCACCAAGCAACTCTATTGTAATTGTAATACATTCTAAGACTGTCGCCTTTGCCAGAAACACATTCTCTCCGAGAACTGTCTGCTGGTGAACGGCAACAGCTGCCAAGGTCGCGTGACAGATGCCAGAACCCGAGGGAGGGAGAGAGATATAGGGACAGGACTACAAAAAAAAAATCTAAGCTTCTCACTTTTCACTCAGTTTTTCCATGGCTCCATAGGAATCAATAACCCACGCCTCACCTGCTGTTTGCACTATATGTAATCACATACAGAAATCAGAGATGGAAACAGAACATTAACCACATGAACCTTAGTGTCCCCATTCTGGGCATGTCATAGTAGGATAACATTTGGTGAAAATAGGCAAACATTCAGCAAAAATAGCAGATCTACAAACTCATGTAGATCTTCTAGATGGGCTATTTTCCGCGAGGGGATTTGGTGTACAGGGATAAAATGAGGGAGCAAGTGTAACGTACATACGTCTAGATTTACTGATATCAATATTTGAGATTTTCATATCTCATATTGATATTAGTATGTCTAGACATATGTACTATTAGGAAATATTACGTCCTGATTAGCCTATGTTCGCTACACAAGCATACACCCCTGGGGGACTGCGGTCAACAAAGGGTTTAAGGGGTTAAGTCCTCTCTGCCACATTGCTATCTATTACACTGTAAAAGGACATCAAAGTAGCTATACAATAAACCCAAGAGCTATAAGTTCCCATTCTGGACATTTAATAAGAGGCCATCTCTCAATTACATACAGTATGTTGATGTTCATCAGTCATCACACATATGCACACCTTTATGCATATATTATTATTATGCTTTTCTTTGTGCAATATTAAATCAAAAGGTGATACCAGTTGTTGACTCTCCCCTGCGAGTCAACGCAGTTACTGTGTGTGTGTGTGTGTGTGTGTGTGTGTGTGTGTGTGTGTGTGTGTGTGTGTGTGTGTGTGTGTGTGTGTGTGTGTGTGTGTGTGTGCGTGCGTGTGCGTGTGTGCGCGTGTGTGTGCGCGTGTGTGTGTGTGTTAGTGTGGTTGAGAAAGAATGGCGTTTGAAGGCCCAGGACAAGAAGCAGATGCTACGCTTCACAGTAAAACTTGCTTACTGTCTAAACACACTGAACACACACTGACACAAAGTGCAGCTTTGTTCACCAGTGAGACTCTAACCCCAGGGGTCATCACTACTGACCCCAGACAGAAACCCCAGGGTGACATCCACAAACGGTCGTCCTGCAAGTATAGCGGCTGTGTGTGTTGGTACAGACGTGTGTGTGTGTGTGTGTAAGTGTGTGTGTGTGTGTGTGTTTGTGTGTGTCCATCCATCTTGCTCGTTTTCCTGTGAGGGGTGACCATGACCGACCACGGTGTGCTTGAGATGCAACACCCTCCTCCTCTTTCCCCTGCTGCCACTACTAGTGAGGGTGGTGTTGGAAGTCAAACGCCCCTCCCCTCCCCCACCCAACCTCCCTTACGCTCTTCCCCAGGACAAGACCCCACCTGGGGGGGGGGGGGGGGGGGGCTCAAACAGAGGGATCAGACTGGTAATAAGGAGAGGAGAAATGGCCTGTAACTTGACTCAGTGCACAGTGCACACTCATCAAACACTAGAGAGAGAGACTGTGTGTGTGTGTGTGTGTGTGTGTGTGTGTGTGTGTGTGTGTGTGTGTGTGTGTGTGTGTGTGTGTGTGTGTGTGTGTGTGTGTGTGTGTGTGTGTGAGACGTGCGTGCGACTGTGCGTGCGTATGCGGGTGTTAGAAGATTCCTGCCAATCCCTCCCCCACACACACTCAACACTAATCCAAGTGTCATGTTGCTAGTCAAGAGGAAACACTCTTTTGTCACAAGGGTCAATTAGACGTTTGCTGTTTTTATTGTTTCTCCATTGGCCAGTTTACCACTGAACTAAAAACATGGTACAGTAGGTAGACTGGTCTATTTTTATGTGAACTATATCTGTAAAACGGTTCTTAAAGGGCTCCTCATGTCTCAAAGCGCTCAGGGATGAGGCTAAAATGTGGAGTGTATAAACAACATACACCTGGAACCCATTCACACCACCTATAAATTTGAATAACTCTTAAAGTGGGATGAGAACTCTAAATTGATTCCATGGCTTTCCAAATCGGTCAGTGTGTGAAACAGATGATGTCGTGATTGTAAATCACATCTATGTAGGTTAGTCTGAGCTTAGATTTGAAAGCTTTATAACATGGTTTGGTGGGCGCCACACTGACATGAAACCATATACGCTGCGACGTCTTACATTCGATTTTTCAGTTTCTTCAGACTTATGTCCGTTTGCCATCGTTCTCACGCTTTGTCTCTTTGTATGACTAAGACGAGTGCTCTTATGATTATTATGATAACTAATAACATTTTATCTCCCCTCTACTGACAATACAGGTGTAGGTGTACACACACACACACACACACACACACACACACACACACACACACACACACACACACACACACACACACACACACACACACACACACACACACACACAATGATCAATGTTTAGTTAAGTTTATTTGCACAATGATGAGGATACAAGTACATGCAGTAGAAAATACAATAATTACAGTGCCGGAATTGAAGGCAGCTTAAAGGATTAATCTAGTTTTCTTATTATTTAAACAGTTAAAAAGATCATATAATTACTCAACTAAAGCTAAACTAAACTAACAAATGTACAAACTAACACACAGCAATGTGAAAACATTATCTAGAACCCTAGACTCCCTTTTCTGGGCATGTCATAATAATGAATATAATAAGAGTTTGTAGATCAGCTATTTTCGGGAAAAATAAATTTGGCGTTGAGGGGAAAAAAGGAGGGGATCAAGTACAGAGACCTGGGGGATACGATCAATGAAGTATAGAATTTAAGTGGTGAAGTTTCAAGATTAAATAAGAGTTGTTTTATTAACAAGATATGACACACAGTCATATTATACCAGGTTGCGGCGGCTGAAAGTGCTCATGTGGCCTACAGTTGCTTCTTTTGGGCTTGTTTTCCTAGACCTGGTTGCTTATTTCTCTCACTAAACATGGCAACGTTGAAAGTGAGGAACAGCGCCACAGTTTATAGAGATACAAACAGTGGCCTAACACAGTATTGCGGGTCGTTTTTAGATCCCATATTCTGAGAGGACATTGAGCCCTCATTGGCTAAAGGACCAGCCAATGAGGAAAAAGTGACACAAAAGTCACTACTAGCGAGTGTAGATGTAGACCAGGTTTTGCAAAAGTTGCTAAAGAAAATAACGACTTCACTGTCTTGCTCTTCGCTGCCTATATGCCGGCAGTTTATGTACATTTATTTCCCAGCAATGTAATGGTATTCATGTATAAATATTAGGTGAATCTTCTGATCAGCACACACTGTGACTTCTGGACCAATCACACGCACACACACACACACACACACACACACAGTGGAATCATAAAAGACGGGGGCCTTTCTCTTATAATCTCTGCCACCTGCGGAGAGAGGAGCATGCAACGCAGTGAGCCTCTGGAGAGCATTAGCCCCCTATAGACCCTGCAGGGATCAGCGCAGACAGAAAGACATTAGAGAGAGAGTCCCTATATCTGCAGAGAATCAGCCACGTCTGCACCCGAGTACATTCATTAACCTACTCACACACTCCCACAGGCTACAGAAAGTCTATATAGTTGAGAGAGAAGAGAGACAAACTTTTTTTATGCAGTGGAGTGTGTACGATGAAGACACGTGCCCTGGAAACATAATGTATACTATTATTACATTTTATAATTGAGTCCTATTATGCTACTTCAACGAGCCAATTCTGAAAAACCGACTGCAAATATAAATACAGACCACGGAAAATGAGAGGAGGAGCAGAGGTAGAAAGAGAGGTGTGAGGGAGGGAGGGAGGGAGGGGGGGGATAAGGAGGAGAAGTGGGGCATGATGAAGGAGAGAGGATCTTATGTAAAAGAGGAGGAGAACGGAGAGTTTGAGATAAGGAAGGAATGCGGAATGGAGGTAGAGAAATGAAGGGAATGCATGCAGTCCACCTCAGAGATATAGACAGAGAGAGGAGGAGTGCTAGACCTCTGCTGATAGAGAGAGAGTCAGTGAGAGTGACCCTTGGAGGTCACTCTCACTGACCCCGGGCCTTAAAAATAGCCCCTGAAGGAGGTTCATGGCCTCTGCTGGCTGGGGGTGATTAACAACTTGAGAGGACAGACATGTACATAGGACACCACCCTTCACGAGGAATGTCTGTCACAGGGTCACACAACATTGGCGCAAACGTGTAAGGAGATACACCCTGACAAATATATATAGACGGCTATTCTTATAAAACAACCAATTTCAAAAATTATTTCTTTTCAGCAGGTATGTTATGTATACTGACTTGACTGGAAAAAAAGCAATTACACTTCCACACAGACTGGATCTGTTATATCTTATGTCTGTATCTATTTATTTGCATGGCATGTTTCATACATAGAATGCAACTGATGCCGATTCTACAGATGTCTTCTAAATCCCAACAGTATTCTGAAAAAAAAAAACGTATGTTTCTATATCAGTGGTGCTCAAACTTTTTCATGTCAAGGACCCCCAAACTTATATGTATTTGGCCGCGAACCCCCCCATCTCAAAATATTTTGTTAAAGGGACCCCGAGAAGCAAAGATTTGAGTTAAAAAATGTCGCTTTAAAACAATAGATATTCAAAGATTTGCACACATTTTCACGATTTTTCTAAAATAGCAGATCTACAAGCTCGTAGCGCGGCACTTGGTGCCGCGCTATGAGCTTGTAGATCTGCTATTTTTGAACAGCCAAAGTGTAAAATAATGCTTTTTTTTAGCTCAAATCAAGAAGTGACACAGATGCGTTCCAGGTCTTAATGGGTTAAGAAGCAAACAATGATCCATACGTTTCATTTCCAAAATGGATACCGTCGACTGATTGCCTCGTCACTCAAGGGTCCTTCTGGCCGATCCACACGGTCACGACTCTTTTCTGTTCTGGCCCCACAGTGGTGGAATGAACTTCCCACTGATGTTAGGACAGCAGAGTCACTGCCCATATTTCGCCGCAGGCTGAAAACTCACCTCTTCAGGAAACACTACCCTTCCTCTCTGCCTGACCTACTTGTTGTTAACTAGTTGTACGAACGCTTGTTTTCTATTGCTGTATTGTTTATTGGATTATTGGATTG
>NC_137616.1:28086021-28098521 GCF_963280865.1 Gymnoscopelus braueri | reverse complement strand
GACATGCAAGAGATCTAATGTTTGGGACTCACAATGTATGGAAGAATGGGAAATCAACGGCCTCGATGCTGAACCCCATTCATAACAGAACATTTATTTAACCCATTAAGACCTGAGGCAATTCTAAAAATGTTTTCTAAATCCTAACAGTTTTTGGAGAAAAAAAAATCTAAAATATACCTTTTCACGTTTTTTGAAAAATAGCAGATCTACAAGCTCATAGCGCAGCACTCGGTGCCACGCAATGAGCTTGTAGATCTGCTATTTTTGAATAGCCAAAGAAATCTAAAATGACACAGATGCGTTCCAGGTCTTAATAGGTTAAACGGAACCCCAATTGAACTGTTAAAATACCAAGCCAATGCCAGTAGAGTCTTGAGTGTCAAAAAGCGTATCGGTAAAATAGTTTTTCCAACATGTGCTCCAAAACCAGTAGTTTAAGTTACATACGAAAGTAATAGATAGTAATAGAATAATCCATATTCAATAGTGCAGGGGTCCCAAACGTTTTCAGCTCGATACCCAAAAGATAAAATTGGTGTCACCCCCAGGACCCAAAATTTACAAAAAATATATTATGAATCAATCACTTAAGCGCTAATTTAAAAAAATATCTCAAAACGTGTCACATCACGATGCATCGGGAGCTTGTAGATCCGATATTTTCACTATTTTGTGATAGAAATTTTGTATTTCTATAAAATTACAGTGAAAGTGATTAAGTCTGTCAGTTATATAATATTATATTTAAAAGTGTCGCTTTTCATCTCAGTTCATTTATGAACTTTTATTTTTATTTCTGAAAACCTTTAGAAAAATGTTTGAAAAACTAAATAATACTAATGACATGAATTTTGTAGTAAAGGTAGAGAAATGGCATATTTACTTATAAGTTATGACCCATGAAAATGGGTCACGACCCCTATGTTTGGGATACACTGTAATAGTGGAATAAAGACGCAGCAGCGATACATTCCTAATTGTAGGTTGTACAGTAAACAGACGGCTGGTTGACTGACTGCATAGCTGGCTGTGGATTGTGGAGCTGTCTCTGGTCTGACAGCATCCACTGTATTTGACTTGGTGGTGAAGCCTGTTATATAACAAGACGCCCCCGTTGACCTCACACTAGCCGGTTCTGTCATGTCTGAAACCTGGGTGACATGATGACCTTTCTGCTCTTCCTTCACTTGTATAGAGTTTCATTTGTCCTGCTCCTCTCCTCACCCTGGCCCCTCTCTATTGCGCTGGTTCTCAAAGTGGGGTCCGCGTGACCCCCAGGGGTCCTTGGGGAGGTTCCAGGGGGTCCAAAGCAAAAGTAGTTAATGGCAGAGTCACAATAATTTTAACCACTTTATCCATTTATATGTTGGCTATTGAAAATTAGCAGATGTTTGCATTTTCCCCAATAAACCATTGAACCACTTTAAACTGAGTGTCCCTATTTTGGCCATTTCACGCCCAGTTTTCAAAAACATTCAAAAAACTTTAAATAGCTAAAATAGTCGTCTATCTTTGCTATTTGTCGTACAACAAAGTATATTAAGTGGCTAAAGGGTGTAGGGTCATTTTACTATTACTGCAACAATAATATGAATATCTAGCCAGATTGAAAAGGTTTTTATAAGTGCAATTAATCTTTAATATGTTGTTACGGGACTATCCGTGGGAGGAGGTGACCTTGACAATGAGACAACTAGTAAGCCACTTGACATTACAGATGACTGGCAGACAGCCCAGCCAACCAGATGCTGGGAGGGCTGTGTCTCCAACACCTCTCAAAACAAACATTCTGGTTGCTATACAATGGTTTCTGTGTGTGTGCGTGTGCGTGTGCGTGTGCGTGTGCGTGTGCGTGTGCGTGTGCGTGTGCGTGTGCGTGTGCGTGTGCGCGTGTGCGTGTGTGTGGGACTGTCTCCATCTGTGTCCGTCTTTCTGTCTGCCTGTCTACACAAAACTCAACCACACAACACACAAACATAGTGCAAGCTCAGCGCAACCACTGTAGCCTCCACTTTCACAGGAATTTCCCCCTATTTCAGCCCTGAGGTTCCTGCTTACACTGGCAAAATATGAGCCCAGTGGCAGCCTTTACCCACAAAACACAAAACAAAACAAAACTTGTATATTTTCCTAATTACTTAAACAGGTTCACATGGAAAAGTGCTAGATACTGGTTCCGTTCAAACATGTGGATGGCGTCCTCTGTGTCTTTGGCAGGCTTTATGAGGCAGAAAAATAAAATGAGGATTGTTGCATTTGTTCTAAGTCACATGTTCAAATGAGTAATGCTTGTAACTTTCCTCCGCTGAGGACTGTACTTTGGAGTGTTCTGTTCATTGGTGAATAATATTCATAGATGTAGTTTACTATAACTGCACCTACCATGACTGTTCAAACAATTTCTAATCAGATTTAATAAGGTTCTTTAACCATTTGCAGAAAATCACAGATCTACAAACTCAAAATGTGTCCCAACGCGATGTGTTGTTTTGAGCTTGTAAAGAGATTTGGTGTAGAGGAGAAAAAAGAACAGAGAAGTAACTCCTCACTCCTATCAACTAATTATTGGTTTACTAAGTATGGAGGGTTTAAGTGGTTAATCAATTTGAAACGTCTTATTCTTGATTGAATGCTGAGCTATCAGGGTATATAGGTTTATGTGGTCCCTTCCCAAAAAGCCAATGAGATTCATACGGTTCTGATTTTTTTCAACTGATCATATCTTTGCCCGCCAAGCAGACTAATGAAACATGTTTCCACAAGTTAAAAGGCAAACACTACAATTATCTCTTAAGTGAAGAAGTTTCATTGTTTGCAAACATGGCAGAAACCTTTCCTAGCGTGTGTGTGTGTGTGTGTGTGCATGCACGCGTGACGTGTGTTTGTGTGTGTGTGTATTATGTGTGATCTGGGTTAAGCTTGCTTGTGTCATATCATATCACTTCTGGGCCGTAATTGGCCGACTCAGAGCCTTTGAGGCAGGAAGAGGGGTCAAAGGTTACCGATGCCCCGATGCTTTGGCATAACGTGCGCCGATGGTTGCTCATTATGGTGCCGGTGGGGAGCACATCATCTCAGATCTTAGGCCCGGGATTCATTCAGAGCCAATTAACACATCTCGCTTCTCTCTCTTTCACTTCCTTTCATTCACACTCCTCTCATCTTCCTGCGACACAAAACTCACTTGCGTCAGTCACATGCATTCTGTTGCCCCCCTGCCCTCCTAAAGTGTTGTGTAGGTGGGTGGCCTGTGTAACAGGCGTCCATGCATCCATGCATGGAGTCCAGTCCGGCCATGCAAACAAATGAACAAAGGAAGCAGTCGGTCGGTCGGTCGGTCGGTGGTCATTAGCCTCGTGTTTGTGTTGACTGCTCATCCGACCATGCAGAGCTGAAGGCCAGCCAAGCCGCCAGTAATGAGCCTCCTCCTCATCCCCTGACAGCTTCTGTCTGACCCTCAATGCTACTGGACTGTCTGTGGATTCACTGTGTGGCCAAATGGAGGCAACAGCCCCCGGGGGGGGGGGGACATTACGAAGGTTAATGAGGGTTAAGCTGTGTTTAAATATTTATTTGTTTGCCATTTTTATGCTTTGTTTCAGATGGGTCTGTGTAGAGAGACAGGAAACCAAGGGCAAAGAGAGATCGTTGCTGTCAGGCAGAAACCTTGTATCGTTTTTTTTATTTTATTTTATATACCCGCGCAAAGTCGTGCAAAAGTAGCGAAAATAGCTAACATTTGGAAAGTGAAAGTGGCTAAGTCTGCAGGTTTTTAATTAAATCAACATGTCATCATTTTAAGGCATTTCTCCTTATTTTCTGCTAACTACAAAAGTGGATGTGTTCAAAAAGGACACACAAATTTAGGATTGTGAACTTGTAGATAATTACTCCAGAATAATTTGTGGCAAAACATCAAAGCTACTTGGCAAACCTCTCATGTTGGAGGACAACATGGCAATGTGCTGAATGGCTCTGACAGCCTGCACCAACACGGAGACATTCAGATGGAGAGAGACTGACAGAGAGAAGGAGGCATGGTTCTGAGAATAACGTCAAGGCAGATGTGAAAATACTGTAAGAATAGAGAGATGTAGGAGGGATCCAGAGAAAGATACAACGACTACATCTACCATAGGCATGCCACGCATGCACAAGCACTCTGTTTATAGAGTATACACTCAATGGACGCACGCATATGCGCACGCGCGCGCACACACGCGCACACACACACACACACACACACACACACACACACACACACACACACACACACACACACACACACACACACACACACACACACACACACACACACACAGTAAAACTGCAGCACCATGCTGGCAACAGAGAAAGATCCATGCCTTGAGGCAAGTTTCTGGCATTGAGCCCAGTCCAATGTACTATCTACACATCTCTCTCTCTCTCTCTCTCTCTCTCTCTCTCTCTCTCTCTCTCTCTCTCTCTCTCTCTCTCTCTCTCTCTCTCTCTCTCTCTCTCTCTCTCTCTCTCTCTCTCTCTCTCTCTCTCTCTCTCTCTCTCTCTCTCTCTCTCTCTCTCTCTCTCTCTCTCTCTCTCTCTCTCTCTCTCTCTCTCTCTCTCCATCGTCTGTTCCTTCGGCTGCTTGTCTGTCAGTCTGTCCACTTTCTATATCAAATTCAACATCCACCCCACTCTACTCCATCCAGAAGGCCTGAGTTGTGGTCGTTCACTACAGGGTTATTATGTTGAGTGAGAGATCTTGCTCTCTACCCAGTGATGTGTGGTACTGGCTCGCTGGTAGTGGATGTTAGGTTCAACCGAGGCATTTTCAAGTCAAATTGATATGTATTTGGCCCCGGATGTCCATTTGCTACGATTATGTTTCTGCTAGGGGACCCCCCATAACAGAAGATTTGTCAACATTTACAAAACATTTGAGAACCAGATGTAAACAATGTTGATTCCTCTGTCTGTCAGTCAGTCAGTCAGTCTATCTCCGTCCCATCCCTAGTCTGTGTCTCTCAGGCTGTGTTAGTCTGGAGGATATTGAGAAGCAGCTGTGAGACGCAGATAACCTCGGAGTCGGAGCAGGACAAATAATGTGGGAATACATATGGTCCCTAGAGAGCAGACCAGAGGCTTCAGCATAACTGTGCAGAACATTAACCCATTAAGACCTGAGGCCGATTAAAAAAAATTCACCCTAAATCCTAACGCTTAAAAAAATAATTATTCAAAGATTTTCACAAATGTTCACAATTTTTCTAAAATAGCAGATATATCTGCTATTTTTTAATAGCCAAAGTAATCGTAAAAAAAAAATCGTGTTTCCAAGGGGTGTGTGTGCGTGTGCGTGTGCGTGTGTGTGTGTGTGTGTGTGTGTGTGTGTGTGTGTGTGTGTTCGTTCGTTGGCACAGGGCCCAGTGTCTCACTGGAGCTATGGAGTGGTGCAAATGTAAAAGGATAGCCAGTGTAACCATAACAACTGATACAATAATATCTCCATCATGGTGGAAAGTAGCATGAATATGATTTTTTTAAATTAATGTAATAAATTCTGTTTCAGTTCATGTTTAATACTAAGGAACTATATAGTAGTTCGGATATACATTTACTTCATTCTCTTGTCCAGGGTGATTATAATTCAGTAATCAGGTATAGAGCAAGGGTTTCAAACTTATATTTCTCCCAGATTTCCAGACTGATGTTTATTAGGCCATGAACCCCCATTTCAAATGACAAATGACACCGTCTGAGGGACCATGAAAAGTCATTTTGGTTTCATTTAAATTATACAGTGTAAACATCAATAGCACATATTAAATTAGAATAATAGAATGTTTACTCATAGTTTATTTGTAGTCGTTTCAAGTGAATACAACTTAATATAGTGGAATTTCAGTATTCATTTGGCTGGGGACTCTTGGTGCTCCACCACTTTAAAAACCCACTGAGGTTAGAGTGCACACTGTCCTCCGTTTGAATTAGTCCTTCATACACTACAAATTGACATTACAGAGTCTTATATTCATGTGCAGTGGAGGAGAGGGACTGACAGAGAGAGAGAGAGAGAGGGTGGACGGTCTTAACTGACCCGGCTGGTTGAATAAATGTCCGAGAAGTAAATACAGCGGAGGAGTAGAAGGAAAGAGAGGAAGACGGAGAGGGAGGGAGGGAGGGCGGAGGGAGAGAGAGGACAAGAGGATCTTTTATGTGTCCAGGGGGCAGGACAGGACAGGAGGAGGACAGTCCACCACTGGAACAATTGCTCCCCCTGGGGCAAAATAAAGGTAATGCGCTATAGGTTCTCTCCACATCTCTGTCTGTGGCACATGACTTAACGTAACGCCATCGGTGGACGATGCTTTTAAATCAGAATCAATAAAGACTGTGTTCTTTTTGAGTATATGAGTGGCAATCAGGACCCAGTTGCACCACCTCACACTAAGTTCAAACTTAGCCTAGTTAAAGCTTAAACACATTCAATCCGGTAAAGTATCTGTGTCATTTTAGATTTCTTTGGCTATTCAAAAATAGCAGATATACAAGCTCATAGCGCGGCACCGAGTGCCGCGCTATGAGCTTGTAGATCTGCTATTTTTTAGAAAAATCGTGAAAATGAGTGCAAATCTTTGAATATATATTTAAAAAATATATATATATATTTAAAGATTTGCATACATTTTCACATAAAAAAAACCTAAAAAAGGCAGATCTACAAGTTCATAGCGCAGCACTCGGTGCCGCGCTATGAGCTTGTATATCTGCTATTTTTGAATAGCCAAAGAAATCAAAAGATGACACAGATACTTTCCCGGCTAAATGGGTTAAATGGCTTTTTTTAAAAGCCATTTAAGCTATAACTAGGCTAAGTTTGAACTTAGTGTGAGGTACCACTACATTTGGTGTTAGTGTTTTGCTCTACACAACTTAACACAGATAGTCCTCATAAAAACAGGAAAATGCACCATCCCTCCCCCTCATTTAGTCAGGACTGCAGAGTCACTGCAACAAACTTTTGCACAGTCTCTTAGCCACAAAAAAATGCATGCATACACACTTACACAGTAAAATATTCCGTGTTAATTCATCAATTTGTGACTCTGAGTGTACAAATGTAACCTAAACGGACCCTTTACGGTGCTCCAAATGCCCAGGAGAGGAAGAAAACGCTTCAGTTCCAGGTAATCTGTTAGAAATACACCCATTCATCTTCGCCATGCCTCCTTGCAGCACATTTTCACTTCAGCAATTTTATGTGTTTACCAACCTCAGCTTTTACAACAGCCATTAAACACTCATGTTTAAGTGAGATGCTAATGCGGAGGGAATTTAGGGAAGAAAAATTGTTCAACCCATGATTAACTGCTGGCTCTCAGTTCCACTGCTGCACGTTTTAATGCCCGAATTATACTTGGTTGCGTGCCTGTATCGCGCACTGAAAACAGCCATTTTTAACCTTATCCTCATATAAGCGGTCCTCACTAATGCTCATTATATAAGACGGTAACGTTTTCGGTGCCGCGCTATGAGCTTGTATATCTGCTATTTTTGAAGAGCCAAAGTGTAAAATAATGCTTTTTTAGCTCAAATCAAAAAGTGACACAGATGCGTTCCAGGTCTTAATGGGTTAAAAAACATTACGAAAAGCACACGCACGCACACCGCACACGCACACGCACACGCACATGCACACGCACACGCACACGCACACGCACACGCACACGCACACGCACACACACACAACGCAGCTTGGGGTTGGTGTGTGTCTGTGAATATTTTTCCATCCCATAGCTGGTAACGCAGCTGTCCTCGGGAAGAGGGAACCATTCATTTGTGGAGTGACTATGGAGCTTGAGCCAGAGTCAGGGGGCTGGATAGCACTCCAGTGGCATGGCCCTGAGCCATACCATTCCAGGACAGAAGAGGATGAGCTGTGGAAGGCTCCCTGCCAGAGAAGACCATCAGCCACAGACCCCGTGACTATAGCATCTGAAAATGAAGGGTCTAAAATATTGTGTGGATATCAGCACAAATCAATGGATGCGAGCAAAAATACCAAAAACACATAGTTACCCTATGTTGCCCAAACCACACACAGATATTATGCCAAAAATCCAAAAAGCCTCAAACTGGGTTCTGATGAGAAAAACCACAGGCCAAACAAGTTGCTATACTTAACTCTGCACTTAGACTAACAGAATGTTCAAGACTGACCGTTGCAAGTTTCACAATGTATCTTCTTGGGCTTTTCTAAAGCATTGGTTCTCAAAGTGGGGCCCGGGGACCCCCAGGGGTCCTTGGGGGAGTTCCAGGGGGTCCCCAGCTAAATGATGGATAGGAACCAAATGGACCCTTGTGGGTCTGTAACTCTGAGAGTGTACAAATGGAACCAAATGGACCCTAACAGGTCCATTTGGTTCCATTTGTACACTATCAGAGTTAAATTAACATTGATTTTATAATATAAATTGGGGTCCCAGAGATAGAAATGCCATTAAATGGGGTCCGTAGCCTAATGCATGTTAAACTGGGGGTCCTTGAAATTAAAATGGTTGAGAGTCACTGCTAGAGCCGTAAAAGTCTTCTCTTCTCGGGGGTCCCTGGCATATCTTTTCAAATGGGGGTCCACGGGCTAATAAGTGTCAAGTTGGGGGTCCTTGACATGAAAAGGCTTGAGAACCACTGTTCTCAAGGATACTCGATCATGGACCCCACCCCCCTTCAATCCTGTTTTTCTGTGTGATTTGGTGCATTGTGTGAGAGTTTTTTTTGCGAGTCTTGTGAGTTTTTCCTTCCGTGTACAGTATGGGCTGTGTGCTTGTCAGAGGTCTTGGTCATTGGCGATTTGTGCTGCCTGTGAGGGATTTTGGTGTGTGTGTGTGTGTGTGTGTGTGTGTGTGTGTGTGTGTGTGTGTGTGTGTGTGTGTGTGTGTGTGTTTATGGGGTGGTGGGGTGAAGGGGGGGGGCCTCAGTGGTTAACAGCACAGAGATATAGTGTGAGAATGTCCTGATGTGGGAGCGCTAGCCTGCACCGATACGGCCCCCACGGGACACCCCTCTGTGCTGAGGTCATCCCCTCCCCTCGCTCTCTCCAGCAGCCATACATCATACTGAATGACATCACCGCTCACACTCGGCAAGCTGTTGTCACGGGCAACGCAAACAGGAGAATGCATGCGTGTGCACATACATGTAGGCATGTGTAGAGATCAACAAACTGTATGTTTGTGTTGTTGAGTATTTATGCCACACTGTACGGCACTATGTACCGTAAACACACCATGCAAAAGAATAAAAAGGGTTAACATGTTGTGCAATATGCAATATGTTCCTGCATCATTTTCTAATATTCTGTATTTTCTGAACACCATTTAATACCGACTTAACCGTCTGTTTAGACCTGGAACGCATCTGTGTAATCTTTTTTATTTCAGCTAAAAAGCATTATTTCACATTTTGGCTATTCAAAAATAGCAGATATACAAGCTCATAGCGCGGCACCGAGTGCCGCACTATGAGCTTGTAGATCTGCTATTTTTGAAAGATCGTGAAAATGTGTGCAAATCTTTGAATATATATTTTTTAAAGCGAACATTTGTAACTCAAATCTTTGCTGCTGGGGGGTCCCTGGAACAACATATTTTGAGATGGGGGTCCGCGGCCAAATACGTATTCATTTTGGGGTCCTTGACATGAAATATTTTGAGAACCACTGACATAGCAACATCAAAAAACTGTTAGGATTTAGAAGACATTTGTAGAATCGGAACCTCAGGTCTTAATGGGTTAATATGCTCATGGAATTAAGCGAGAAACCTTATTATTGACAAAGACCCGCAGCTTCAAACAGCATAGTCATGGTATTAGAGGAAGATTACCCTACTAAGTTGCTGGTTATGATAATTACTGCCACACGCGAGCGTGTGCGTGTGTGTGTGTGTGTGTGTGTGTGTGTGTGTGTGTGTGTTGTGTGTGTGTGTGTGTGTGTGTGTGTGTGTGTGTGTGTGTGTGTGTGTGTGCACGCGCACGCTTCTCTGTGCGCCCACAGCCTTTCCTGTCCCGCTGTGCCAGTATATTCAGGTTTGTGGGGCAGCTGTGCCAGCGGCAATCAGGGATCATTGTGTACACATGTGTAGCCCCCTTGGCTGCAGTATAATGAGGGAGTGTTCTTTTTACTGTGCTGATAACTGTAATCCTCGCCTCTCAATATGATGGATAACCTGTGATCCACGCAGATTTGACTAAATGGCCATTTTTGGGGGGGGGGGGGGGGAGGATTTATACCTGGCCTCTCTGACTTGCTTCAAAAATAGATTTTAATTCGCTTTTTAATGTCAGCCTGTATAAGAAACAACAGAATAGGGTGAAATAAAATGGGGCTCAGTCAGAGCTGTTATTGAAATGGTAAGAAAGCCGTCAATTTGAGGCAATTCTCTCTGGTCTAAGAAAGAGGGTTTAGACTGCATGCAGACGTCAATCAGGCTACGTTTGAGCACTGCACCAGTAAAAAATCCTCAGTGTTTATTTAACCCACGAGAGTGTAGAAATGAACCCAAAGGGACCCGTAATTAAAGTGAACACATAATGTAAGCACACCACGTACCCAAGAAACACACCGAGCCACCCACTTTGCATGTCCATCCAGATGGACAGGATGGCCGTGCACGTCACTATCACACCTGCACACATACTGTACAGCATTGGTTCTCAAAGTGGGGCCCGGGGACCTCCAGGGGTCCTTGACAGAGTTCCAGGGGGTCCCCAGCTAAGTGATAGATTAAGAACCAAATAGACCCTTATGGGTCTGTAACTCTGAGAGTGTACAAATGGACCCTAACGGGTCCATTTGGTTCCATTTGTACACTCTCAGAGTTAAATTAACATTGATGTTACAATATAAATTGGGGTCCCAGACATATAAATGTCATTAAATGGGGGTCCGTGGCCTTAATGCATGTCAAACAAGGGGTCCTTGAAATTAAAATGGTTGAAAATCACTGCTAGAGCCGTGAAAATCTTCTCTTATGGGGGTCCCTGAGGCATATCTTTTCAAATGGGGGCCCGCGGGCTAATAAATGTCAATCTGGGGGTCATTGACATGAAAAGGTTTGAGAACAACTGCTGTACAGTACTACACAAACACCACACTCAGGAGGGAGTCTGAGGCACCTACCTCCGCTCCCTCTTTCATCCCTGACATGAGTGAAGGATGGAAAATAATATGGACAGGAAAAGGGGGAGCTGAGGGACAGGGTCTCTGTAGGTACTGTAGGTTTTATGGTGTTGAAAACAAGCATAAAAAAGGGGGCCAGCATGTCTACCATCTCTTTGATAGGGCACAGCATGTGAACAGGGACACTGTGGGCATGGTTTGAAAGACCAGTGAAAGCAGATGGGAAAGCAGGCTTAGATGGACGGCAATTATTATGATTACTACTTCAATGCAAAGTATGCCATTTGCATTCCAAAATAAACAGCGATGAATGACTAGCTAAATTAATCATCTTTTCATTGTTCCCTGTAGGAATGTTATACAAAACAAGATTTGTATTCTTATTTTGATTAAATCATTCTGTTTATTCTCAGTCAGTCTCCCTGTCTCTCTGGTTTAGATATGCATGCACCACTTTACTTGATTACGACTCAAGACTGACATTGTGATTACAATCACCCCATCAAGAGCAGAAACGCGTTTGTCTGTCGTCCACATTTGAGTGAAGTTCTACAGTATGCTTATATCCTTCAGTCTGCAAGAAAGCGATGACAAACAACAAAAAGCCCATGGACCCCATATGTCATGTCAAAATACTTTGGATCCCATACATAACTCTGTCTAGGCCATGTCCGGGAGGGGAATTCCATTCTGTGTAATTGGAGCCAAATGTTAGCAAAAACATTAAGTCTCATTTCCAAACTGTAGAAAAAGGCTCACAATGGTGTTTTTTAGTGGTGGGATGGACCTTTGGGTGAACACGTCTGTGTTATTGCGAGACATGTTATTGCGAGACATCCAAGAGAGGCTGTTGACAGAGTCCCAGTGAAGCCTTAAAGAGCCAATGTGCCCATTTGAAGTGCATGTCCCTGTGTGTGGAAAAATCCACCTTTCAGGAGACCGACCACAAGGGGATGTAAACTCACTTCTCCCTAAGAAAGGAGATGGCATTTCACTGCTTCCATTTTTTCTCTTTTTCCCCTTTTCTACTTAGTACATATAGTGTTTTATATTTGTTGATGACATTGTATTTTGGTGTTATTTTTATGCTATGTTGATGAATTGAATACATGGGACCGCAATGGAAATAAGGACCTTTTTTTTTTGCGTTATCCTTTTAGCCCAAATGTCTGACTGTACCTCGTGCCGTTTACATGTCTGTCTAATAAAGTATTCAATCAAAAAATGGATTCCTGTGATGGAGTGAGTTCCTTTTTTTGTCTTTGTGCGGAGAGCTACAGTGTTGCATCAGCATTAAACTACCTGTATGCCCACCTCCTGCAGGTGATCTGTCTTTATA
>NC_137616.1:28081021-28083521 GCF_963280865.1 Gymnoscopelus braueri | reverse complement strand
GCTCACAATGCGTCGCAGTTGTGAGCTTATAGATCAGCTATTTTTCGGTGCATGACACTGGCGCGCAACTAAGTCAAATCATGTTTAACTCTAATTCCAATCCCTAAACCTAACCTCTAAATGTCTAATCCTGACCTGAATGTTTTTCTAATTGTAAACGTGTCTCTCTTTTTTTAACTATAAAACAACCATTTGTCTTGAGGACCAGGAAAACGGTCCTCACAATGTATATTTCTTCAAATTCTGCTATACTTGGTCCTCGCAAGTATAGTAATACACACACAAACACACACACCCCTCCTCTCTATGTGGGGACCCGTGAGCTGTGACTCTTTCTTACACTGTCTGGTACCAGCACCGGTGAAGCAGATGCGATGGAGACTTTCTCATTTCCTGTATATAAATATACATGCACTGCAAGCTACGCCATGTACCGCTTAATACCGATGATGTCATCCTCCACCTGTTGGCACGTGCTGGTCTGTCATGCCCTGCCCTGCCCTGGCATAGGGTACTTGCTTGCCCAGGGCTGGCATAGACCGCCGCTGTTGACGTGTACAGTTTCAGCCGGTGGAACTCAAGAGGTAGCACAGAGGAGAAATAAAAAATCAACCCGAGCTATGATGGGCCTCTTTACCGCGCAGCTTTTTTGATATTTTTGGCGTGCGTCTCTGTGACAGCCGATATCAAGCTGTGGACACAAGCACTACAAACGTCTGGAAATTCAACTTGGAAGTTGCTGAGCCGTGATATCGGATGAGAAAAAGATGGAGAGATCGACGGAGGAGAAAGCGTGCTTTGACAGCTATAGTCCAGTGCTAAATTCCTATTGACAATCTGACAGACATCAAGCCCACCTGTTCAAAACTGTTTGTTTTGCTTCATAGCATTTAGGTCAGTGTTCACAGACATTTTCATGTCAAGGTCTCCCAAATTGATATGTATTTGGCCAAGGACCCCCTATTAGAAAATATTTTGTGCCAGGGATCCCCATAAGAGAGTGTTGCATCGCTATTTTGAATAGCCGAAAAATAAAACAGAACTAGCTGTTTGTTTTGCTTCATAGCATTTAGGTTTCTCTCTCATTGTTAAGTGCAAAGGAGTGTGCGATTGTCAGTATGTGTGTGTGTGTGTGTGTGCTGTGTGTGTCTGCCTGGACACTTGTGTGTGTGTGTGTGTGTACTCTGATGGGAAAGCATGGTTGTGCAAGAGAACACACATATTGTATTGTGCGCTTTGTGTGTGCGTGAGCATTTCCCCTGCTTATTGTCTTTGGTGTTGAATGCTAGTATAGTTGGCGTTCACAATGATATTGTGCTGTTCATTCTTCCTGCACTGCTTGGGGAAATCTGCTGGGGGACGTTTTTTGGCCAGAGCCGTCTCCCCTTCCTCTCATTTTCTATCCCTCTCCCCCCCCCCCTCTTCATCGATCCCTTGTTCCTTGTCAGCTGGTGGGGGGGGGCTCCAGATGTGATGTAGAGTTGAACAGGAAAAAGAGAGCAAGTAATGCAGAGGAGAGAGAGAGAATGAGAGAGAGAAAGAAAGAATGAGAGAGAGAGAATGGGAGGGAGAGAGAGAGAGAGAGAGAGAGAGAGAGGAGAGAGAGAGAGAGAGAGAGAGAGAGAGAGAGAGAGAGAGAGAGAGAGGTCTACATCCCCTTGCTGATAGACTTCATTGTCCAGGCCCTAGCCTTCATGGACATACATATAAACAATTATACATACTGAACAATGGCCCTCCACCAGAGGACAAGGCCTGATTGTGTGTGTGTGTGTGTGTGTGCGTGCGTGCGTGTGTGTGTGCGTGCGTGCGTTGCGTGCGTGCGTGCGTGCGTGCGTGCGTGCGTGCGTGCGTGCGTGCGTGCGTGCGTGCGTGCGTGCGTGCGTGCGTGCGTGCGTGCATGCATGCGTGAGAGAGAGAGAGAGAGAGAGAGAGAGAGAGAGCAAGAGGGAGTGTGTTTGTACATCAAATCAATGAACATCTTTGCAGGAGATTTGGTGTTGATATTTAGTTGGCTTGTTTATCATCGGTCTTGGCCCGGGCCTTTGTTCTCACTCAGCGACCATGAGAGAAGGTAATCAATAAGGACCTGAGAGACTGATGATAAACAGTAATGAAGTGGGGCTCCCTCCACCCCCCCTCCCTTCAATAGCAACTCCACTCAACCATTCACATTGTCATGTACTGTACGTGGGCCAGCAGCAAAGACATAATTACATTTAATGCATAAAAACCCCACCACAAACCACATTAATCAAAGATGGATGGAGACAGACACCTAAAATATCATATTGAACCAAGTAGACATAATGACAATCAGTATGCGCACGCACACGCACACACACACACACACACACACACACACACACACACACACACACACACACACACACACACACACACACACAGCATATAGGGGCCATGCGTGTTCAGCTACTATAGAGTGAGTCAGCACTTAGTCAGAAATATGAGGAGAGCTCATATGCTTAACAGACTCACT